>NW_015551041.1:579148-621449 GCF_001515605.1 Sinocyclocheilus anshuiensis
TCTGTCATTCATGTTAATCAGTAAACAAAAGAGAGAAATCTCTCACTGCTCTTGACTAAATCACTTTTGTAACTTTCATGAGAAGAAATATATGTTTAATTTACACAGCAGTATTTTTATACATTTGATTACTTTATATAGTATACGTATTTCTTATTTATTTGTTCTACTCTAGTTATTTGTCCTATTGCTTGTAATTAGCTTCTTATTCTTATTTAATTGCTTACTGTTTACTTTTCTTCAGTGAGCTTGAATTTTGTTTTTCAATTTAGGCTAGTATTCGTTTTTTGTAATATTGACACTGGTGACAAGAATTATGAAATTTCTATGTTATCAACATGTTTTATATCATAAAGACCTTATTTAAAGCAAAAATAACTTTATTGTAGTATATATCGTTATCGTGAAATAAAATGACTCGTATGGTGATATAAGATTTTGGTCATATCGCCCACCCCTATGTTAAAACATTCAATTTGTGATTTCAGGGCGATAAGCCAAACAAACCAACTGAAGGACCACAAACCTGTCAAAGATGAGGAAGAACAACAAAGTCCAAATGTTAATTTGGACGGCCATACCTCGAGACATGAGCTGGAGTGGGACATGGGTCTGGAAGCGTTTATTCAGGCTGCTGAGTTTCAGGACGACTGTGAGACAGAGTGCTGGCGTGAAGACAATCTCCACAGGTACTTCGAGCTGATGGAAAAGCTCCAGTGCAACCTAGAGGAGATGGACCGGCTCCAGGATATATTAGGTGGGTATGAACACCAAGCGTTTTCATGATAAGCGAATTGCAACGGCAACATTATATTTGATCCAGTCTGGATAGAGTATTTTCATACAATCATACAATGCTGCAAAACATTTAACCCCCTTTGTGATTTCCTCTTTTTACTTAGTCATAATTTAATTTAATATAACAAAAGTCATTAGTTACTTTTTATCTGTTGTGACAGTTCAGGCTTTCCTTAACCTGCATGAATGCTGAGAAAAGTAAGAAGAATGCATCAGCAAACCAACTCTGTGACTTCTGTTCTCCGTCACAAGCACTGGATGGGGGACTTAGATGTGTGTTTTTTTTCTCACAGTTTACACTCATTTCTAATAAAATGTATATAGTTTAAATACTTTCTAAAATGACATCAGTAGACATTAGTAACATTTGTACTGGTAAGATAATAAACCTTTTCATCTTTATGATATATTGTAATGATGCCTGCTTGTTGGCAATTTACTGTTTTTAATGAATTCTATTAAATCTATCAATCTGTTGTTCTATCAATCTGTCTGTCTGACTACATTTTTAATTTACGTTTTCTAACATAATGCGATGTGCAAGCCTTGTGACTTCACCTCAGATTCTACCCAATTAGCAAAAGTGACTTTGAGCATTGAACTCTCAAAAGCCACCTTGGCATCGACGCCGAAAGTCTAGTGGGCAGTACACCGATATATAACGCCGACTTTATTTTACATGGACTGGGTCGCTTCATGCGGGCGTCATTTTGAAATCACATGACCAGCTGGACTTGAACTTATGGAATCAATTAATCATGGCTGACTGCAAATAAAGCGTTTCTGCAATACTTCATCCACACCACTAGGTGTCAGTACAAGACAACTCCCAGTGCAACATAAAAACATGACTGAGCACCTTTAATGTGAATTATTTCAGTGATAGTTTTGCTTTTCGCCTACTTCATGTAAAACAACAGTAAAATGTACAATAAAACACTCTCCGAGACCATTCAGCAATTTATATCGTCAACGTTCAGCAAAAACATGTTTAATTCTCTGACACCTGAGGCAAATCTTGAAAATGGCTATTAAGTATTATTGCAACACAATCAAGTCAGTTACAATGTGACAAATCAATAGCGCCACATGAACACAATCATGATGTATGATACATTCACTCCTGTTTTATACTGGAGTGTGGTTTGTCTGGCGAAACACAGAGGCATGCTTATGGATCAGTATCAGCGGAATATTGAAGGAGGAAGGAACACACAAGAGGGAGGAGTCAGGAGAAGGGAGGAGCTAACCAAGACTGCCAGTCTATTTAAACTGGCTGATGGGGGCGGGGATTTTGATGTCTTGGCCTCTCTCCAGTTTCTTCTCGCATTCGATGAGATAGTTCAGTCCATCTATCACAGTCTGAACCAGCTGGACCTGAGCACACATTGATAGAGACAAGAAGTTATGGTGAGGTAATTAAATTTTTTTTTTTCAATTTTGAAAGAAACAATTCACCCAAACATGAAAATTCTATCATCATTTACTTACCACAATATATCGGTACCCATGGCCTGAAATGAACACTCGCCAAATGCGAAATACGACTAAAAATCATCTTTGGCGAGTATTTGAAACACTGTTATTCTCCAGTTGGCCGGTAACTTTTTTAATTAATTTTAACAATGCCTGAAAACGCAATATGGCTTAGCGTGATTATGAAATCACAAAGACTGCATTGTAATTATACAAATATGTAATCTGATGTGCTGTGTGAAGTGCTGTTATCTTTTCACAGTTCACAGTAAAATATGCTTCTCACAAAAATCTATATAAATTAAAATGATGAAATACTTTGCAGTTCAGTAATATTGTGATATAGTGATATTTCTTTATTCTTTAATTTGTATAATTTGATTAAATAACAATAGAAATTAATAATAATTATAATAAACTGCAATCTGTTTTCCCAATTTTCCGCCTCTTTTTAATGAAATAATGCACATACAGATATGACATATAAATATAAAAATATTTACGGCCGGTAATTTTTCTCACGTCAATGGCCTATGGCAGGTGTGTGTGTGTGTATCTGTGTGTATATTAAACCTTCATCTCACAAACACTTTAAGGCTCTAATAATTTGATAACACAGTTAAATGTAATCTCTCACAAAATCCATTTTTCATACTGTACATTATATAATGTTGTGATGCCTAAATTTACTTGTAACATTTAAAATGTTTTTGTTTTTTAGTGTTTTATTTTGAATTTATTTAGACAAAGTAGTGAAGAACTTGAATATCATTATCTATTTTTTTTTTTACTTTTTTTACACCACTCACCTCTGATTGGCCCAGCCTGTCCAGATTGGAAATATCAAAAGTGTTTCCAACAGCTGCGGTGTCCACTCCTCCAGTCCCCCTTTTCTGGAGTCGCAGGTTATCCAGGATCTTAGGGAAACGAGGGTCCTGAAAGAAAAAGTGAACATAAATATTGAAATGCATTAATATTACCATGCATATGACAAACAAGGTGCAAAATTGTTAACATGACATAAGTTTATAGTGTATTTCTACAGCGAGGACCTTGCTGAGGCGAGGAAGAGTAACATGGACGCCAGCTCGTAGCCCTGTGCCCAGGTTTGATGGACAGGTGAGAATGTAACCCAGGCGCTCGTTCCACATGAATTCCCAACCCTTCTCCTGTATTAGTCTCTCAACCTGAGGGACAAAGAGAGAGTCTTGTGAGAAAGATAACAAGAGTGATCTGTTTTAACTAAGAACAATTAAAAAGCTGCTCAAAAATAAAACATACGACATATATTTATGATTCTCTTTTAGAATGAGCAACAGTCTAAGACTGACCCACACACATAATTACACACAGATGCCCGTCTGACAGGACGATGTGTTTACAACTGTATGTCCACAAAAGGGCATTGCTCTGAGCTGCAATAAACACAGCTGCAGCATCTCTGCTGGATAAATAATGGAGGCTTGTGCAGTTTTAACAGTGACTGAGAGCCACATACTACACAATACACATGCATGACCTCACCTCTTGGAGACCCCTGCAGAAACGCTCAAAGACCCTCTTCATGTTGCCCCCCTTCTCCATGGAGATCACACGAGTGTGGTCTTCCTCGTTGACCCACACCAAGAAGGTTTTCTCATTGTTGTGCCTGGAATTGAAAGGCATCTCATTATTATCTTCTGCAGAAATATTGAGGCCAATGTCTTTGGCCTGTAAATATATGCATGTGACGACAAAAATGTTTGGAAGAGATCTCCACCATGCGCATAAACAAAATAGTGGGTGACACTGAGATTTGAATATGACAGATTTGAATATTCAATGAGAAGAGTCTTTATACTAACTGAAAGAACAATTACATGAACAATTTTTGAACTTAAATTGCATTGCATAAATATGGAAATTGCACTGCATAAAAAAGAAATGATTAATGACTTTTCATTCTTTTTAAAAGGCGACATGCCCGTACAAGTATATTAAACAATAATATTGAATTTTTTTTGAAAAACATTAAATTCATTCCTATTTATAAAATACTACTGATAAAATGTAAAATGTGTATCTTTTGCTACACATTACCATATGAACAATATGATTTAATATAAAGGAAAGACTCATTTGGGAATTGGACTACACTGCTTGTGCTGTATGTTTTAGAATTCAGTCAAAAGGATCGTCTCAGAGGCATTTGATCTGGAGTCTATTTTGGTTTGCACTGTACATTTCTTATTTTCTAACAACAACTGAGTCAGTCATTCATTGGAGAATCGGACTCCACTGATTGCACTGTATGTTTCTGATTCTGTAAAAAAGGACCGAATCATTAAATTCATTTGTCTGGGAAGTGGACTCTACTGGCTGCATTGCATGTTTTGGATTCAGTAAAAAGGACCGATTCATTGAAGTCATATGCTTGGAAATCAGACTACACTGCTTGTGCTGTATGTTTTTTTTTTTAGTCAAAAGGATCGTCTCAGAGGCATTTAATCTGGAATTGGACTACAGTGGTTGCGCTGTATATTTCTGATTCTGTAAAAAACAAAAAACAAAGAACCGACTCAGTCATTTGTATGAGAATCTGACTCCACTGGTTGAGCTGTATGTTTTTGATTCAGTAAAAAGGATTGATTTAGAGTCATTCATTCGGGAATTGGAAGGCAAAGACTGCACTGCATAGTTTTCATTTACTAAAACAACCAATTGATAAGAGTCATTCAGTTGGACTACAATAGTTGCGCTTTATGTTTCACGCTTGTTGCGTAATTTAATATGCCAATACATCCACATCGGCAAAATGGTTCTTTTATTTTTAAAATAAGAATCTGTTCTCATTTCCCAAACCTAGTTACCCTTGACCTTATTACATTTTAGTCTCACTTTTAGTCTCAAATGGCATCAGAAGTGCTTTGTTAGCTCGAAAACCATCAGGGTATTAAATCAAAGGTAATTTCCAAATTGAGTCTGGCAACACTGGCACACTTTCCCTTGCAGGCAGAAGGAAGAAGAGAAAAAAGAGGATGAATAATGCAGGAGATGTAAGTAAGCCATGGGTACACTCCGTGATCGATATCAAACCACAGCACATGGCTGCTTCTGACTATTTCTGGATGAAACGCAGTCCTGTCAGAGGACATCGTTCGCCATCAAACCAATCAACTCTTCACTGAGGTTAAACTCACCAGATGCCTCTTGCGTCGGGCCAGTCGCGAGCCATGCCTGCACATGTCAACAGGGGCGACACAGGCTTATCAAACAGGAAGTGATCCTATATAGCAAAATGAAAGGTCAGCATGAAAACTTACTGAGTTACATATCATCACATTTATGAATATACCCACATCAATGAGCTGCTGCTGCTCTTGTTCGTTCATCAGAGTGAGGCTGTAGTATTTTCCAGCCAGATCCCCTTTTAGGCCTGCCAAGGCATCAATCACGACCCTCTCCACCTCTCTGCGCTCAGCGCGGGTGCAGGCCGGGGGAAGACTCAGGCCTCGGATGCTCCTACCTGTCCTGACTCGAGACGACAGCACGTACTTCGCATCGAATTGGCCTCCCCGTATCTGATGGGATGAAATTAGGATGAACATAATGGAAATAACTTGAAACTGTAAGGCTTGTGTTTGTGGCCTGCCTTTCCAGTTAAAAAAATGTAAAAGAATGGCAAAATGTTGGCCCCAATAGCCTCGTGGCAGTTCGCAGATATATAGTGCTGTTGTGCTTCACGCTTCCCAAGTTTGAGTCCCGGCTCATGGACCTTTCCTGATCCCCCACCCCCCTCTCTCTCCCATTTTGCTTCATGTTAATTAACTGTGCTATCCAAATAAAGGCAAAAAATGCCAAAAAATAAATCTTAGAAAAAAAAGAATGCCAAACTATCGGGATATTATGTAACTATGTGCAGTTTTTTAAATTACGTTTTAAAGTTGAATTACAAATGTATTTAAAAAAAAAAAACTATTCTTTCTTAGATTACAGTTTTTCTCAGTCGCTTTGGTGCATTTCTCACATCACTATTTACATTTGCACAACAGTTAGTTCAACCTCCACAACATTTAGTCATTTGTGCACATCATAGTAGCAGTTTCTCATTCCTTCGAACAAATTGCAAATGCTTTTGGACATGCATCAATTGCTTTCATACAACTCTCTGCTGTTTTATAACATTATCATTTGCTTATGTCATGTCAGTCAAAATTAACTATACTTGTGAATGCTGAATAGTCATTCCATATAAAACTAATAGTCCTCATTTCATTGCTTGAGTGTGAGAAATGCACCAAAGCGACTGAGAAAAACTGTAAACAAAACTGAGTATTACATTTAAAAAACAAAAACAAAGCATTTAAAACCGAAATGTAAAATTTAGCTTTTAAATTTAAAATGAACAAAAATAAATGTTTCCTTGATTGTAGGTCATTTTCACCAGGAGATCCAGTTTTTTTCAAAAATGTAAAAAAAAAATAGATAGATAGATAGATAGATAGATAGATTTGTGCCCTTGTTACAGTGTAATTACACAAATGAGTTCTAAGTAATTAATTAACAGCATGTACTGTGTTAGTTGCTTGTAATTACATATAATATACTGTTATTACTAAAGTAAATACTCTTAACATGTGTAACAATGTCTGAGTCTGTGACATGGTTAAAACCATAAAACTTATCTATAAATATATTTTAAAATATCTATAAAATCTACTTTAAAAAACACATTTGAAAAGTATCAAAAATGAATTATGAAGGCATTCCAAGACTTTTGGGAAATAAAAGTGCCCACAGTTCAAGAAACACCACTACTGTCCGTGTTGTAGCCTACTTGTAACTAAAACATTTCCTCTTACCTTACTGGAATCCAGGTCAGTGGGATGCTTCATGTTGCAGGGGTCATAACCATTGTGCCTTTCTTTGATGACTGAATTAAAGATGTCAGCAAAGACCTGCACAAAACATATTTGATGTACTTTTGTGCTCCAAAAATGCTAACCTCTTAATATGCCAAATGCGTGATAGGCCTATATAATATCCTCTCACCTCATATGACTCCTCATCTCCAGCCACCATTCCTACTGTCTTAATAAATGGGTGACCTGGGTTGTCCACACCAGTTTGGATAGCCAGGTCCAAAGTGTAACCATTTGGAGTGGTTTTATCACACAGCTTGGCATATACAGCAGGAGTCAGGTGACTGGCCATACAGTTATTGTGCTTTCGCAAATCTGGATATTCAGCACTGTTGGGAAAAAGAACTAAGCTGAAAATCAAGGGCAATGGCTGTGTCTCAAAACCAAACAAGCTGTCTACCAAGACAGTTGTTGGCCCTGTCTGTCAAAACGGGAGTTTTTGAGCGTCAAAACCGCGTTCTGTAGCCTACGCGTCAGATCCTAGTGAGCTCCCCATTAAAACAGCGTTTTGAGCGTCATAACCGCGTTCCGAACGCGTTCAAAACCGTTTGAGCTGCTAACAAAAAACGGCGTTCTAGAATGTCACAGACGCGTTCTGTACGCGTTAAAACCTAAGACGCGGCCTGTCTCGTGTTTTTTGGCACAGCCAACGTTCAACCACTACATGTGCATTTTTAAGACAAAACGTGAATTATGATATTAATTAATGCATACAAACAAATAAATAAATACATTTGCATTCATCATTTTGTAAGGTGTAAAAAATTAAAGGGTTAATTCTACTGTATTTAAAAGATCTAAACGAAACAATTAGATCTACAAGATAGAATACACAATTTAAAAGGTATAATATAATATAATATAATGCTTATTTATCGCTACGCGACCGTGGAACTGAATCATTCCTGACTCATATGAATGAACATATTTGACGCCCACTTAGGCGTTTGTGCAATACAATGCATGGTTTGTTTGGCATTCTCTCACAATATTTCATTGTTTTATGTAAGAAGATCGTTATAAAACACGGGTATGGCTGTAGTTACCTAGCAGGATAGATTCTCCGGACGTGCGCTCCTGCATTGACATGCTGCTCTCTGTTCAGGAAGAATCCCACGGTCAGAGATCCAGCACCGACCAACGACAAGATTCCCACCTTCCTTTTACTGGACAAAATCCGTGCGAAGCTGCTGGCCATTTGAACCCTATAGAAGCAGACGAGGTCTCTCCAGATGAACGTGGACTTGGAGAATGGACAGACAGAAGGAGAGACACTGGGGTTACTGGAGGATGCAGGGGAATGCTGCGGATATCTGCCCTTCTCCCACAACAGCCGTCTGATCACCCTCCTCCCCTCCACAAGCAGCAGCAGCACAGGACGAGATGATTCAGATTCTCCCCCAGCTTCTCCCAGCCCTTACAGTAAACCAGTCAACAACCTTGAATATCCTTACACTTAGGCTATTTCATTAGGGTCCCGGTGTGGTTAAATTTGATCAATGTCTTAATGAGTTGTTAAGGTAGCACCAAAAGGGAACAATAAATGTGTTGTTAACCGTGAAGCAACTGACACTGACAGCTCATTTAAACCTTGTACGTGACTTTGAAGCCTATTGGTTCAGCTTTACCTGTGAGACAACACACGCCCGTCTGCAGCACGCGCATGTGCGCTAGGGACTGGCTGATGAGTGGCCCCGTTGCATAAATTATATGGTTATTTAGATATAGGCCTAGGTTGAGATTTTTTTTTTCTGTGGTATGATACTATGAGTAGTTTAATTGCACTGCAGGAGCCTTACAAGTTCACTTTGTGTCTTTAAATGAAACTAAGAAGGTTAAAAATGCTGTAATAGCCTACATCAAAAAACGGATGGTTCTGGCAAGGACTATTAGAAGATATTAGAAAATATCGTTTAAAAAAACGTGTCCATGTTATAGTTTATAATCTTATAGTCTATATCTTAATTTTAAAAAGCAAGACATTCAAGACTGTGCTATATTGTGAATATTACGCATTTTAGCCGCGTGGCCCGCGTTACAATGTTCGTTTATGATGTTCATCGGTCATGTAGGCCTATCACCTTCAATAAGTTTTACACACACTGGCTAATGAATTTAACCCATTTAACCCAGCATTTCACATTTGTGATTCAAATTGCTTTTCAGTTTGAAGGGTCTGAAACAAGTTGTAGCTATTTTAAATATAAGTAAAAGTGCATATAGTTTTAACAGCATGTAAAAAAATGTGCTGTAAGTCACCTGACCAGATACTGTATATGACCTCTGTCTCAAGACCACAATAAAGGAAGCACAGATATAGATATATAGGATCATATTTGCTATAATATTAAAGGGTCAGTTATTAATATGATATTAAGATTCTCTGTCATGATCACTTGTCAGCTGTCAGATTTATGACCAGTCTGACAACTCTTAAGCCACATATTGTAATTCCATTGTCTTAAAAAATGACATGCTGTTCGTTTCGTATGTGCTCATGTAAACTGCAAAACATTTGTGAACAAATAGGTTAACCTAAATTCATCATAAGCCTGCTTTAGGCCTAACCACTGAAACAAGTTCATAGCATTTACTGGTTTTAGTTGGGATGAAAATCCCTAGTTTAAACCGCTCCCCTAGGATACTATGCAGAAATCATGTGAAATAAACAAGATAATTACCGTAGGCAAAACAAACTAAAGCCTGTATAATAATCCCTTACTGTTTTGTACAGCAAGCTGGTCGTTATTGTGAGATTAAATCAGTGTTTAAATCATGCAAGGCAGAAATGCTACTGAGTGAATTGCAGACTTTCTATAAAACAGGCATATTTCCATTGAAATGCAGTGCAAACATGGAATGTTTGAACAAGTATGTCATTCATCAAATGTAAAAGTACCCTAGCGGCGCTTCAAAATGAATGATACATTACACTGCTTGCATATTTGAAATGAAATTTTAAAGCTTACCAGATACTTTTAATCCGCCGAAGTTGGTCTTATCTTCTGAAGTACAGTAGGAACCAGGTACAAGGTCAAAGCTTTTACTTTCTTCAATGCAGCAGAGCAGGAATAGGTGTGTCCTTCTTTATTACAGTGCTATGGCGTGGTTAAGACTTCCTTTTGTCTGACCTGCCACTCTAACAATCAAGTAGCACTGTGCCATTCATTCATTGGCTGGCTAATGCTGCCTAATGTGTCCTGGGAACAAAATCACAACTGGTTTCCTTATCTGTGTCCGGTGTGATCAGAGCTGGGAATGAGATAATAAACCCACGATCAGTTCAAAGGTCACTGGGACGACGGTCTCTTTACAGCCTACCTTACAACACTATTACATTGATGTCGTTAAAATCAACTAAACAATGTAACAAAGAAAATCCACACTATGTAAAAAGGTAACAAAACAAGATTCAGCTTAAGGCCATTATTGTCTTTATCTTCTGTATTGTTTAATAACTGATTAATGTCTAGTTGCTCAACTCTTGGCCCTGAAGTCTTTACATATCCTTTTAACCAGGTCAAATTAGTCATGCAAGAGTTGCATTAAAGTTCTTATCTCTTACTCGTTTCACTTATTGTACGAATAGTTCTTTAGGTAAAATCTATAGCTAATATAAAACGATTTTAGTAGACATTGAAGTAGTTTGATTTGATCTGTCACATTTGATTTATCTAAAACTATTACAACAGAAACTATTATATATTACTGAAAGAAGTACTATCTGTTGTATATAAACTTTCATTGTGTATATATATATATATATATATATATATATGAAGCAGTTACAATCACAAACTCACAAAACAAAACAACAAGAAACTAAAATAACTAAAAACAATTGTACCTCACTTCAAGTGACCAAATAATAGATTTAAAATGTTTACACACTGTATATTGCTGTATTCTGTATATATACTGTATCACTGCTCCCCCTGGTGGAATTATTCTGCTATATACAAACATGAAAAATTGTTTAGGCCCGTGTTAATAGAATTTATAGCACAGCTTTATTTAAGAGTTTTTTCAAACTGTATTAAGATCGTCTGCACATCATGCATGTAATAAAACCTTGAAAATTTGTAAAACGTATTTTAAAATTTCACGCTAACCCGGCAAAGAACCCAATTCCAGAGTTCCAAACATCACTAAATGAACTCACCACAAGGCGGCGTTACTTTCCCTACTTCCACTGGAACAGGGCCGCAACTGGAAAAAGTTGAAGCTGCTGTCCATCGACTTTGATTTTATTGTTTTGATTTTGATTTTATATAAAAAGCTTTTATAAGCTATTATAAAGCTATTATAATCTATTCCTTTACATTAATTAATTATTAATGTAGAATGATTAAGTAGAACATTCATTCTGGTAGACAGAATGGTTCACCTAATTACAGAACCAACAATATATATTGTTAAGCTTCTTCTTTTTTTTTTTTGGAGGGCTCTTGGATATGTCATAGCCTGCCTATGCACTGATTTTCAACATACCATGTGTCCTGTCTGAGACTCACCTTTTAGCCATGATTTCATTTAAATGAAGGTCAGTACATTCAACAAAGGTTGATGAAAGCCTTATAGTGACAGCTACTATCTATTTACACAGCCACCTTACAATTTAGAGATTTATGGATCAGTCAGTGAAAAAATGTCAGTCTTAAATCTGTTAGAAGTTAGCATTTTCTAGCAATGAGAATCCAACCTGTTGCTACACTTTTGAATGAAACTAAAACGAAAGCAAAAAGCTGTTAAATGGTGCAACATTAATCTCAGGAGACACATGATTTCGGTCACTCTGTATTTAGTCTACACAACAGGCGAGTTTCCTGTAAACAGATCTTTCCTCAAACATTGTATTACTTTAATGATGGTCTGAAATCTTCTGGATATAAAAAAAACACCACTATTATAGCTATATTTAAATCATAAAGTCATACACAAGCACTAACTTAAAAGTGAATCTGAACTGACCAGTGAATATAAGTATATTAAATAAAAGGTTTTGTTTACCTCAGATAAAACCTATCACTTTCAAGAAAACTGAGTGAACTCATTGCTTACATGAACTACCATTCAAAAGTTTGAAGGTTTTTTTTTTTTTTTTTTAATGTTTTGGAAAAAAGTCTCTTATACTCACCGAAAAAAATTATTTGCTCAAAATACACTAAAATAGTTATACAGTGAAATATTATTACAATTTAAAATAGCTGTAGGGGTGAATTCAGATAAATTGGGATACTTTTTGCCATTGAGATGATTGAGAAAAATGTCCCAGTTAACCCAAAGGCCTATTATAAAATGTTATTTATTCCTGTCATGGCAGACCTGAATTTTCTGCAACCATTATTCCAGTCTTCAGTGTCACATGATCCTTCAGAAATCATCCTAATAAGCTGATTTGCTGCTCAAGAAACATTTCCTATTATTACCAATATTAAAAACAGTTGTTCTGCTTAATATTTAATATAAACAGCGACCCCTTTTATATATATATATATATATAAAGACATTCAAAAGAACAGCATTTTCAGCCAAGAAGATTAATGTAAGAACAACGTAACAATATCAAACAGTAGTAAACCAAGCCCAATGGTACTTAGTTTTTTTTTTTAATTGCTTTTTGCTATTAAATTGCAAGAGATTGATCAGAGATGTATCAGAAGAAGGGAGACAGATGGCATCAAATACAGCATTTTACATTACATTATGCCATGTGATACTGTATATAAAAAACAGTTGTTCTGCTTAATATTTAATATAAACAGCGACCCCTTTTTTATATATATATATAAAGACATTCAAAAGAACAGCATTTTCAGCCAAGAAGATTAATGTAAGAACAACGTAACAGTATCAAACAGTAGTAAACCAAGCCCAATGGTACTTAGTTTTTTTTTTAATTGCCTTTTGCTATTAAATTGCAAGAGATTGATCAGAGATGTATCAGAAGAAGGGAGACAGATGGCATCAAATACAGCATTTTACATTACATTATGCCATGTGATACTGTATATAGAAGCATTATGTGAAGACTGCACATTACTATAACTCACCCTTCATCTCAAAAATTCAGCTAGAATATAGATTCAGTCATATGGCACAGTGAGGACATTTACTGCATTGACAGTAAACCTTATGGCCATGTCATGCCTTCATCACACCTTTTGATAACACACTAGATAAATACTTTTACAAACATTATTGATTTTATGTGAGATATGCAAGTTGCAAGGTAATGTAAGTGTATTTTCTAACATGACAGTTATTGCCTGCATTACTGTAATTATTTCAGTGACAAAGGTGATTTGAAACATGAATCTTGCATTGTTTGCTCTTGAATGAACTGATTGTTAAAAGTACTAAATTGAAAGAAGATCACAATGTTGCATTTCAGTGATTAAATCAAATGTTCTTGATATATATTACAATAATCTTAAGTTTTGAAACAATGATTGTGTTGATGAAAATATGTGTAATTGTAATGAAAGCATGAGATCAGGTTACAAGTGTGATCAGTTTGGATTTTTGAAATTATACACCTTGTGAAAATAGTACAGCATAGCATAATAAATGATCAGCATAGCAATTTTAGTGTAAAAATGTAAACATTTAAAGGAATTTCTCTATGTCTTGGCATTTGGTTTGTCCCCCTTTTGCTTTAATGACAGCAGCACTTGAGTTTTGAATACAACCTAACGATCATGTTATCGAGCGTGAAATCATGAGATCAGGTTTTGAAAGAATGACTAATGGTGTTACAAGTGTGATCAGTTTAAATTTTGTCCTAAGAGTTTGGAAAATGTACACCTTACTTGTAGTACCAAATAGTACCAAACAAATTAAAAATAACTGTAATACCCCTCCTCTACCTCCATGCCATTCACACTGTTTCCACAAGCAGTTAACATGAAGGTAATGTTTATACACCTTTAAGACCCACATCTGTTCAAAAGAGCAACTGTCTGTAACTTCAACACTCAACTAAAGACATTAAAATGGACAGCAGGCTCAACAGCAAACCAGAGATTCGGTCTGCAACTCCACCAATGGAAGACAACAATAGCATGGAAGATAGTAGCCATAATGATGAAGCTGCCATTTCTTCTGCTCTGGAAACAGCTGGAAATGGAGATTCCTCACAACCACCAATGATTAGTTCCAAGTTACTGAGAATGCTGGAAGCAGCTACCGACCGGCGACCTGTGCTCGTAAAAATGCAGAACAGCGAGGAAGTGTTCGATGAAAATGATGGAGTCGTCAGTGAAGCACCAAGAACAAAAAGAGTAAGTGCTACTGAAGCTGAATAAATACAATGGATATTAAAGTATTGTTTAGTGTTATGCATTATAATGTAATAACAGACAAAATGTAAGACATAAATACAATGAACTAATTCTATAAGTCTCCCATATTTGTAATATTACTGTGTTCAGTGTGTTCCTGTTTCAAACCTTGCATCACAAAAGTAATGTAAACTTAGGAAAGGAAGAATCACGAGTTGTTTGGGTTCTTTACCACCATTTGTCCTTGAACAATGTACTTGATCCCTCGTTTTTTCAACAGGAATGCCCCTAGCGATAGAGCTGTCAATTTCCTGTTTTATACCAGATTCTGAAAGGGTTACATGTCTGTTCTGCTCATTGGAGGTCATAGAAGTACTGAGGTCAAAACTTGGAAAGGGAGAGCCAGGAATCTGAGTTGTTTAGCTTCTTTACCATTTGAAAATGGCACTTGATCAGTTGCTTCGATGAGAATGTCCTGTTAGCAACAGAACTGTCCATTTTCTTGATTTATACCAAATTCAGAAGGGGTTAAATGTCTGTGCTGAACATGAAACAGAGACCCATGAATCTGGGAGTTGTGTAGGTTCTTTAACACCAATTTGTCCTTGAACAAAGTGTTTGATCCCAGGATGCTTGAACAGGCATTTCCCTATAGCATCAGAATTGTCAATGTTCTGTTTTATACCAAATTCAGAAGGGGTTAAATGTTTGTACTGGAGATGAAACGGAGACCCATGAATCTGAGAGTGGTGTAGGTTCTTTACCAGCAATTTGTCCTTGAACAAAGTGCTCGATCACAGTTTGCTTTAACAGGAATGTCCCTAAAGTATCAGAGCTGTCAATGTCCTGTTTTATGCCAGATTCAGAAAGGGCTTAATGTCTCTGCTGGCCATTGGAGTTCACAGAAGTGCTGAGGTCAATCCTTGGAAATGGAGAGCCATTAATTTGAATTCTGACCTGAACAAAGTGCTTGATCCCCAGTTACTTTAATGGGAAAGTCTCTAAAGCAACAGAACTGTCAAAGTCCTGTTTTATACCAGATTTAAAAAGGGATAAATGTCTGTGCTGGTCAATAGTTGTTTTTTTTACAAGGTGGGTTAAGAGTACATATCTGGGTGTAGTAACCTAAGTAAATGCACTGGGTTTAAACCATAGACTGTAAAAAAAGATGGACGACGCATCTCCTATTCCTTCCACTATATAAAAGTGAAGCCAAAGCATCTCAGTATGGCCGCTGCCATCTTGAGTAAATGAGGTCATTGGAGCCAGAGTCTGCGCAGTAGAGATTCGTTTGGAGCCAGAGTCTGCACAGTAGAGATTCGTTTGGAGCCAGAGTCTGCACAGTAGAGATTCGTTTGGAGCCAGAGTCTGCACAGTAGAGATTCGTTTGGAGCCGCTTCACTTTTCAGGACGTGTGAGGCACACCCGGTTTAAACATCAAAAAGCCATTGAGTTTCCTTACCTCCACTGTGTCCTTAAAGACTGACCCCAGGTTGTGGCAAGGTGACCGTCTCTGTGAGAAGCAAACTGGCTTCTTTATACCACATATGGTAGGGGTAAATAGAGTTTCTGGTGTGGTTAATTAAATGTTCTGGGTTTAAATCCTGGGAAGCATAAGCCTTGAGTTGCCTTGCCTCCATTTTGCCCTTGAACAAGGCATTTGAGAACAGCAAATAATTTTGGATACAATATGCCTGCTAAATGACGTGTAACCGAATAACCTGTTCTTGATCATCATTAACAACCCTGAACAGAGACGTGGGCTGAACACAGACCAGTGCCCTTAAAACCACACAGTAGCAGCTCAGTGGCACTGGGCCAGAATTAATAGATGACTTGTGGGAACTTTTGTGACCTCACAGACTTTAATCATTCATTGTCGAATCACGTAAGCGGACAGAGAGCTCTGAATTTATTGTACAGGCTTTGGTCTCACAGTGTAGGATTTCATCTGACAGTGGACCCATGCTTCTCTAGCCTGCTCATTTAACATAATTACTGTTATGGTTCAGCCTTTAAATGCTTACGTGGGAGTTATTCTAAGCATTTCTCAAGAGGATCAGACACCATGAGGAAAGTCTACAACCTGGTTAGTCTCACTAAAAACAGGGAATCAAAAGATGCTGTGTTATCTCTTAACATCAAGGTATTTCCAGAAAAGCTTTTTCCTAGAACTAGGTCATAAGATTTAAACATGAAGCACTGAAACAGATATTGTTTCCTCTTGTGGGTTTTGGTAGAAGTTTATATTCATTAATTTAGTCATTTTGTCCTGAGTGGTGTTATGTTATTGGTTTATTGAAAATGACTATACAAATTTCATTTCTAACCCCAGAGTAGATTGTATTTCTGTTTTTATTTACCTTATTTATATTACCTGGTGCTCAAGTTAATTTTTATTAATTACTTGCTAATATAGTTAAGCAGTATCAGCACTTTGAAATATAATCACATTTTTGCTGGCAGATAAATACAATGGGACTACTAGTGCTAACCCTAACAAACAAACTCATAATTATGATGCCATGTTTAATTTCAAGTTTTCTTTCGTTATTTGTTTGTTTATTGTGTGTTAGTGAGCAAGTGATAGTTACTGCTTATTTGGTCTCTTAGATCTCTTGTCTGTATCTGAAACGTATATGTTTTTGTGTATTTATTGTGTCCTAACACTATTTTAATATTTCTACCATTAGATATGAGTCTACTTTTAGAATAAAGGGGTTATAATTATTCTATTATTTTGAGAAATCAGTTTAAGATTTTGGTTTTCTGCAGGAAATGGTTGCATTCGCGTTCAAATGTCAAGATTTGTAATTAGATAAAAGGTTGAAAACTATTCTGAGAAATTAAAATGTTTTGGAGTAATGCATTTGTATAAATCGAATACTACATATAAAATTATATCAAATGCATTTTTATATAAAATACATATTTGAGGCATTTTAAATAGATTTTATATTAAATATACAACAAAATATAATTGTTTTTTCCTTAGCAAATCCAGTATCCTGAGCAGACACGAGAATTCGACAGTCGATTAACAAAGACGGGACGCCGCTCCCTGTCCCACTCCATTTCTCATTCCTCTACAGACAGCAACAGCTCAGGTCGATGCCACACAAATTCCCTCAAACTGGAAAATGTATATT
The DNA here is from genome assembly GCF_001515605.1 of Sinocyclocheilus anshuiensis. Lineage (NCBI taxonomy): Eukaryota > Metazoa > Chordata > Actinopteri > Cypriniformes > Cyprinidae > Sinocyclocheilus > Sinocyclocheilus anshuiensis. The sequence continues at coordinate 596,756 of NW_015551041.1, forward strand.
ATTGGTAGTTCTTTGTATTTTCATCGCAATCTTTGATCCCATTTTACTTTCTCATTTCGTTTCTCATTTTTCAGGGGGTTCAGATGCAGAAAATCCAGAAGATGAGGTCTCTCCTCGAGACATGCAGCAGATTAACTCTAAAGGGAGCAGGGACTTCTGCATCAAAAACATCAAACTGACAGACTTTGGCCGTCGAGAGATAGAACTTGCAGAGGATGGTAGGCATACAGTATGGTTTAAAACACATAAGCATTGTACAATATTCAAAAAGAAATTAAATAAATGTATGCATATTTTTATTAATTAAAGAGATGACTGCACTAATGGCCTTGAGAAAAGCTACCCAGGTTGAGAAACCATTGGCAGGGGCTAAAATAGTGGGATGCACCCATGTCACGGCCCAGACAGCTGTAAGTGTCATCCCTTCACGGCATTTTAAATGTATACTGTATCATGCTAAAAGAAAAAAAAAAACTCATACAGAAACAAAACCTACAAAACCTGTTTTACAAGGTCGACAGCACCAATGAAACATGAAACCCACAACACGTCCCATATCCCCCTACCTCAGCTGATTATATCATACAAAAATAGATAAATAAGAAAATATAAGTACTGTTCAAACTACTGTTGTACTGTTGATCGCTGTGTAAATGTGGAGGGCTGGGAGCCAAACATGGTACAAGTGCCTTCAGTGATATGGGACCACTTTCCCTCCAAGGATCAATAATGTCTCTTATCTTGTGTTTTCACCTGTAAATAGAAGTTAATTAATGGTCTTTTCTAGATCCTCGATGATGGAGGGGATATGACACATTGGATATACAAGAAATATCCTCACCTCTTCAAGAAAGTGAAGGGTATTGTTGAAGAAAGTATCACAGGCATTCACAGGTTGAGTCACTTTCTAATCCTTGTTATTTGTTACATTTGGTTGAGAGATGACTACATTGAACTGACACTTGAATTGAAACTTACAGCTTTGCAAATGTTTTTGCATCACATTTATCAGACTTCATCACCTCTCTAAAGCTGGAAAACTATGTGTACCAGCCATAAATGTGAATGACTCGGTCACTAAGCAAAAGTTTGACAATCTCTACTGCTGCAGGGAGTCCATTCTGGATAGGTAAGATAACGATACAAGTGTTTCTCCAATAAATTCACAGTATTTATATGATTAAACCTACTTTCTGTCTTGTTCCTATTCTCTCAGTCTGAAAAAGACGGCTGATATCATGTTTGGGGGAAAGCAGGTGGTCGTATGTGGATACGGAGAGGTACGTCTCCTGATTCCAATAAATGATGGTTTCTATTGTCAATATGCCACTTGAGAGCGGTGTCTATCACCTGCAATAGTTTAGTACTGGCCTCTGTTTTGTGTGCGTAAGTGAAAATATTGGTGCCCACAGGTGGGAAAAGGTTGTTCTGCAGCTCTGAAAGCAATGGGGTCTGTTGTGTATGTAACCGAAATCGACCCCATCTGTGCTCTACAAGCATGGTAAGATATTAGTTATTTGAAAGAAACTATCCAGAGAGTTATATTTTCCACAGTATCACCCCTGACAACCAATTGTATTTCAACTAGCATGGATGGCTTTCGATTGGCCAAACTAGGTGATGTTGTCAGACAAGTGGACATGGTCATCACCTGCACAGGCAAGTTGCGCAATAATATCATAAATAAAGTCTTTGCTGTAATATTACCTTACACTGTTTGCTTTGACAGCTGACCCTTTGTCTACACAGGTAACAAAAACATTGTAGTGAGGGAACACATGGACCTAATGAAGAATGGCTGCGTTGTCTGCAACATGGGACGCTCTAATACAGAAATCGATGTTGTAAGTGGCTGTAGGACGCGATAAAACACACGATTAGTGATGACAATTGAATGCTTGAAATTTAATTGGTTGCATTTCTTGTCATTTGTGTTAACTTTTGAATTTTCAGAGCAGTCTAAGAACCCCAGAGTTAGTATGGCAGCATGTGAGAGCGCAAGTGGAACACATTATTTGGCCTGATGGCAAGAGAATACTACTCCTTGCAGAGGTGAGAGAATACAGAATACTACTAAAAATATAAAACAGAAACATATTTACCTTATTTTTCAGCACGTTAGGAACAATTTGTGCTACGAAGCAGTGGATCTAAGAGCATGTCCTACTTGTGTAAATCATGTTAAGCTATAATCTACATTTCCTCATTACAAACCTCATGGCATATTGGTCATTAATGTTAATGGCATAGTTACTGTTTTACCATTTGATTCTAGGGCCGTGTCCTTAATCTAAGCTCCTCCACTGTACCCACATACGTGCTTTCCATCACAGCCACCGCACAGGTATGAAAGCAGTTTGCTAATACATGAATTTCAATGAGGTTTTAAGTTGGTAGCCTAAAGGCTAAAGTTCTTCTTTTACGTAGCCTAAATATTAAAGACTAACTGGGCATAGCAATAAAACTTTTAAAAGAACATTTGCATTTAGTACGACACAATGTAAATGGGAAGCATGCCAGCCTTGGGCTATAGTTGGGTTTGAAACTGTTTTGTGGATAGTGAATGGATAGGTTGTCTCTTCAAATTTGTTTCCATGTTTAGCCTTCTGTATACTTTTTGAAGGCTTTGGCATTGATCGAGCTCTTCAATGCCCCTGAGGGCCGTTACAAGCAAGATGTCTATCTCCTTCCAAAGAAACTGGGTAACAACGCAATGGACTGCCAGAATTCAATATTTTTCATCCATATTTCATAATCTACCGAATCATATTTGGATAAAAATGACATCACAAACTGATTGAGTATTTTGTGTACCAGATGAGTATGTTGCAAGCCTGCACCTGCAGACCTTTGACGCACACCTGACTGAGCTCACCGATGAACAAGCCAAATACATGGGCTTGAGTAAATACGGCCCCTTCAAACCCAGTTTCTACAGGTGATGAATTAAATTATTGCAATGATAGATGTGTTGTGTGAAACATTTAACACCTGCTTTGTGTTTTGGTTTGTTTTTAGGTATTAAGTCTCAGTGAAACTCAGATGGACAGATGGATCTGTGGGCAGAAACCCACAGATTTGACTCAGCGGGGATTTCATTCATCCTGCTTTTCACCAACACATGATATTACTGGCTTGACCATTAAGGGTCAGAGTGTACAAATATAAAGTGAACTATAGCACTTTTTCCTCTTGCTATTGTAATGCTAACCATTTTAGAAAAGGTGTCAATTCTGGTTGTATACAACATACATTACCACTAAAACTTCCACAAAATAAATAAATACATAAAGGTAAAATAAAACGCAATAAATGAACATAGCATGCTACAAGTATGTTATTTAGACCCTTGCATAGTTCTCTAATAAAACACTGTATTTACTTCAAAAATATAAAACCTGACAGGGCAAAACCACTGTTTTTGCTACGAATGACACAGATAACATTATTCCTAAAACACTGAACTTAACATTACACATGAAAACTGGAAACACAAACTGACATTATAGAATGGGAAATGACTCACTTTAAGTCCAGTAAAGGGGTAAAAGGTAAGAATTATAGAGAGAACATCTTCTGTCCTTCAATCTTGAAGTAGGGAAAAATTCCTCAATGTGCCTCTAGATGGAGGTCATGTAAAAGAGAGTAAAGCTTTGGCAAATAAGGCAAAGAAAGACAGGGATATTTGGTTGTCTAGTGGCAAGAATCTTGTTGGATCTCAATTGGTTTGCAAGAGATAAATTTTGTTGATTATACTTTTCCTGCACTGTATCTTTTGTGTCCAAGTAGTTTAATAAAGGCATTTTAAAGCAGCTGAAAGATGTGGTTTTCACGTGCAACCGAAGCTTCCTTTTTCTGTTACAAAATATAAATCTCTTACAAATATGGTTGACCGAGTTTTAGTTTACTACTGATAAGGAAAAGAAAGGGTTTGGTAATAAATAAGTCTTTTTATTATATGAAAATTGCTTGTATAAACATAGAGAAATTATAAATATATTTATGACCACAAATTCAAGCCTTTAAAACATACACAGAAAAAGCATGTGCTTTTTTTTAACATGCTGAAACTATTTAGCATATGCACGACTGACGTAAATGATTAAAGAGATCACCCAAAATTTAAATTCTGTCATCATTTACTTACCCTCAAATATCTTCCTTTATTTTACAAGAAAACAGGAACGACATCAAGGCGAGTAAAGTGAGTAATCAGTAGTGATGACAGGATTTACATTTTTGTGTGAACTATCCCTTTAATCATCTCGTTAAAGACATTGACACATATATTTGCTGTGTCTTTGTATGCATAACAATGTTATGTTGTTTGAAGCGTGCCTCTAACATATTTTGTTCATGGGTCCCCTGAGCTCTGACCGCATAGCTCAAGTGGTTTCTGCCCTAAATATAGAGTTGGCTTTTCCCCACAATGTCAAATGTAGCTTGATTCTATAAGTTAAGTCACAGCACGTCAGTTGCTGGCTGACCGGCTGAGTTCCTCTCACTCTGTGCCACACTGCCTGATGGAGTCTGTGGGAGTGCTATGCAGCCCCACTGGGGCCAGCTCCAACCTACTGAGCTTGCCGGCATCCTGCCCCTGGGATGAGGATGAGGAGTCACTGGGTCTGGAAGGAATCAAGCCTAAATCTTCACCCACACCGAGACGACGGAGTTCAGCGTCCTCCGATGACTCCCTGCCTCCCCCTTCCAGCAGCCGAAGAGTGTCCTTTGCTGATGCCTTTGGTTTGAGTCTTGTCTCAGTGAAACAGTTTGATGCTTGGGGAGTAACTGAACCATCAGGCTCTCTGGAGAGAGACTTGAATGAAGATAAGGAGTATTACATGGTCCCTCTCTTCACTCTTCCACAGACCTCTGAGGAACTAGCCTTGCGGGTTCACGAGCAGAAGCTAGAACTGGAGAGTTTGGAGTTGCTTTCTGGGACCACCACCCTAAGAGGAATCGTTCGTGTGCTGAATATTAGTTTTGATAAGATGGTCTATGTGCGTACCTCTTTAGATTCCTGGAAAAGTCATTTTGATCTGTTGGCAGAGTACGTACCTGGGTCAAACAATGGTGGGGCAGACTGTTTCTCCTTCAAACTCACACTAGTACCCCCATTTGGAGAAGAGGGTGCTAGGGTCAACTTCTGTTTGCGATATGAAACATCTTTAGGCACTTTTTGGGCAAACAATAATGAAAAGAACTACTGTCTGTTTTGTTGTGAAAAAATGAAGGAGAAACCCCAATATGAGAGTGAAAACAGAAGAAAAAGCTGTCTGAAAACAACCCGGTTAGAGGTCACCAACACATCTGTTGCATAAATAGCAATGAATGTCAAAAGAAACATTTCTAAAATATTAATATGACTGTACTTTTATCAAATTTATAAATAATGCATACTAAAAGACTTGATAACAATTGATACAGTTTTTAAATGCCAGAGTTAATATATGCTTAAAACTACAATACTAAAGTGGAACTCAATTAATTATGCAACAATATACATACTGCCTTTTCCCCAATTCTTAATTTTATAATTGTATAATTTTCCAGCCTAAATGTCTCTGCTTCGACTGTTTCAGCAACAAACAATGAAGAATTTCCTGGTAATTGTCCTCCTGAAAATTACTTACAACTAGATTTGTAAATACTATGAAATTCTGATAAATACATGTTTTGTTTCCTCAGATATAAATCAAAATTCTGGATCTCTAAAGGAAAACTCTGAGAAACTTGAAAGCAAGGAATTAGTGGTGAGTTCTAAATTTAACCAAAGATTCAACCACTATATCAACTAATTGTGTGTTTTAATGAAACAATGCATTTTTAGTATAAAATTATATAGTGAAAACAATTTTATAAATTGTGCTATGTCACTGGCTACTCTCTCTGAATGTCATGCGGTTACTGATGTTAGGCTTTGACAAGTGTTAGTGTAACATTACAGTATGTACTGTCCCAAACAAGACACTTGATAGGTCATGTTGTTCAGGGTCACTCTGAGACCATCAAGTTATGTTGTTAAAAGTAAAAAAAAGTCAATGAGCCTCATTCACTAAGCATGCGTATTGTGTACAAGTCCTTGTATGGAGATAGTCTGGGCGTGTTTTATGCAAATTACAAACCTTGTGCACGCGGCGGCTCATTTGGAGTTTTCGTGAGAAGTTCGAATGTGTGTATAAATGCGAATAATCTACACAATTATTAGTGAATGAGACCCAATGTCTTAACTAAACCTATATTAAAAGTTAAAAAGGTATTTCGATAAGATCTTTAAAGTTATTCTTTAAATTGTATTTACTGAAGACAGCATTCCATTCAGTATTTTTCACATCTATCTCTTTGGAAACAGGAGGAAATGAACAGAAACCGCAGCCGAAGAAGCAGAAGAAAGGCTGCGCGATTAGCAAAAGTCAAGGAACACTTTGCTAAGAGGGAAGAAGAAAAGAAACAAGGGACCAAGACCAAAGAAAGTGAAGGTACAGCAGACACCAGCATGCAGGAACATGCGTCATTGCTGAAGAAGACACCATGCAGTTCCCTATCACAACAAACTGCTCGACCACCAACGTGTAACCAAATATCACCCTCTCCAGCTGAGTCCCTTAAATCTGCTGAGTATAGTGGAGATTCCACTGACATCGTCAGCCAAGCTATAACACAAGATGAAGAAGACAACATAATCCACTCCGAGACTAATTTATCCACAGCAAACACAAATTTACCCCTGGAAGACTCCATCAGTTGTGATGAATCAATTGCATGCTCGGCTTCTGAGGTCTTGGAAGACATCCAACATACCGAGTGCATTACTGACCAAACAGTTTCAATCAATCAGGCTGTTCCTGTATGTCAAAATCCTGACTTGTCTATTAGCAAGGATGTTAAAAAAGCATGGAAGGAATTTGAGAAGGATGCTAAGCAAAGAATTAAAAGTTTGGCACTAAGCTCTAAGATGCATGAGGACATGAATATTAGCGATGGGAAACCAAAAGAGGATGTGAGTTTGAAAACTAATTCAGAGCCTCAGCTGTGCTCCCATGGCTTCACATTTGGGACCATTGTAGCCCCACTTTATCATCAGGTTTTTAAAAACATGGAAATAGGGAGAAAAGACTTCTTTCCTAAAGCTTTAGATAGGTCATTTAGGAAACTAGAGGATGAGAGTCAAAGAGCGGTCACAGCCCCTGAGACCACAGACATTTGGCCAGTCTTGCATATCTACAAAACAGACAGTAGATGATAGTAATGTTGGCATCTGCAAAGAATCAACAGAACAGAACTCGCAACTTGCAGTAAACCCAACCAAAAAACCTCTTCCTGAGCCAAATGAGAGTAAACATGTTAAAAACGCAGAAGCGTCTTACAATCAAAATGATTGTACCAGTAGTACCAGAGAATACCCAAGAGACATCACATTTATCGAAACAAACCCTCCAAAAGTTATATCCAGACAGGTTTCAAGAGTGTGCACACTCACAGTCACATTAGCTTTGACTGAATGCTCTATCCAGGATGATCCTTGCCAAAGTCTGTGTTTATTTCCTCAACAAGGACCAGAATTGTAGTCACTACAAATCAAACAATAGAGTCAGGTACTGACAGCCTACCTGAACAGATTCATCCATCATCACCCACAGCAGTTTTGAAAACTTCATGTTTGGATAATCAGAGGTCCTGTATAAAAACTGAAAATTCACAGAACCAGGAGGACCCTACAATTATCCACACCAAAGAGGAGAATATATCCAAGCAAACAGAATATTCAATCAGCACTTCTTGCTTTCTAGCCCAAGCTCCAGAGGACCCCACAAGAAGCACTTTGAGTTCCTCTGATGATAAATTAGAGCCTGACTGCTGTGAGATGAGATCGAGCATTGAAAAACTTAAAGAACTCTCTCACTTAGGAATAGCAAAAGCTATGCCAATAGAACCATTGGAGAACACACAGATAAATATGAGCAATACTTTGGAGAGCTACCAAATGAATGAAAAGGAGGAACAAATACTCATGGGTTTTTCTACACAGACTTCAGAGACGGAGAGCTCCAACACTATTAATTTTGATGCAGAACATAACACATCAGTGATTAAAGAGATGGAAGAGATTCACAAAATGAAAAATTATGAAAGCCTGGAAGAGCGAGAAGAGGGTAATGGAAATCAAATTAAGCAGATGGAGAAGCAGAAACAAGACAAAGAGGAGAAAGACCAAGAACCAGAGGAACAAGAAGGTGCAGAAGAAAAACATGAAAGTAAAGGAAGAATCAATAGCATTGAAGAAGAGTTGAAATACATAGATGATGAAGAGGACTTGGATGCAATGGAATCTGAGAAAGAAGAGAAACAACAAGCAGATGAAGATGATCTGCTTTCTCTTGAACAAGATTCAGAGGAACAGAAGCAGATCATTAGTACCAGCACTGTTGAATCATTACCACATAATATTGACTTAAAAGGAATAGAAAGTCTAGGCAAGTACTCTGAAAAAGAGGACATTCACGTCAACCTTGGATTAGAGATCTGTGAGGAAACTGTTGCATCTTGGCAAGAATCATCTCAAAAGAGTGATATCGAACTCAGTGGAAGTACGCAAGCTATGGAGAATGATTGGAACCGTTTTGAATTTATTGATAAAGAAGAGAATGTGTCCTATGAAAGTATGAAAAGTGACTGGAAAACTATTGACGATGTAAACAATATGCTGGAAAACATGGAATGCCTGGCAAAAGATGTTGAAGACAATACCTCAACAGAATCGCAGATAGATGACGAGATGGAGCTGTACTTGAACAGTCTGAGAAATTCACAACAGTCAGTATTCAGAGAAGGTGCAATGAGTGGAAGCTACGGAAAAAGACCCTCCTTGAGCAGAGGGAGGCCATTAGCTATGCCTTCAATCTCAGAGTCTATGGACGAGGACCAGCCGAATAGTTCCCTAGAGGATTTAACAAACATGGAGTACAACATGGAGCTGGAGAGAGCTACACTGCCCCTAGTGGATGGGATTGAACATGTCATTGGACGTGATGTCTTGTGGTGGAAAGAGTTTCTGTCCTATGACAATATGTCAAGGGTGACTGGATACACATTTTTGTTGATAGTGTTTTTAGTCACAGCATATTATTATGACTTCATTGCATGTTTTGCTCTATATATTATTACAGTGTATTGGCTGTTCCATCAAGGGGAGGAAGAACCACTGAAAACCTTTCGGAAAGGTGAAAGAGGACTGCAGTAAATATGATTTACTCATGAACATTTGTTGGAGAACTTGTGGAAGAATGTGGAAGTGAATCCAAATAGTTGCTGCACAACAAAATTGGATTATGTGGGGCTATTTATCTCTCAAAATTTCATAATGGCAAAGACATGATTATAAGATGACTTTTGTAGAATGATGGATTGTGAATAAACTTTTACATTAATTTGCCATTTGACATTAAGTCAATAGGTATATTTCCTTGCTTTACAGACAACATAAAGTTTGCATATCACAATGCTCTTTAAAAAGAGCTGAACATACAGCAAGAGATCATATGGGGTCTGTAGAAATGGTTGGGTTCTGTGCTAATGGTGCCTGGTACAGTGATGTTTAAAGGACCAATGGGTGAGTGAAACGTTTGACCGATTATAGAGGATTAGTCTTGAAAAAAGGATTAGAGTGCAATTTCACTGACATACTTTTATGCATAGCTTTAATTTCATGCTAAGTACCTGATTGGATTATGATTTATATACATATAATGCATACACAAAACACATAACCTGTTAACTATAACCTGTTTTTTTTTTTTTAAATAATCATCTTGATTTTTATGTCTAATATATATTGGCAAAGAAGGCAATAAGATGAATGCCCACGTAACATCTGAAGTGATGATAAAAATGAAATGAAATGCATTTTCTGTTGCAATTATTTAACAAACATTTTTCCTTACTTGGTCGTACAAGTTTATTAGTTACTTTGTTTGTTAATTTGTCTGGTCTGTTTACAGTAAAACTGTTGGAGACTACCTTTTTCTAAAGACATCAAGGATCAATATCCTCTTTTGTTTCAATATACCTAACGTTATGGTCTTAACATCTCCAACCTGCCAGCTTTTGCTTCATAAGGACAGAGGTGTCATATGGCACAGGTGTGTAAACATAATGAATAAACCATGTAAAGTAAACCATAACTTCCATCATTGTGCACTCAAAATAGATAAGATTTATTGATTTTTATTTCTTTGGGGTGTCTGTAAATTTGCTTTGTCCAATCAACAGATTACTTTATTGTAATTCAATATTGTGCACCTGTTATTATTTCAACAAGTTGTCTTTATCTTGTCCATTTATTGTTAGACATCTTTCATGGAACTGGCTTTCAATGAACAAACAGATGAACTGTGATCTCATCTCCAGGTTATTAGGCTCTGCAGTTCACAGAAATAAATCTGACCACAGATCTCTCCAAATAGACTCCTTTTTTAGCTGTAGATATTTTAAGAATGTTTCAGTTGCTTCTGGCCATACAGTGAAAGTCATTGGGGTCCATAGCAACATCGGACCCAAATGAATTTAATTGTATAGACCCAAAAAAAAAAAAAAATGTAATTAATGAATTAATTATTTTTAAAGTCATTTTTCAAAATATTGTATTTTGTGTTCCATAGAAGAAAGAATGCATAAGGGTGAGTAAATTACATAATTTTCACCTTTCAGTGAACTTTCCCTAGGGTCATCTTTAGAACACTATAATCTCATGGCTAGATGAATGACTGCATATTTATAAATTGATAGAATAAGAAACATTGTAGTTCATGAGGGAGGAGTTGAACATGGTAACTATTATGGGATTATCACTCCCTCTAAATGGGATGGAACTACATGATGACATTTTCAAACCCAAGAGGACACACAATGGCATTGTGGCTCCAGGCTTGCTAATTTATGGTTGATGCACCATGTAGGCTACTGACAAGATAATATGCTTACATATATGATTAATCCATTTTTGACATTTTTCCCAATGTTAAAAAGTGTCCCACTTTACCTAAATTTACCTCATATATCTTTCGCTATGAGAAATTGGCAACAGCATCACCAATGTCATACTGTAGGCTACATTATAGTCATTTTTAATAAATGGTTTTGACATGATTCATCATAATTCGAAACTACTGCAAAATAACTCATTGGATCAGATCAGAGCCGTTGAAAAATATTCTTCAACGGCTCTGGGTCAGACTAGTTCTGGTATCCACTGGGTTTAGTGAGGTTTATAATACTCCCAGAGTAACCCAGACCTCTGTGGGGTGAAACATGACAGAACTCACGTTCTCTTCTCGCCACAAAGGATTCTGTGTCAGAGCGCGGTAATGTGACCCACCGATGTGATTCTCACGAGTCACGACCAAACGCTAGAAAGACCTATGTGGATTATTGTTAGCAGTGGGACTCCCCGCGTTGACCGCCCCTGTATTCGTAATCCAGTCAGTGTAAATGTAAACATCTACTATGGAGCGAAGGAAATCTGTGAATACACACACACACACACACACACACAGTATGTTTATACAATTAAATGTGTGTGTGTGTGTGTATATATATATATATAGTATATATACAGGTATATACATACATACACACACAGTATTATTTATACAATTAAATTTATATGTATACATATACTATACTAAATAATAGCTTTATAGTCTTATTAGTCTAAATTTGGCCTATATGCCTTTTATGAAGGGCCAATCCGTTATCTGAAGTATTCTTATTGTTAATTATTTTATTAACAGCGGTAACAATAACGATATAAATCATCAAATTATTATTTTAAATAATATTTTAAAATAATTCATATTACATTTGCAAACATCTAGGCTATATAATTAATTGCATAGAATAATACTGCACATACTATCCATAATGATGGTTAATAACAACAACAACAACAATAATAATAATAATTATTATTATTATTATTACTATTATTATTATTATATGTAATATAATACAAGTTGTATCATTAAGTTATCATAATTTAATGATCAAACTTAATTATCAACTCTTCAGAGAGTTTGATTTGAGTTTGAGGCGTTTGATTTTCAGCGTTCACAGATTTTTCGCGCACTTCCGGCACGTTCGCTGGAGACTGGAGAGGCGCAATCAGGCTGCGCGTTGTTGCGGTGCGTGCGTGCTGACGGAGCCGGTGCGCCGGTAGCCTCAGTGCTGTACTATGGACCAGCGGAGCAGCGCTGAGACAGAGCCGGATCTCTCCGTCGCGACGGAGCTGCAGTGCAGGAAGCAGGAGCAGGAGAAGCTGTCGGGGGTGGTGAAGAGCGTGCACCGAAAACTCCGCAGGAAATACATTGAAGGTACTGCATGAGATACGTAGCTGTGTAGCCTAGCCTAGACCAGCTTCTGTAGTCTGGCCTGATCAGAGATGCGGACATTTAAACGCCTGGAAAACAACCGCGAACCTACGAGAACAAAAACGAGTTAATAAAACAGTTATTTTAATGTAAACTTCGGTTGCATGACTGTTGACATGAACTGATTTCGTACTTGGCTCATTTTGGAAATCATTGGTTGTGGCTCAAAACCTAGTGAGCTGCCTACATAGACAGCATTTTGGGTAACATTTCAATAGACTGTTCCGAACGCACTAAAATAATGCTGTCTATGTAGGCAGCACATTAGGTATTGAAACAGCCTCTTTCTGTCTGTCTGTAGCACGACGTTATAGTCTAGTCCGCAAGCCTGTGCAGGGTCGTTCATCTGTTCCTGTTTTGCTCTTCATTGATCCGATGGCTGTGTTTGAAAGAATAAACAATTTTCAATTCTCTTTAGGGAAGTAAAAGGCAATAAAGCAAGAATTTATGAGCATGAATCCCCTGACTGTGTACAGGTGACAAGTGTGCTGCTCTAAAAGCTTTAGTGTCCTCTTCACTGTCAATTATTTATCCATTTATTGTTTAACACCTTTCTTATCTAATGACCTAATACACCTATGATAAATAATGGTCAGCTGACTAATTTTTAGTGTGTCTACTTGCTGGGGATGGTATAGTATAGGCAAAATATGTATATATAGCGTGTTTTTTTTGTGTTTTTTAAACTTTTAACATTTGGTTTAAGGATAAATATATTAAAAGTACAAAAAATAAGTATTAAATAAGTGAACTGGAAATTTAATTCAACCAGGTATCAACAGAAGAATTGCAATCAGGAAGAGTTAGAGCTGACGTCAATTATATTGGTTTCAGTGTGACAATGTCACTGTGGTTATGAGCACTTGTGGTGTAAATCTGGATTTTTTTTTAGTTGCCTACTCTTTAGTACACTAGGTCCTCTCCTCAGTTGACTTTCCTATTAGAGATTTTAGCATGTTATTTTTTTAAAGTGTACCTAAAAAAAAACAAAATTCACTGATAGTGTTCTGACTTAAATATCTAGTTAAATATCTGCATCCAGTCTTTTTTTGGCAACCTTAGAGGTCTTGGCCTTCTCCACTGTATATAAAACAAACATGCAACCAAACATACAACACTGTCATCAACACATGTCATGTTGAAGGAAAGGGACCCTTCACCCAAAAATGAAAACTCTCAGCAAATCTCAAAATATCTTGTTTGATGTTCCACAGAAAAAAGAAAGTAATACAGGTTTGGAAAGAAATGAGGGTGAGTAAATGAAGACCGAATTTACATTTTTAGGTGAACTATCCCTTTAAGCACAGTCTATCACATTTAAAAATGCCATTTTGTACCCAGTTTTTGGAAAGTGCCTCTTATTATGTCTGATGAAGACTATGTCCCAAAAAATGATGTGTGCAAATTTTTAAAAAAGGATGTAAAAATATTATCTTGAGAATAGTAAGACAAATAGACCTAGTCTTTTTATTGATAGAGATAATTGACTGTGTGAGGATGTTGTTACATTTCCTGTTACAGTCTTGCACTGCAGTGAGCTTCATCCAAGACGGATATCATGACAGAGATTATGAAATGTTATATTTTTGCCTGCAATCAGTTGTACCCGCAGGACGCATAACTTAATATAAAATACCACCATGTTTATATCGTCTGACTTTAAATGTGTTGTTGAGTTTCTCATGGTTCAGACTAGCTTTATCGAATCTTCCCCCGAGAGGGATGAGCAGTGCTATGAATCCCACACACAGTAGTCTATTCACTAGACCCCGTGATGGGTTAATAAGGAAGGCGTGATCTGGTCTTCTTGTCATTGTACAGCAGTATTCATATGTAACGGCGCTGCAGTCTCTTCCCTTCTTGTCTTATTCTCTGTAAATCTGATAAGGCCTGTATTTTCCATTCTGTCATGGGACGGCTCAATTTTTGCCAGTTCTTGCCCTCCCGAGCACTCTTGTAGGGTAGCGGTTGCTTTCTGGTGTCATCGGCGTTATCAGCAAGTTTGTGAACTGTGTGTGAATCAGCACAAACACTTTGATCATACGGTACTTTTGAGCTTGGCGATGGAGTTTCACTGAGTTGTTGAAGAAATCGGACTGTGTTTTGTGAGCCGTTTGAGGCTACGGTTTCAGAATCGAAATTTAAAGGAAGCACAACATCAGCTGACTTTTGAAAGTAGGCTTTGTGAAAATGTTCACTTAGTTATGCCACGCAGAAGGATCAATCATGACTGTACGCTCCTCTGTTTTGTCTTTTCGACTGCAGTGGGAGATTTCGAGAAAATATGGCGTGAACATTGTGAAGACGAGCAGACTCTTAGCGAATATGCCATGGCCATGAAGAACTTGGCTGACAACCACTGGGCGAATAAATACGAGGGCGAGGGGCGCATCGAGTGGTGCCGCAGGTATGAGTGCTAATGGTTAGTATTTTATGTTGAATAGCTTATTTGGTATTTATTGCTGTTAAATCTCTCTTGCCGCAGTGTTTGCCAGAAGTACTTCCAGGATGGAGGGATGAGGCGAGTGTTGGAGAAGGATGAGAAAAGCGCTAGGCATGCCGCAGCTGGGAATAACACATCCGCAAACTCTCCACCACAGTTATCCTCTTCAAGGTGCTCTAGAATGATATTAACACTGCAAATCCACAAATTTAACAGATGGTAATGAGTTCATTGACTAAATCAGCTTTTTATTCATGCTTCGTAACAGCTCAACGTTCCAGCTTGGGAGGATACGACTGCTGGATGTGGGCAGCTGTTTCAATCCCTTCCTGAAGTTTGACGAGTTTCTGACTGTTGGAATCGACATTGTGCCAGCAGTAGAGGTTTGTGTTTCTTGAAGTTATATGAGACCGTAGGCTTGTTAATTAACTTAACAATTAATAAAATATTGTTGGCGCCAGTAGCCTTGTGAGCAGTGCGCCGACATACAGCGCCATTGCGCAATGGGTGTCCCGAGTTCGAATCCCGAATCGATGACCTTTCCAGATCCCGTCCCCCATTTCTCTCCCACTTCGCTTCCTGTCAGCTCTGATCTGTCCTATCATAATAAAGGCGAAAATGCCAAAAATAAATCTTAAAAAAAAAGTCAATAAATTAAGTATGTCATATACCCTGACTAAAGTTTGCTATTGGTTAAATTACATTGTTTCTTTGTCTGAATCTATTAATTTATTTATTCAAAACCTTAAAAATATGGCTTGAATACACCTCTTTATATTTTGAGGTTTTTTGGGCATCAATTTAAAAACTGTCAAAAATGTCAGGGTAGTACAACCATCCTGGCAATGAAGTATTTTATGCTCACCAGGGTTGCATTTATTTAATTAAAAAACGTTAAAAACAGGATTATTGTGAATATATTATTACAATTTAAAATAACTGTTTTCTATTTCAGTGTATTTTAAAATGTAATTTATTTCTGTGATGTAAAGCTGAATTTTCAGCAGCCATTACTCCAGTCTCCAGTGTCACATTATCCTTAAAAATCATTTTAATATGCAAGAAACATTTCTTCTTATCAATGTTGATTGCCGTTGTTCTGCTTAAATTTTTGAGGAAACCGTGATACATTTTTTTTTTTTGTGGACTAGAAAGTTTTAAAAAACAGCATTTATTTCAAATAAAAATGTGTGTATTAAATATTGTAAATGTCTTGACTATCATTTTTATCAATTGAATGCATTTTTCATATAAAAAAAAACTTTTGAATAGTAGTATAATGGTGACACCTTTTATAGTCATTAAATTGAAACTTTTGCAAAAAATGGTATAAATGTTTTTCAAAACCAGTATGAATACAAAAAGTAAATTTCTAGGAAATTACTATATAATACATGTATTTATATCCGTTATCTTGGACACTCTTTCTGTCATTGACCCTTGTACTAATTTTAACTGTCCTGCTGAGTCAAGCTAAATGTTCAGATTTTTTTGTTCCTCTTTATGGCTACAGAGCGTCTACAAATGCGACTTTCTGAACCTGCAGCTGCAGCAGCCTCTGCAGCTGGCCAGCGATGCCTTGGATGCCTTCCTGCGGCAGCTGTGCGGCCCCATCGATGCTTTACCTGCACAGTTATTTCACGTGGTAGTCTTCTCCCTGCTTCTCTCCTACTTCCCCTCGCCCTACCAGCGCTGGCTCTGCTGCAAGAAAGCACATGAACTCCTGACCCTGAACGGCCTGCTCCTCATCATCACCCCCGATTCCTCCCACCAGGGCCGGCATGCACTTATGATGCGCAGCTGGCGAGTTGCCGTGGAGTCTCTGGGCTTCAAGCACTACAAGTACGTCAAGTTCTCCCACATGCACCTGATTGCTTTCCGCAAGGTGTCGCCCACCACCAGCAGCGACCTGGTCAGCCGCAACTACCCGGAGATGCTTTACATCCCGCAGGACTTTAACACGCTCGACGAGGACGGATTCGCAGATTGCTATGATCCTCTGCACTCCGATTTCGAGGACGACCAGTTGGCTTGTAGCTTCGCGGAATTACCAGACACACCGTACGATTCGGACTCGGGCGAGAGCCAGAGCAGCTCGGCTCCCTTCCACGAGCTGGAAGACCCTATTTTGCTGCAGAGCTGAACTTGTTAACTGCCCCTCTTGATATTTAGTACCCTACCTTCGTGCTGCCCAAATTGCTCTGCTGCGTTTGTGTACTCTACCCCTTTTTAAGAAGCAAAAAGTTTGCACAGAGTGAATGAGGACGTTTAAGTGGGCGTTGATTTTTTTTTTAAGAGTGTGCAAGACATCCTTTTGAACACAAATGTACACACTAAACAATCTTAACTAAGAAATAGAAGTGATGTGGTTTTGTAACAGAAGCAGCTGAGTGATTTCAGGTCGAGGGAGATTTTGCTCACCCACTCTGGCTGTTTTCTCATTTTTAGAATGACTGGACAAACCTTTTCAGACTAGCTTAACTTATAACTTATACCAGTCTCAAAAGATCCAACCTTTTTGGTCAGTTACCATATTGTTTTGGACTTTTTTTAGCTGATTTTCGTAAAAGGATAGTTTGCCCAAATATGCCGTTTCAAACCTGTATGACGTCCGTCTTCTCTGAAATGCATATTTTTTGAAAAATGCCTCGGTGTAATTTTGTCCATACAGTCAAAGTCAATGTAACTTTTAGTAACAATGAAACTCAATGGGGTCCAAAACGATGTTGTTTTGGACCCCATTGAGTTTTATGGTTACTAAAAGTTACATTGAAACGAAAGTTACAATGAAAGTCATTTTGGACCCCATTGACTTCCATTGTAAGAACAAAAATAGTTCAACATTAAAGTAAAAAGAAATGAATACAGTTTTGGAACATGGCGGTGAATAAATGATCACAGAATTTTCCATTTTTGCGTGAACTATCCAATTAATGGTTTGATTCTTAGCAGGTTTTCACTGGACATTTTAGATGGCAATTTCAGCCATCTGTTCTCTACCGACTTTTTTTTGAATAGCCTTTATCAATGATATTTGTAGCATTTTAAGTGTCTGCAGAACTTGTGCGTGTTTGGTTATGTGACATTGTAACTGTGAATGTGGATTTCTCGCTTCAACAAGGTACAAATCGTGCAAAGTAGTCATAGTTTTTCAGAACAAACAATCTTGCAGGTGACCGGATTGGATGCTTGCGTTGTGGCAACGTGTTTCTAATCTTGCGATCAAACGGCCTGAAAGTAGCTGCGTTTCTGCCTTAGTTTTTGCTTTAACCGCTATTATAACCAGTAATATCCGATTACTTGTCAGTAGTATGTAGTATGGAAGAGGTTAGATTTCTCTGCATTTCGCCATAATGTGACTTTATTGAGTAGGATGATTGTTTACTCTTGACTGTTTACTCTCGAAACCTTTGGTTGCTCTAAATCTACTTCCTGTATCGTTATCTGGTGTATATCCCATTGAGTTTTTCAGTACATTATTTTAGTTTCCCGCTTTCAATTACAAAATAATGCTTTTAAGGTACAAAAATTTGAAACGTACTCTGCCAAATGTTGATTTAAAAGTACTACAAAAAGATTGTTGCGTATCACTGTACGTTTTTAGCTTCTATGTATGTAACTGCAGAATTTGCAGCTATTTTATTCACTTCAGGTTCTTAAAAACACTATTTTGACTGTCCAAGCACATATTTGCACGTTTTTCGATAACACCCTTCATAGGGTTGGCAAAATATCGATATTGGCATCAGCACTTCATTAGAATAGCAATACGTTCATAATCATAAACGGTCAAAAATTCCCTATATCACTGTAACCTGGCAGTTATATTAAGTAACTGATACTAGGCACTGTTTTCTATTGTATTCATGTGGCTACCGTTTGGTAAACCTGATGACATGAGAATATGCTGTGATGGGTGTTTACTCTTGAAGGAATGTGTGAAATACATTCAGTACATTGGGGTTCTGTTGAAGTATCTATGTGAGGTTTTGGTGTTAGGCACTTTAAATGTGTTTTAGGGGTGCCAAAAATAAGCGTGGAAAGATTTGACTGTGATGGAATTCAGTATGTGATCTTTCAGGGTATCAGAAAAAAAAATCCTCCTCAAGGTGCCTTCAAACCCAAATTGTATTTTTGCATTTGTGATTATATAGACTGGATTCAAGAACAGGCTACTGATTGTCATAAGAAAGTGCGATAATTTCTCTCCCACAGTAAACAGTTACAGAACATACTTTCAGCAAATTAACCAGCTCTTGGAAAAAAATGACTGAAATACTGCCCTGTTAGCAATAGCAGTTAAAGGCATTATTTAGTCTGTACTCGATTTATAAATATAAGAAAAAAGACATTTTAAAACATTTAAAACAAAAAAAAAGCTTTGTATTATATTGTTTACTTGGTGGTGTGTTCAGATATTCACATATCAAATGTCTTTGTCTTCCCCAGGCTCTAATCCACTGTTTGCATGATTGATTTTCTTTATCAGTGTTATGATGCTTGCCTCCCACAGAACCGGACTATTTGTGAGGAATATTGTTATTCATCTTTTATAAATAAAGGTTTTTGTTGCCTTATCGCTGGTCTTTCAGTTGCCTAAAGCAGGTCACTTTAAATGCTTTACAGCTATTCTATTCTAGCGATTATATATGTTTCATATCTGACAGAATACATTTTAAATGTTTATCTGTTGTAGTGCTAATGTACACAAAAGTTACAAAAGTTTGGGGTCAGTAATATTTTTTCATTCAGCAAGGATGCATTAAATTGATGAAAGGTGTCAGTAAAGATTGTTAAAATAATTTTAATATAATGGATGGATATAATGGATTATAATGTTACACAACACTGATGTTAAGACATTTTTCTTGAGCAGCAAATTGGCATATTAAAATAACGTGACACCGAAGACTGGAGTCATGGCTGCTGAAAATTCAGCTTTGCATTACAGGAATTACATTTTAAAACGTAATAATATTTCACAATATTACCGTTTTTACTGTATTATTAATCAAATAGATGCAGCCTTGGTAAGAATAAGAGACATTTCAAAAACATAAATTCTCATATAACTTTATATAAATAAAAACTTATACCCGTGTACAAATTTTCCAGTATTTTTAATATTGTAAAAGCATTTTTTGCTATAAATAACAGGTGTAAATAAAACATTTTATTCCATTCACCCCAGTTTCACTGAGACGACGATGGAAGCTGTGTTTGTCCTTTCAGGGATTCCGTAGCGGCTTAATACCGATGTGCAAACATGGCGGACATTGAGCGAAGTTTAGGCGATGGCTCTGGATTTTGTGCGATACATTTCCAGGTTTAGTTGGTTTTCTGTAAACGACAACGATCAATGACTTGCATGTCTACTGGCGTATTTCTTTTAGCCTGATTCAATCGACGTTACTCTCGTCGTGAACAGAAGCAACACATTCTGTGAACTTTGTGATGCCGGTAAACACACTGGAATCTGCTCGACTAAATCAAACTGACAGCACATTAAAACTCTTCACCTCTTATTTAGTAACTTTTTACGAGTTTATCATTTGCACATCTAGTTCACGCCTTCGTTATACCATGACCTTGAGTTGAACAGTTCGGTTCATTCAGCAGTAACAGGTGGATAGTGACAATCCACTATTTCATTGTAGATGTTACTCTAACCTTTGCACTAAAATGTCTCTAGGACGGTTTAGTTTTAGATTTACCTCAAATCCACCATACAACATGCCTTTCTTACATCCCTTTTGCTGAATAGTTGTGTCGCAAATAATTGTTCCTGTTGTGACGTATAATAATTACATCACTCGCGACGTTGAGTCTGCAAGCTTTTTCTGCTGTTGTGCGAGTTTGAACTCTGCAACGATGTGCAAGCTGCTCAAGTATTGCTTCAGTCACTTCCTGTATGCTGCTATGACCCGGCTGGACGAAGCCAACAAAGGGGTCAACATGTGGTCATCTATTCGGTACCTCGGTTACCTGTCCAGCCTGAACTCCCTGGTGGCCATTTGCCTGGGAATTTACATACAATGGGAGAAAACCGCAGACACTATCATCTTGGTCATTTTCATTTTGGGCCTCTTCGTTCTTGGGATTGCCTGCATTCTCCACTATTACTTCGGCATGGAGAGCGTCAGCCTGTTTCTCCTGCATCTGTGGTTTGGTTTCCTTCTGGGTTTGCTGTGCTTCATCAATGTCCCGTCCAAAGAGCTCGATGTTAAGGAGCAGGTGGCCAACTATATGTTAATAGCAAGCATTGCGATACGAACCCTATGGGCTTTGGTTGGAAGAATATGCGGTTATACCCGACATCAACCCACCTTCCTCACCTCAAGGGAAGCTTTGGAGCTCACAGGCTTCGCTGTGGCCAGCACAACCTTGGTCAGCCAAAAATCCATAAGTCTTGTGGTCCTGTCACTGGCTTTGGCTGCTCTAATTGTGGATTTGCGCATGAAGTCCCTCTTCGCGATCCCAAACCTGGTCTGCTTCTCGGTTGTCGCTGCGTTCTTCTTCCAGGAGTCTTTAGGAGTGTCAACCAACCCCTTCACCTTGTCTTGCTTCCTCAGCCGCCTCGTCTGCGACCCATTACTGGACGTCTACTTCAGCGGACTTTCGGTCACCGAACGCTGGTCACCGCTGCTACTGAGAAGAGGCCTGTGGAGACGTTTATCGCTTCTTCCTCTGGTTGTCATGGAGGTGATGTTTTTGGTCGTGGCCGCTCTGAAGATGAGAGATCTGGATCGGTGGTACCTGCTTATCCCGGGTCTTTCAGGATCTGCTGTTTTCTGGATCATCTGCCACCTGGTTTTTCTCGTCACGCTGTGGGGTTTTCACAGCAAGCTGAGTGACTGTCAGAAGATGTGCATGGTGCACACGTCAGACGCTGGAGAGCTGGACAGGGTCATGGCGTCTAAGGGGATGCGGCACTTCTGTCTCATATCGAAACGCCTGGTGCTCTTCAGCCTGATGTCCACCATCATACTCGGGGCTCTGGGTTGGCAGGTAAGGCTTCCTGTGAAAATCTTTCTTAGTTTTAAAAATTTCGTTCTTGTTCATGGTGGTTTCACATGGTTTGGTTAGACCTTTATACACTTTTCAAGAAAGGTTTAGACATAATGACTCTAAATAAGTAAAAGTGACATGTCTTTCTTACACCTTGAATATACATGAGTGACTGTCAGTTCTTTAAAAAAAGTTTTTTAAATATTTTAAAGGGTTAGTTCACCTAAAAATGAAAATTCTGTCATTAATTGCTCACCCTCGTGTCGTTCCAAACCTGTAGAACCTTCGATCATCTTCTGAACACAAATTAAGTTATTTTTGATGAAATCCGAGAGCTTTCTGACTCTGCATAGACAGCAACGCAACTGACACGTTCAAGGCCCAGAAAGGTAGTAAGGACACTGATAAAATAGTCCATGTGACATCAGTGGTTCAACCTTAATTTTATGAAGCTACGAGAATACTTTTTGTTTGCAAAGAAAACAAAAATAATGACTTTATTCAACAATTTCTTCTCTTCCGTGTGAGTCTTCTATGCGCTTTTATGAGAGTACCACGATGAGTAATTAATGACAGAATTTAAATTTTTGGATAACCCTCCCTTCAAGGTTTTTACTAATATCAAATGAATATTTCATAAATATTTCACATTCTATTTTGGAAGTCACACCAGATGATGGTGTACATAAAAAGGTCCTCCTCTCTATGATATCATTTCCTGTTTTATGGTTATTTTTCATGCTTATTGGTTTCACACCATGACTTTGATTTGGCACACAAATATTTTTTAAGTAATAATATGTGGTAATGCACCTAACTGTTATAAATAACTTTTCTATTTTATAAATTTCTAGAATATAAATATAGCCTGAATTTTCTGCATCACTACTCCAGCATTCAGTGTGACATGAATCCTTCAGAAATCATTCTAATATGCTGATTTGCTGCTTAGAAACATTTATTATTATCAATGTTGAAAGTTGTGCTGCTTAATATCTTTGTGGAAACCATGATAAGGGTGGGGATCATTTTCTTTGGTCTTAAATGTATTGTTTTCTCCTACAGCCGTCCAACAGTCTGTTTATTGCGTTGTTTCTGCTGGTGCTGCCTCTGGAGTCACTAGCCCACGGTCTCTTCCATGAGCTGGGAAACAGCCTCGGAGGAACCTGTGTCGGCTACGCTGTGGTGATTCCTACCAACTATTGCAGGTACTGGAAACATATACACTCACATTTCACTAACTTCAGGTCAGTAACTTACACAGAGGGTCAGTATTTCATCCTCATCCTCTCATTTTCTTTCAGCCCAGATGGTCAGCCCACCCTGCTCCCCCCAGCGCATGTGCAGGAGCTCAACTTGCGTTCCACAGGGATGCTTAACAACGTGCAGCGCTTCTTCTCTCATCACATGATCGAGACCTATGGTTGTGATTACTCCACGAGCGGTTTGAGTCTGGAAGCCCTGCAAGCTAAGCTCCGCATTTTCATGGAGGCGCACACGGCTGACGGCCCACGACACGACACCTACGTGCTGTATTACAGCGGACACAGCCACCGCAGCGGAGAGTGGGCTCTAGCAGGTGGGAGAATCATTACATAACATTCTTTCCTGTAGAAACAGACACAACAGAACCTGGGAGAATCTCATAACTTAAAACTCAAAAACATTCACCCAAAGTGAAAAAAAAAAAGAAATGAGAAAAATGTATTAAAATTTATTTGAAATTTTATTTATTATTTAAAAATCACTAACAAGACACTAACAGTTTTTTTTTAATGTATTAAGATACTGTATAATAGTAATGAAAATAACAGAATTTGTGACAAGAATAATCTGTTATATATCATCTGTAACATCTATTCAATTCAAGTTTATTTGTATAGCGCTTTTCACGATACAAATCGTTGCAAAGCAACTTTACAGCAAATGAAGTTTCTACAATATTTAGTGGTAGCTTATCAGTGGTGACTGTCAGTTAATGTACATATGGCAGAAATGTACGGAAAAATCAATTAAAGACGTAATCAAACAGACGATGAACACTATTAACAGCAATTATTATATGATGAAATCAAACTTATAGCAAAATTTGGTAGCAAAAAACTTATAGCAAAAAACATCATGCGAATTTGAATAAGCAAATGAATTAAAGGCCTTAGCAAATACAACCATAAAGTATACTTTACAATTTAAAAATAGGATTTTTGTTTTGTCAAATGGCAACAATACAAATTATTTTTTTTATTTTATGGAAAATGAAATCTAATTTAGACCAGTTACAATTTTTTACATTTTTAAAATGCATATTCCTTCAATATGGACGGAATATGCATTATCTATCTATCTATCTATCTATCTATCTATCTATCTATCTATCTATCCATTCATCCATCTGTCCGTCTATCCATCTATCTATCCATCTGTCTATCTATCCGTCTGTCCATCTATCTATCTGTCTGTCTGTCTGTCTGTCTGTCGATCCATTCATCCATCTGTCCGTCTATCCATCTATCTATCCATCTATCCATCTGTCTATTTGTCTATCCGTCTATCTGTCATCGATCCATCCATCCATCCATCTATCCATCCGTCTATCCATCTATCCATCTGTCCATCTGTCTATATATCTATCTGTCTATCTATCCATCTATCCATCTATCCATCTGTCTATCTGTCCATCTATCCATCTGTCTATCTATCTATCTGTCTATCTGTCTATCTATCTATCTGTCTATCTATCCATCTATCCATCTGTCTATCTGTCCATCTATCCATCTGTCTATCTATCTATCTATCTGTCTATCTGTCTATCTATCTA
>NW_015551041.1:621476-642208 GCF_001515605.1 Sinocyclocheilus anshuiensis
CTATCTATCTATCTATCGTCTATCTATCTGTCTGTCTGTCTGTCTGTCTGTCTGTCATCTATCTGTCTGTCTGTCTATCTATCTATCTATCTATTTATCTATCTATCTATCTGCCATCCATCCGTCTAACTGTCTATCTGTCTATCCATCTATCTATCCATCTATCTATCTATCTATCTAGATTTTGCAGATAAATATGTTCTGGAGATTTGTTTGTAACTAACTCGCATATTAGTAAAATTTGCATACCATTTACATAAAAGGCATAAAAAAAAAAGATGCATATGGAAGCTCAGCCAAACTCTGGGAAAGAGTTTTATAGAGGGCTTTAGATGAGATTGTGCAGCTCTGGAGAGAAAAGAACGTCGGAATCTGTTCCCGTCTCATCATTATTCTCGACACCGACAACTCGCTCCCCTGGGTTAAGGAGGTGCAGAAAATCGAGGGACTTTATGTAGCGGTTCAAGGAGCAGTGCTCTCTAGTTCCACAGACTCGGAGGTCCAGGACGCGCCTCAGCTCGGGGACTTCACCTGTCAATGGGTTGATTTTAACTGCGACCCTGACAGCATAGTTTGGTGGTCTGAGCATGGGCGGCCCATCCGAGCAGCCTACGGCATCTCCAGACACTGGAGTGACTACAAGCTTCACCTGCCCACTGAAAGCGACGTCACCAGGCACTGGAGACTCTACTTCCCACGCCTGACTTACCCTGTGGTCCAGCTCGCTCACTGGTGCGGCGGGTTGAACCTCTTTTGGGTTTGCGGATACTGCGTTCGACTGCTCCACAGGATCAAACTCACGTGGTTCCCACCTGCGGTGCTGGATACAGGCCAAGGTTTCAAACTGGTTAAATCGTAGAACAGGACCTAGAGTGTGGCGATACTGTAAGCAGCTGGTCTGAGCTGTATCTGGACATGGTTATGTGACGATCACCTACAGCAGCTTTAGGTTGTATTGACCAGCACAGCGATTTATAAAATCTCAGGTGTAAAAACACTCCATGTGTGTGTTTGTGATTGAAAAAATAGCTAAAAATTGGCCAACGTACATACAGGAATGTCATTCATTACTCAGCAAGGGTGAATTTTGTGAAGACATTTCTGGGTCATAGATCAACTCCAAATCAAAAGATAGATGAACATAAGATATTTTATTTTGCATAAAGAAATAAAATCTATTTTTTGTTCAAAATATTATTTTAATGACAATTAAGTATAATTTCTTGTCAGAATCATAATGAAAAGATGTCATTATTGTAATATGAATTTTTTAAATTTTAAATATAATTATCTTATTATAATCCTTATTGGTAAAAAAAAAAACCCTGTCATTACTGCAGTGTGAATTATATATATATTTTTTTTACATTTTTATATTATATAAAATTATTCAACATACACAAAAACTGTTTTATTATAGTAAAAAAAATTCCTGATTACAATATGAAAAATGTAAATACCATAATGCAAAATGTTTTGTTGATTTCAATTTTTAAATAATTTTTTATATTAATTATATTATTGTTGTTATATTACACAACATATACAGGATTTTTTGTTTATTACAGTAAAAAATATCCCTGTGATGATTAAATAATGAAAAATGTGATTACCATAATGCAAAATATTTTTTGATTTAAAATTTATTTCAAATAATTTTTTATATTACATAAAACATATATGAAAATTATTGCAGTAAAAAATGAGAATCATCACATAAATGCACATTTCTATCCTTAATTGTCATGAAAACCTTTTTTAAATGAATGACCCTAAAATAACTTTTAATTTTTTATGCAAAATTATTTTTTCCTTTTGATATTATGGTAAATTATGGCCTGGAGATTTTTTTTTTACGAGATTCACATACAATATGTTACTGATGGGCCTAACAGCATTGCACCCACTAACCAATTCAGCTGTTACAGCTTTAACTTCTTGTATTGTTGTTAACTCCCACTGCCATTTTAATGCTTCTTTTTTCATGACTTTTGTAAACTCTCAGTTATAATGTATCAGCACTAAACCGTTGAATGCAGCATTTGTACCCAGATCCAGCAGCACAGCGTGAAACCCATTACCAGCTCAGCCATTTTGCAGTGCCTCTTCTTAACTGCACTAGACAAAGCACAGCCTTATATTTGGCATCTATACAAGGGACGTAGTGTCCATTTAACACTATAACCCACACATTCAGATCTGTCCAGTGGAGTAGTGTATTTATGTATTTTATTTGTTTATACAGAAAAGATTTTCTACTGCCCTTTATAAATTGATAAATTCATACTGTTTTGTATAGTTTGGTTGGTCTCGATTAGTTAAGTATATTTGACTAATATTGTGTGTTACTAGCACTTACAGCAGTTTGGGTTGAGTGTTTATACTAGGGGTTACAAGTGCCTTGGGTAAGCTTAGTCCTCACCTAAAGACACGAGGATTTACTCTTAGTGAAGTATGCAATATTTATTGATTGACTTGACATCAGACTTTGCGTTTTTTTTAAAGGAACCTGTGAATGGCTTCAACAAAGAATGAACGAGACGCTGGGATGATTTCAATGATTGTTTGCATGTTTGAAATCAGACATGAGAATGATTTCGATATTTTGATAATAAAAGAGTGGCTCTTTTACTGCAATATTGTGTATTGAATTGTTTTTATCACACCAGCAGACAAAAAAAAAACCCTACTAAATATTTCTAAATTTAGGTTACTATTAAATTTAGGCTATATTCCGTGAATTGCTTCATGTTTAAATAAGTGAAATAAGTTTCCGTTGGTGAAATTCAGTTCAATTCGATAGGGATTCATGCGATCGCATGGAAGCCTGTTTCCGACACGAAAAAGGTAAATGTGACATTTTATTTCATGATCAAGACTTCTTTCTCGCAATTCCGCATTTTTCCCCCGCAGAATTCTGAGTTTACATCTCACAATAGTTTTTTTGTTTTTGCTATGGAATAAAAAAAAAAAGGTAACTGCGACTTTTTATCTTACAATTACAAAGACTTTTTTCTTGAAGTTGCGAGTTTAATGTTGTATCTCACAATTCTAACATCTCAGAATGGTGAGCTTATATATCGAGTTATAAACAGCTTGGACTGAAAGTGACTTTTGTGCAGCTTCATACTTTGCTACACTATTGACGACAAGTCCAATTTTTTCCCCTAGAAATTTTAAGCGAAGATTTGCAAAATTGACCGAACATTATAAATGAATACATTTCTATTAAAATATATAACCATGTTGGCGTCAATAGTCTCGTGGAGAAAGGCGTGGACATATAGCGCTGTTGCGCTTCGGGCATCCCGAGTTCGAATCCTAGCTCGCAGACCTTTCTCAATCCTATCTCTCTCTCTCACCTCACTTCTTGTCTGAAATACTGTCCTATCCTAATAAATATATATATAACTAACTAACACCATTATATATAGCACCATATTTTGATTTGATATTCCCATTCTCTACCTTGTTTTTAAACTTCATCTGGCTATTCTTAATAATTTAGCGTTATTAGTGTAATGGACCTATAAATTGTACCGACTATTGATACTGTTCTGACAATATCTTTATTAAAGCAAATGTTAATATTTACAGTGCCAATACACTACTAAACTGCCCTGTCAGCCATGATCCAAAAATATCCCAACAAAAAGGTTATTTTCAGTCAAATCCTTTCAATTAGGGATTTCCATTGATCAACCCATGACAGGTAAATAAATAAAGTTTATTTGACTGCTTTTTCACAATGTGAGCACTGTCAATATACTGTAAACCCACATGAATAGAAAGGAATAGTCACATCATTAATCTCAACATATTCTGCAATAGACGCATAATTTGAGCATAATTCTCTGGGTGTCCCATATCTTCAGTTAGAGCCGCCTCTGTCTTTGAGCAGTTTATTAAGCACGCTGGTCTGTTTTATAACTTTGAGGTTTGAAATGTCTTCAGCAATAACGGGAACTTCAGAGCTGGGATTTGGACCCTCATGTTCGCTCTCGCTGTCTGACAGAGCTGTAAGAAGAGCGTTTTTTTTTTTTACAGTATAAGAGTCAGTGCTCATTCTAATGTCCAAAGCCTATATTATTTAAAACTATTGCTATGTCTAATGGCTCATTTAAATTTTACAGTCTTTACTGGGTCTAATATTTAACATAATAAAAAAATCTAAAAATAAAATAATACAAATAAATAATATAAAATAATTTTTAATTGTCCAGATGGAAACTCAAATGAATATTACAACAAAAAAAAAAGTGATGTGAAGATAACAGAATAATACGGAAGAGGATTAGGGCCAAGCAATAACAAAAAATAAAACCATCTCGAGATTAAAGTCGTTAAATTTTGAGAAAAAAGTCTAAATAAAATGTACGAATAAACTCATTAAATTACGTGAAAAAAGTTGTTAAATTTAGAGGAAAAAGTTGTTAAATTTAGAGGAAAAAGTTGTTAAATTTCGAGAAAAAAGTCGTTAAATTTCGAGAAAAAAAGTCTACAACTAATTAAATTACGTGGAAAAAAGTTGTTAAATTTCGAGAAAAAAGTCGTTACATTTTGAGAAAAAAGTTGCAATAAAATGTTGAGAAAAATGTTGAGATGAACTGCAGATGAAACAGCGCTGCCATTCTCAACAACACTGATGCGGAAAACAGGAGAAACGCGACAACAATCAGTTAAAAATACTTTTCAATCCACAAATTAATATTTACAATGGATTTACTGTAGTAACACTAAACCTACCCAATTAATACATTATTATTAAACACTCGTTTTAGGCAGTTGATTTCCACTTCTCCGATGTGATAGATGATGAGAAAAGGAAGAAAAGCGAGTTCGGCGAAAGATGGACTCGAACCCAGTCGACCGTATCATATGCTACATTTGTGTGGATTACTCTACGACCTCCGCCACTGCAAACACTGCTTGACGCTCTCCAAAGAGATGAAATGAACCTTCTCCGCAACTGAATTTGACTGTTGTCTTGAAATTTTACGCGTTTTTTTCTCAACATTTTATTTCAACTTTTTTCTCTAAATTGAATGTGCTTTTTCTCACAATTTAATGACTTTAATCTCAAGATGGTTTTATTTTTACTATTGCTTGGCCCTAATCCTCTTCCGTGGAATAAATAATAAAAAATTAATAATATTAAATAATTTGTAATTGTTCAGATGGAAACTTAATTGAATAATACTAAAAAGGTCATGTGAAAATAATACAATAATAAAAAAAAAAAAGTTCATTGTCCAGATGGAAACTCAATTGAATAAAAAAAAAAAAAAAAAAGGGGAGACAAAGAGGGGGTTGGAAACTCAATTGAAAAAAAAAAAAAAAAAAAAAGGGTGATCATGAAGGTGTCATACTTACTGTGGTTGGTCCCAGTGCGAGACCTCAGGCAGCTGCATCACGTGACCTGTGTTACCCAGGTGTTGCACTAGTTCCTCCTTGGTTTCAAACCTCTCCTGACAGCAGTAGCATCGGCACTGGTGAAGCTCACGGCGGATGTAATTCACTAGTTTCACTTGCTGGTAAAACTTCAGGCCTGGACAAATTACACACATGACATGAATGACCCTCTGTGTGGTCAAGGGTTCTTCTCATAAACATTTCTGCATTACTCACTTAAGTCTGTTTTTAATTTGTGCAGGTCAAATTCATGAGTTTCCTGGATGAAAACAAATCATGTTCTTAGTGATACTGATGCGAAAATGCATAGAAATGTGAAATACTTTTTCAGGCACTCAAATATTACAATTGTGTTCAGCAGCATCATATACCTCCATGTGTGTGTACATTTTCTCCATTGTTTCTGCTTGCTGCTCACAAAACAGACACACGGCACACACAGGATGAGCCTGCCAATCTGACCAATCACTGCAGAGAGTGCAGAATATCAGGAAGGTGAATAAAATGGAAAATGTGATCATCAGAGTAAAAATATAAAGGCCTTACTCATCTTCATCCTCAAAGAGCTCCCTGTCATCCTCAGACTGCACCTCCTCCCATGTCTTCCCCAACTCCTGCAACATTACAACAGCACAATGGGGGGATTTCATGATGAATATTTATGTGTTCAGATGAAACATGTACAAACCGACACATGATCATACCAGGTAATTGATGACATAGAAGCGATCGTAGTCGTGGTTTCTGGCGTTTATTCGTCGATGCTGCTTTTTCCTCATGTGATCTTTCAAAGTGGTTTTGTCCCTGAATGTTTTCTCACAGTACAGACACTGCATGCTATATAATAATAATAATAATAATATGTTTTAGTCATTGAAAACAAACAAACTTGCTTGAAAAATACTAAGAATGAATGATCGAACGAATGAAGGAATAAAAGGACATTTTCAGTGAGTAGATTTAATAATCGGTAGAAAAACTTTAAAAAAAAAACTATAAATATATACATATTTAAATAACTTTCATTATGCCTTTATTTTTGCATCTTCTATTTATTTGTCACTGACCCAAACACTAACCCTACTTGGTTATTTGGGATTAATGCAATGACTGCAAGCACCAAGAGGGGGCATTCAAATCTTCTCCATTTCCATTTGACATTTTTTCGATTTGTAATAGTGGTTTGACCATTAATAATATATAGTGTATAAGTGTGTAAGATTACATGCAGTGTTGTAGCAAAATCTCAAACACTCACTTCTCCAGTTTCCACTCCAGAGTGTCGAGGAACTTGTTGCAGTAGACGATGTTGTCAGGCAGACCGATGCTAAAAGAGTGTTCTTTAGCCATGTGATTCAGCAGTGAAGACCTCAGTGCACAAATACATCAAGTTACACAAGTGTGCAGTGCTGTTTGCTACAAATAATAAAATAATAAAGCAAAAATAGTGGTTTATATCTCGATAAGTGTCAGAGTGGAGGGCCGAAGATGGGTGGCTTGGGACGTCACTATACAATGAAAACTGTTTTAATGAATATTTACTCTGACACTACAAGGCAATCTGCCTAGGCCTTCAGTCAAATGAGCTAATTAATATTCATGAGTAAAGTCTCCACCTTGGTATGATTTAGACTTTTGATTTTAAAATCAGTACCCTTAACAAACTTGTTGAACGGCCTTGCAGATACTCTGTCAAATTTATCATAAGATAGTAAATAATATGAAATGTATTGTTTAATATTATAAATTATTTATAATTTTGTTTATAATTTTTATAATGTAAAAATATATTATTTTTTTATTAAATACTAAATAGAACACTATATATAATATTAAATACTATATAATACATGTTATATAATTTATAAAACATTTGATATATTAATAATATATAAATAATTACTATTATAAATATTCTTAATAAATAATTCTTAATAAATAAAAAAAATAGTTTGTAGAGATGTCAAAACTCAAATATCAACAATTTCACATCAAGACATGATTTGAAGTTAAATATACTGATTCTAGAATAAGAAATCCATCAGAAATGAGTTTTTTATTGCAAACGACAGTTGTGGGTCACCTGTTTCCAGTAAACTCCTCACTGCAGAACATACATGCGCGATGAAACATTGTATCGTCCCGCTCTTTCTGCTGCTGATCCAGAACTTCCTCCTATGAAAGTATATCAAACTTCATTACAGACTTTGTAGCACTGTAAGACATTACTATGGTGCACATTATAAATATGGTTACATAATTGTTGAGTCTATAAACAGTATTTATAATTGCTATGAATCTCAGTGTGGTGTGTTTGTATCATTCTGCGTTTCTGAAAACCCGCTGTTCGATTGCCATAATCATCGATAATTATCCCAGACGCAATCTGCGAATGATTTGTGTTTAATAAACAGTGCTAATCCTCTCAGCTCGAGTTTCATCGACGTGCAGCGTCACCGAATGATTGAGAAAGGTCACAGCTGCACTGTTAAACAGCTGGTCGCCACACTGCAGAGCCCACTGCAGAGGTGCTGAGAAGCTGGTTGCCTAGCAACCACAAT
Organism: Sinocyclocheilus anshuiensis; assembly: GCF_001515605.1. Lineage (NCBI taxonomy): Eukaryota > Metazoa > Chordata > Actinopteri > Cypriniformes > Cyprinidae > Sinocyclocheilus > Sinocyclocheilus anshuiensis. The sequence continues at coordinate 629,450 of NW_015551041.1, forward strand.
AGCAGATTTTTGCCTGAGATGAAATGTGTGTGAGATGATTATGTTGACTCATAATATCTCTGCAAAAACAGTCTTGGTGAGGGGTGGGGTTTGGCTTCTCATTGAACACTGTGTTAATTGTTTCCTCAGTATTTTTAGGCACGTAATGATTGTGGAATTTCTGGCAACCCAAAATCTGGCAACCCAATATATATATTTTTTTACAGTTACACAGCAACAGTATTTCAGCTGTATTATTTTTGTTACGCACTTACAGACAACAAAAAATGCTTCATAGTTAAGTATTCAAAGTGATATACATATTCAAAACAAAAAAGTTTGCTTCAATAATCTTTTAACTCTCAATAACATTTTCGATCTATAAAATGATATTTTCTATCTGACATAATAGGATTTATGGGTAAAAAAAAAAGATTAATAATGAAATAATTATTAACCAAAATATCTCTTCAAAACCATTTTCATTACATATGAAAATACATACTACTGTCATTCCATTAATATTTTTTAATAACATTTTCACAATCCAATATTTTTTAGTTCAGGACACAAAAAGCCCTTGTTTTACAATAACAATAATAAAGCAAAAAAATAAAGCAAAAATATTCCTTTTTTAATATACAATTTTAGTTAAAAATTAAAAAGATACAAAGTCTTCTCTTATGACGGTGTTACTCATATTCCAGGTTTTCTGCATATTAATTTGATTGTCGTTTGTGCTACTGTTGGATCAGTTGTGAATACTCATAACCTAATGTCACACAGCAGCAGCACTCCTAACCCGACAGTCGCAGGTCCTTGTCTTTTTATAGACACTCACCAGTCGTCTCTGTTGTAGCTGCTCCCTAAGGATCCTGTCCTCTGGCAGAGCATCACACAATAGGAAGTAGTGCTCTTGTTGTTCTAAAATGACACAAAGCAGCTTTTTGGTAATATGAGTCTAAAAAGGACACCATGTGAAAAGGCCTTCATAGATTTAGACTTCACTTTTAAGTCAGAGAAGTTAAAGGGCTATTCCCCACACCAGTATTATTTTAGTATTATTTATATGCTATTATAGTATTTGAATTAGGTTTTACTTATTATTATTAGTTTATTAGTATAAAATTGTTACATATTTCAATTTAGCAAATTCTAATTATTTGTATATCTGTTTTACTTTTAGTATTGCAAGTAGCAATTGTATATCAGTTAGAAAGGCAGTTTCAGTTTTTTTTTTCCATATTTTCTGATCTTTTAAATTTAGCTTCATTTCAATAAACAAATATTATATTTTATAGCTTCAGTTAACAATAACCTTGATTTGTGACCTAGAATCCATAAACAATTATGGTAAACTAATGGCAGATCATCACCAATCGTCATTTTATATGTTCCTGTGGGTCAGTGGTAGAGCATTGCGTTAGCAGCGCAAAAGGTCGTGGGTTCGATTTCCAGGGAACACATACTGGTAAAAAATGTATAGCCTGAATGCACTGTAAGTTGCTTTGGATAAAAGCGTCTGCTAAATGCATAAATTATAAAAATGTAATTAAATTATATGAGGTTTCCACTTTTGGAACCTTGTTACTAAAATATGTCATGTCCACATACAGCTAAAAAACATGTGATTTTGTAACATAAAAAACATAAAAAATGAATTAATAAAATCTCAAAACAAAAAAAAAGGCAGATTAAGGTTTGTAAGTCGCAGAGTTGCATTTTTTTTGTTCTAAATTAAACTACATGTTTGGAAAAGTGGAAATGTGGGAAAAAGTGGAAATGTACAAAATGTGGGACAGTAAAAATGTAATATGTTTAATGTTAAATATTATTAAATTTTTTTTATATTTAAATCTACAGTATGTTAAATCTAATGTTTTGTTCATTAAAATGAGGTTATAATTAAACATAGTATAATAATTAAACATAATTCTGTGATTTTTACATTATGTTGACTACAGTGGGATAGAATAAAATCACAATTTTAAGGGATGGATAAAAATGTTATATGTTTTATGTTAGATGAACATATTCAGTTTACAACAAAAAATTTGCTTTTAAATATTTTCAAAATAGTTTTAGCATTAGTATTGAAAATTCCATGGCTATTAACTAACTATATAAAATGTACATACATGTAAATACAAGCTCAAATGTGTCTTACCTACAGGACCTTCAGAGTTGGTCTTGATAACACTGCAGAAGTCTGTGATGGGCTGTTCTGTAAAGCGTTTCTTCCAGTACAACATGTACCTGCAACAAAACAATTATCATTTTTTCATTATTTTGTGTTATTTGTATTGTGCTTGATGAATATCTCTTTAAAGAAATGCTGACACACGTAGGTTACAAATCTTGTGAATTCTCACCGTGGAAAGTCAGCGATGAGTTTGACATCAGCGATAACCAGTTTGTGATCCAACACCATGTGCTTGAGAAGCTGCTCTTTTACGGAAGTGGGAAAAGAGTCTGAGCAGAGAGCACAGGTCACCGGATGGCCATCGCTGGAGGAGGTGAGAGAAGCGATACCACACAGGTGCTCGGGGAAACAAAGCGGCTCAAGAATACAATCCTGCTTAGCTAACAATGAGAGAAGACACAATATTTACACATTTAATAAAATATGATGCTCAAATATCTTTGTGTTTTATATGACTGAAGACATTAAATCCATTCTGGGTCATTAATTCAGTCTGAAGTACTCCAGCTAGTGAGAAACCCTTGTCTCATAAATCCCACGACCTTTCAAGATGTCCAACATTCACACAAACAAGCAGCTGATTCACATAAAATGACGGTGTGACTCATGTAAGTTAAACAGAATGTTATCCTCTAAAAACCTGATACATTTGTGCTCCTAAGTGCACTTTATGAGTTGTTTTGCCCTTTTCGAAATGAGCTTTTGCAGTGACAGATTAAAGGGTCGCTGATCATCTATTAGAAGATCCATATCAACAAACTTTACACGTTAACCACCCACTCCCTGCTGAGAAAAACAGCTTAAACTATGGTCTGCTGGTTTCAGCTGGCCTTGTTTGGCTGGTCTGTTGCTGGTTTTAAAGCGTTTTTGGCTTCTTTCCAACTGGAAGACCAGGTAGACCAGCTGGAAACCATCTTTGCAGGGCTGGGAGACAAGTTCAAACCAGTTTGACCATTAGAGTCCAGAAAAGCGGATGACAAACTTAACACGTTTTTAAGCATACTCAGAAAAATAAACATATAACTTGCTAGATATTTAAAAATTAGATATAAACGCAAATAAAGCAATATAATATAAAATCTCTGCCAATATTAATAATTCCGTTAACCAACCTGCCAAACTTGTGCTGTGTGTCTGAGCGGCCATGTTTTTTTCCCCCTCAAATCACGTGACCTGGTGAACGACGCACTGACCAATCAGAGTTAAACCGCCGCTGTGTATGCGGTTATTGGGTGTTGTAGTTCTCTATCCAATCTTTCCGATTCATTTCCTACATCTCCCATGAGGCAATGGTGTTTTTCTTCAGGGCTGAGAAGTGTGGTGTATGTGGGATGCTGCTGTGGCTCTGCCCTCAGAACAATACAGTGCAACCTCTGTGTAACAACAATATGGATAGTATCCGCCGTAATTGCCCTGTTTTATAGCACACTTTCTTTTGCTTGAAGCGGAAAAAATGTGGATACCGACTGAACATGAAAAATATGGCGTTGGTAAGTAATATATTTACATTATATTGCCGCATCGTTAATAAAACGCAAGTTAGATCGCTGCAGGTGCGATAATGAGCCGTGAAGTCTAGTCTGATGGCAGATGAAATGTCACATCATTTTCAGCTGATTTAAAACCTTGAAGCCAAGTGACAGAATAATGCATATCGAGTGTGCTTTATTATTTTTTAAATAATTATTTATTTTGTTTTCCTTTATTAATTTGAATGGTCATCTTGAATAGTCCTTATATGCAGCAATAAGAAGAAATAGCAGCAGTAAAGGCTGATCTTTTGTTTTCCTTTATATAGACGCTCTAATTCATTTACTGAGCAAATTATTTTACGTCTAAAACCGAAGCAATACTGTTTTATTTGAGAAATAGCATATTCATTATCTATTCTATCTATTATTACATCAACAGCAAACAATAACGTATTCGACTTACGTTCTATTTGTATTTATTTATTCAGTTATGTAAATGTTTGTTTACATATTAATAAATGTTTACATATCATCTATCTATCTATCTATCTATCTATCTATCTATCCATCTTTGATCTGTCTTTTTCTCTCTGTTTTTTCACACACACACACACACACACACACACACACACACACACACACACAGACAGACAGAGACCCTTTATGTACATATTGATAACTGATTAATTATCCACTAAATTAAAATAGTGCTTCTATTAAGTGCCATCAAATTTTCAGGGCAAGTTGAGCCAAATGATAACCTCAGTGATATTATTTTGATTTGTTATTTTTTTGTAAGTTTGTTGTGACAGCAGCTGACAGTTTGAAGGATGATTTTTGGCAGATGAGCAGTCTGAAATCTGCTCATCTCTCATTGGCCGACGGGTAGAGATGGACATAAAGTCAGTTGAGCAGTTTGAGGAGTGCAGCAGTACAGTGGAGTTCACATGGGCTTCAGGTCTCCTGTAATCTTGTTCACTACAGCTTTACTCAGATAAACAGGATGACATTTGTTAATTTCTTCACTTAGAAGGAGAGAAGGTCAGAGCAAAGAAGAAAGGTAGTTTGAGGGGGCAGGGAAGGTGGGACAAAAAACAAAGCCTCTGTTTTTCTGTTCTTAAACTGCAGAATGATATTATGGAAAATAGCAAAACGATTTTCTTTTTTTTTTCATGATAGCCACAAACCACATCTGGAGCATATTGCAGTGGAATATGGCAAAATGGCTGAATATTACATTTCTGCTCTTTGGAAAGTGTACACAGCTACCGAAAGCTTTATCAGTCATGAAATATGGATGGAGTCCAGCCGGGATGGCACACACACACACACATAAATGCATGCATACACATTTACACACAGACGTGCACTGTAATCTTGGCCTCTCAGCCCTTTTGGTGGCAAATTCAGCTTAATGAACCATCTGCTATTTACAGTAAATGTATCATTAAATGCAATGGCATTTCAAACAAGAATGTGTCTGTTGATCATCTTCCCACACCTGGCTTTTCCTCTTAAACCAAAGCTGATGGAAGGAAATAGGGCTATTAATGGGACTAAGAGAAGATCGCTAAAAATGAACATTTTGTCATTATTTACTCACCTGCATGACTTGTTTTTTTTTCTGTTGTGGGATTCAAAGGGAGAATATTTTAAGGTCTTTCTTTATCCCTGCAATTAGAGTAAATGGGGAATGGCTTGTTTAAGCTTAAAAAAGGGCCCAAAAGTGCCATAAAAGTATTATGAATGTAGTCCATATGATTTGTGTGCAGTATTCCAAGTCTTCTGAATTAAAGAAATAGTTCACTCAAAAATTTAAATTTGCTGAACATTTACTCGCCCTTAGGCCATGCAAGATACAGTAGATGAGTTTGTTTGTCACTTGCTCACCAATGGATCCTCTGCAGTGAATGGGTGCCGTCAGATTGAGAGCCCAAACAGCTGATAAAAACATCACAATAATCCACAAGTGATCCACACGACTCCAGTCCATCAATTAATATCTTGTGAAGTGAAAAGCTGTATGTTTGTAAGAAACAAATCCATCGTAAGATGTTTTAACTTCAAACCGTCACTTCCAGCTAAAATATGAGTCCTCTATCCATAACTCCATTTCTCCAGTGAAAAAGTCATGAATCAGGAGAGGAATATGCACAGATGAAGCACTGATTCTAAATAAAAACAGTTCAAAACAGTTCTACACAGATCTGTCAGTAGATTTTGATGTGAGAGGACAACAGGAGATGGACTTTTTCACTGGAGGAAGCGTTATAGATTAGAGGTATCTTGGTTAAAACGCCTTAATGATGAATTTGTTTATTACAAACACACAGCTTTACACTTGACAAGACGTTAATTGATGGACTGGAGTCGTGTGGATCACTTGTGGATTATTGTGATGTTTTTATCAGCTGTTTGAACTCTCATTCTGACGGCACCCATTCACTGCAGAGGATCCATTGGTGAGTCATCTGTAGATTTCTCCACATCCGTTCCTATTATTCAAGCAGTGTTGCGTGAGAAATAAATGTCAATTTAAAGCAATAGTTCACCCCAAAATATAAATTCTTTCATCATTTAGTCACCCTCCTGTCATTCCAAACCTGTGTGACTTTCTTTTAAACATCTTCTTCTTAAAAACATTTGAACAAAAACAAGAAGTTTTGAAAGTCAATGAAGTCCAGTGTTGTTTTGGACACCAGTGACTTTCATTGTACTATATAGATGAAAACAGTTCAAACATTCTTCCAAATTACATAAGAATTTTTATTTTTCGGTGAATGTTCCTTTGAAATCACGCCATTCTGAATGTCATCTCTGCTTCCCTACTGAATTTGGACGTTGATCGGCTCGTGATGGAAACCACCATGTGGAATCTGCAGGGAACAGCTGGGAACAGACAGTTTGACAAGTCCATATTGGTTTATAATTACGCCATTATGTTCTGAACATTTAAGAAGTAAAGTGAAAGCTAATGTCTCCAGCACATAATACTTTTCTTGTTACTTCTTGTTCCAGACTCCCACATTCACATCAGTACCATGTCACATCTCTTCCGATTGGTGAAGTAATTAGTGTAATTGAAAAATCCACCGCTTCACTTACCACCAACCCAAAAAATGATCTCGGTCAAACTATTTAGCGATGTAGTCGGGGATCAGTGCATCCTGTTCCTGTGCTTCTCAGCTCGGATTTATGATGCCAGCGCTTTCGTCATACAAATGGGGCTCTTGCTTTTGTCACATGCTGACTGGGCTTCTACTGTGCCCTGGTCAACAGGCACGCTGCCACTCCGAGAAAGAGATAAGATTGACAGATAAAGCTAGAAGAGGCCTAGTCAGCTGCTAGATCTGTGAGGCATTGGTGGGAATTAAATGAGACTTCTAGTGCACACATAAGCTCTGTTCCCAAACCTAGCGAGCATTTTAAGGCATCATGGGATGCAAAAGCTGTTTCAAAAGGTTGGCAGCAACATTATGCAGCCATCTAGGATACCTAATTTTGGCCGAATCCTATGGCAGTGCTGCATGTGTCCTTAACAGACAGGGCCATCCCAGAATTCATTGCAGCAGACTAAGTAAAAAAATCTTCCAAGAGTCGACAGAAATGTCTAAGCAAACCATTTGCATTCAATACCAAAAATGATCACTAAAATGAACAATCTCATTCCATGTTTGTGTGCAGGGTATTTATTGCGTTATATATACCAACCCCCCTCACCCAATTTCATTTTTCAACTCAATCATGCAATCAACTCTCAACAAAAGTACGGACTTCGTGGACTTAGTTAAGAGTTCATAAAAAAAAATCATTGTTGCAATCGGTTGCGGGACGGTCAATTTTTGAAGTTGCTATTTTAATGAATATTTGTATACTATATATTTTTTACGCTTATTACAGTAACACATTCTTATAGCAACACGTTAACGTCAAACTCTTTTGGAATCAGCTGTAAAATTGAGTCTTGTATATGCTTACTGTGAGTGAAAAAGATTATTGAACAACAAAAAATGTAGGAAGGGAGTCAAGACTTATACGCCATACATCCATACGCTTAACATAATGTGTGCTGTTACTGTTACAGTATTTAAGTCTAATTTTACAATGTGAGTATTTCACTCAGTATTCATGTGACAAGACAGACAGTATTCAAGTTGCTACCTATGTAGAGCATTTCAAATCAGTCACTTAAGACTTAAGTTTCAGTCCAGTTAGGATGCTGTCTATGTAGGAAGTAGATGGCAAGACAGCTCACTAGGTTTTGGAACACAGCTATACTTAGTATACGCTGACATATACTTAAAGATTTGTGAAAGCTTAAAGGTTTATTGCCCATGGCGAGCTTTCACTGTTCAAATAGCTGCATGTCGCAACAAGGTGTAAAAGTGTCAGTTGTGAGCTCTTTGAAACCGGTGATGTAGGAGCGTATTTTTAAAAATATCCTGTCACTGCAAAGACTCAGTTTAGAGAGAGCAGGATATAGATTTGAATAATTCATGCTTATAACAATCTCAGCAGCTCTTTTTGCATAATTCATTGTCATGTGTGCAGAACTCATTTCTGCATGTTACCACTTCAATAACATACTACGCTCTACGTTCACTGTCACTGCCAAAACAATCATTAGGGTTTTATTCTTTGGTACAATCAGCTCATCCAGCATCCTGTTGCTAGTATCCACTCATATTTTACTCACTCCCATAATTCCTTTCACCCTCCAGAAGAAAGCAAAAAGAAGCCAATATTGGATTCATTTTTCTATGGCCTTGCCAGGAACAGGAATATCTATGGATTTCAGGCTTTGAGCTTTTGATTCTTCAGAGCTTTCTTCTAATTTATCTCATGGGTTTAAAGCGATAGTTCACCCAAAAATGACAATTCTGTAATTATTTACTCATGCTCATGTTGTTCGAAACCCATGCTGTTTTTTTCTGTGGTACACAAAAGTGGATTTGATTGTAGCAAATACAGCTCATTCCAAACAACGACTGGTCATAGTACCACATCTGAAATAAAAAGGCACAAAAAGTGGTCCAACAAATTCATATTGTAAAGTATAAAAAATGGTTATTCATTTTGAGATTTCCCAAAGATTATATTTAACTGTTATTAAGGTATTAGTGTTTTGAAAATATTAACTTTAAAGTTAGCATGAAATGAAAGTTTACCCTATATAATTTGTAAATGCATGTTATAGTGTGCACATTGCAAATGATTAATTTATGGATATGTTTCATGTATAAAAAAAAAAAAACTAGTTTGCTCAAAAATGAAAATGCGCTAAAAAAATGTACTCAACCTCAGGCCATCCAAGATATAGATGAGGTTGTTTCTTCATCGGAACAGATTTGGAAAAATTTAGCATTATATCACTTGCTCACCAATGGATCCTCTGCAGTTAATGGGTGCCGTCAGAATGAGAGTCCAAACAGCTGATAAAAACATCACAATAATCCACAAGTAATCCACACCACTCCAGTCCATCAATTAACATCTTGTAAATCGAAAAGCTGTGTGTTTGTAGGAAACAACAAATCCATCATTAAGGTGTTTTAACTTCAAACATCTTAATGGATCCTCTTTCCATAATGTTGCTTTGCTCCAGTGTAAAAGTCATCTGGTCTGAATCAGGAGAGAAATATGCACAGATTCAGCACCATTTACAAGCCAAAACAGTTCTAAGCAAATATGCTGGTAGATTTTGATGTGAGAGGACAACAGGGATGGACTTTTTCACTAGAGGAAGTGTAATGGATAATGGACATGTATTTTGGCCAGAAGCAAAGGTTTAAAGTTAAAATGCCTAAACGAGAGATTTGTTTCTTATGAACATGCAACTTTTCTCTTCACAAGATGTTGATTGATGAACTGGAGTTGCATGGATTACTTGTGGAGTAATGGATTGGTACTAAAACCAATGGACTGGTATCCATTACTGTTGACACCAATATATTTAAAAAAATATTGTAAATTGGCCAGTTACTAATAAAAGCATGGAAACTGCTCTTTGTTTACAGTAGTTGAGTAAAGTTTTTTTAGTCCTCACCTCAACAACAATTATTTGCAGTTGTAGACTTCATATAACAGGGCTCCAGACTGCGACTAAAACGGTCGCATTTGTGACCAAAAATATTAATTTGCGAGTGAAGTTTTTGCTGAGGTCGCCACTGGTGACTATATATATTTACGTTATGACTTAAAAATTTGCATGTAATGCCTTATTTCCTGATTGTTTTGCGATTGCATCATTTGCTGTGTTCACGTATTAAACTGAGACGATGCGCATCAAAGTTTTAGTGGAAAAAAGAGTTTCAAACAGTCCTCATCTCTGCTGAACACCTGCTAAACAGCTCATTTGTGCAGCGCGAGAGATCGAAATGACGGAAATGTGCAAGTAAAAGTGCACAAAAGCAGAGTCTATTTCATGCACAACTTGAACAAACTACAACAGGTAAAGCTGTTAGCTGTGTGGATACTGGCACATATATAGTTAACAATTCTCATTTATAGTCATTACTAATATGGCTTCTTATCAAGATCTTAGTCTATATGCTGTGTTCTGTTAATGCGTGAACTTCATATTATTTGAAGCACACTTGCCGTCCATTAATCGCAAAAAAAGCTTTAAAATGATGCCAAATTCATAACGAAATTCAAACAATAAATACGTTGTTTTGGCGCTCTTTAATGCAGCAGGCGCGTTCGCTTTAGCTCCTCAGTTCAAGCATCAAGTGAACCCATTATTATATTTTTCTCTTTACTACTATAGTATATAATGAACATGAATTAACATCAAAACGTAGCCTATTTTATAAGAAAGCCTTCACTACAACTTACTGAAATGTCTCATGTAAAAGCTCATTCAGTGTTAAACTGCGAAAAAAGTGTAAAGCTTGTAAACATTGCAGCTTAATACATTTACCTCAGAATAACCATTCGGTGTCCATAATCTCATCAGTCAGCTAGAAAAATAACTATAAAGAGGAGCATTTTGCTATATTTATGCGCTATTGGATGTTAAAATTTTTATTTAACCTGTTGTCTACATGATTCAACTCTTCCTATAAAATTGCATTTTACTAATGAAGAAAAACAGACTGAATGTGTGAAAGACATATGACAACACTTACAGGATGCATTGAGGAGGAGCCCAAACTAGTGGCCAAGTGATGCTTGTTATGGTCCATGATATTTGTACAGATTCTGTCACATGAACAATTCTTTGTGACTATATATTTCAAGCTGGAAAAGAAGTTTAGTACCCACTTTAAGTGAACCTTAGTTCCCAGGTCATCTACAAGATTGATTAAAATGCTGATAAATTCAAGAAAAGATGAGACATAAACACATGACAGTATGATTTGAAATGTTAAAAAATAATAATAAAATAAATAAAACACGTTTTATTCTGTGGCACTTAAAAAAATAATTTGGTGCCTAAATTTTTTTCTTATAGGAGCCAGTGGGCTAGGGCTAGGGCTGTGCGATATGGACAAAAAAAACCTATCGATCAATTTTATTGCGAATTTTTCTTTGATCAATTTTGCGATTTCGATTTTAATCACGATTTTGACACACACAGACATGCTTTACAGTCATAAATGCATTAATTGTGAATTTGAAACATATTTCCAAAAGAAAACCAGTTAGAGCTTTAACAAAAAGCTGTAACATGTCTCTAGAACAGACATAAGGCAAAATAATCACCAAGTAAAGGTGTAACAAAATGTCTCTAGAATAGACATATGGCAGAAAAAAATAAAATAAAAATACCGTGTCCAGGGATTTTTTTTTGCCATGCATTGGTCATAGTGCTCTTTGTGGCGTTGCCTCAATTGTTGAACTAGATTTGTTGCGCCAAGTTCACACGTACTCCGTCTGCAGTGCGTATACAGTATGTTTCTCGTGCTCCATTTAGGCGCGCTGCATTCTGATTGGTTCGGATAGCATACTGCGGGAGGTCGGGGGTGCGGAAAATCGTGCTATAAATCGATTTAGAAATCGTGCAAGCTCAAATCGCGATTTTATGACGATTTCGATTAATCGCACAGCCCTACTCCTTACTCTATTTTTTTGTTTGGAGTCCTGTATAACATGCCATTTTTGAAATCTCCAAAGATAAGAACTGACCGTATGCGCTGGAGCCTGTCTGTCAGGTAGTTTACAGTGTGATTTGAACAGTTGTGCTCATCGGTTGCTGTCAGAACGCATGTAGAGCATGGCTGTCTGTGTGGGAAGGGTTTGAAAAGGGCACTCGCATGCCAAACTGCTGCCTTTGTGCTTGTTACCATCTGTCAGAGCTCATCGGCTGTTTTTCATAGCAACCATGTTGATATTCAGGTGAATTTACTCTCAACTACAGGTTGGAGAAGTTGCATATGGTTTGTTTTTCTCAGAGAAACCTGTGAGGCCGTACTTGACATGGAGAATGAGACCTCAGAGTTATGTCAGATTTATTTTTGACATGCTGTTGGACAGACCCAGTTGACAGGCTGGAAATATGGTGCATTCAAGCCCTCCTGGGAAGTTATAGCATCAGATGAGTTCAAGTAACTTTGGTTGGAGCAAAATGGCAATGTATGTTTTCTATGAAATAATTCGGCAAGATTTTTAAACTCTACTTCTACAAAAGGATGACTAAAGAATCCACATCAGTTGCATTTTTGCTTTTTTATGCTTTTATTTTATTTATGAAGGTACTGTAAATTGAATTGTTATATATTCTATTGTAATTGTACAGTACTAACGTATTTTGAATATATAACAAGCTAGTTTTATTGCAAATGAAAAAAAGTTATTAATTTCAACAAATTTACTAGGGTATCGGTATCGGGCCCGATACTGGTCTCCTGTACTCGTACTCGTACTCGTTAAAATGCCCCGATACCATATAAAATTTATTTTCAACCTTAGGCATACACGTCTTTCTAGCGAAAGTGAATCTAGCAGCCTGTGTGAAATGCGCTAGGCTGTACTACTGTCCTCTCATTCTGCATCAGTACAAATACATGAACGCGTGTTTTGCTTGCTTGATTGTTTCTGCATTATATGAGTGGTTTTGGAATATAAATCGCAGCACGTTTCAGATGAAAAAACGCGACTTCT
>NW_015551041.1:642296-654650 GCF_001515605.1 Sinocyclocheilus anshuiensis
GACTAAGTATTCATAGTTGTGTAAATAATACTGTCATACTAACAGCTGTCTGAATAATTTTGGGTTGATTGTAATCCATTACATGCCTTTCTATCAAACTTGATAACAAAAATTATCAAGCTGAATTTGTTCTGACACGGTTTAACTCTGAGTTCTTGTCATATTTTATTACCATTTTCTAAACTATAACGAATAAACTGTGATAATGTGAGAAATGTTGAAGGTGTCTGAATAAATTTTGGTTTGACTGTATCTATTTGATAATGAAGTTAACCAACTAACATTATACATACCCTTTTGGTTTCTGTACCCAATATTTAAAAAATGTACAAATGCAATAAAAATATCGGTATCGGTACTCGGTATCGGCAAGTACCAAAAATAAAAGTATCGGTATCGGGCGAGTACTGGAAAAAGTGGTATCGGTGCATCCCTAAAATTTACCATCAATGCCGATGCTGTGTCTATTGTGTCTGCCCTATTTTCTCACTGACACCCAACTCAGAAACTGGTTAAAGGTAGGGTTGGTGTTTTTGGAGAGGCTGCAATAGCAAGCTAGCTTTGAAAGCATAAGATCCCACCCTCCCTGCAAATCACTCTCTAAAGCCACGCCTCTTCCAAGACACATGAACGTGCACAGGCAGATCAGAGGCTAACTAGCGACATGATGAGAGACGGCATTTGTGGAGGGTTGAATGTAGGGCTGCACGATATATCGTTTCAGTATCGACATCGTGATGTGTGCATCCGCGGTAGTCACATCACAGAATGTGCGATGTTTAGTATGCTGATCGTTTTCTTTGCTCACACACAGACACCGCATCTACACTGGATACCCGCGTCTATTTCTGTACCTGAATACTGTTAGACTTACCTGAAAAATATAAAGCACTGTTAATTTCATTTGTATATTTGTTATATTATATTTATCTTGTAATTTGTTTGATTTATATGCTGATTTGCTCACCTACAAAATCACCCCAATCATTGATTAGGCCTATTTTTTTTTCCAAATAGAGCTATTCAAGTCATCTTGTGATTTTTTTTTTTTTCATATCACAATATATAGGCCTATCGCAGAAAAACAAAATATCGCAATGTGAGTTTTGTCCAATATTGCGCAGCCCTAGTTGAATGCAATGCTGTCAAATTATCTCATGTCTCATTCACCGGTGAGAAAACATTACAGTATAAAGTGCATAATATTACAATAATAATGCTGCCTATTCTCGCTCGGTCTGCAATAGCATAATGGAGTGCGCTGATGACGTATCATGTCTGCACGAACTGGGTGGAGGTATGCAAATACATATGTTGACAGGCAGGTATAGGACAGCCTATCGTAGGCCTCACACCAAGGAATATGATTGGACAAACATTTTATGGTCCTTTGCCTTTCACAAACGATATAAAACCACATAAATACATTTAGACAACTTAACTTAGTGATTGCTATCAGGATGTGAAGAGACTTTCAACATGCATAACAAAAAACGTTTTTGAACCAAATTACCTACCCTGCCTTTAATGAAAGTTCAGATTTTCACATTTGTTATCACGACTTTGTGGTGACTGACGTTCACGTGCACTCAACTTATAAGTATGATCTTTCCAACTTGCCTTGAACGCACCAATAGTGGCTAGAGAGAGTTTGATTTAAACCTGCATTGCCTGCATGAGCACCATGACTCAACGTGTCTGACAATGTTTGCTGAAATCAAGTTGTCAAGTGATAATTCTCTCCTCTAAGCGTTGATCAGATTGATGGCGCAAGGCAATAACGCGGTACTGAAATGTGCTACATGCTCTTGGCTTTCTCAGACTGTCAAGTACCGTTTCTCTGTCTTCTATAACATTAGAGAAAGTGACAGCCGAAGACAAACAATTCCCAAAAGTAAGTTTGCTGTGTGCTTTCCAAATTCTCCTCCAGTTCTTTCTCTCCGTCTCACTTGGTCTCTCTCTGGGCATTCTGGTAATAACGGCCGTCCTGTGCTCCGTGGAGAATAGCTACAAGACATTCCCATCTGAGTGCCACGCTTCACTAATGAACACAGACTACAAACACATTTAGGCTCTATTCAGTTATCAGAAAATCATCTGAGAATGCTTTCTTATTTAATTTTGAAACTGTGAAGTAGTATTATTGTTTCTTGATAGATTTATTCACTTACCTTTCTTCACTTAAATAATGACTCTTTGCAAACAGGTTTCCAGAACACTTACCCTGCCTTGTCATTGGTCTAACAAACAGAAAGCTACACCCCCAACTCACGTGATTGGTTGAGCCACTGTTGCTATGTCAGGGTGGTCGGGATTCTTAAACAAATAGCAATGTTTTGATTAGTGTTGGGCGATATGCTCAATTTTCATATCGTCCTATTGTCAGCCTGTGAGATCGCCGATACACGATATTATTGTGCTAATTTATGTAATTATTTACTTAGTTTCATTGCGGGAAAGTGAACCAACTCCAGCGTAAGGCTAAAAGCAGCCTAATGTTTTTAATATGACTGAATTTATATTTAACATGATAACAAATTAATAGAAACATCGTAAGTTATTAATTATAATGCTTACATTTACTCAGTTATTCAAAAAGCAGCTACAGAAAACGAGCAAAGAACATTACATTACCAAAGAACATCATTACAAGCTCGTTATGCACTTTAAAAACACTCCCGTTAAAATTAGTGAATATACACTGTATGATGAATAAATCTCTTATACTTACATCGCACGTACTTCTGCACTTTGTTGTTAATGATGAGAGAATTCACGAGTCAGAAATTCAGTCAGTGCGTGCTGAACAATGGAACTCCGCTGTTTCAGTGATGACTCATCTGAACGCCTCTGATTGGCCAGTGCATTCTTAAGCTCAGCATAATCGTGTGTGATTGGTTAAAATGTGCAATACTGTAAAAACGCGGAAAAAGAAATATAATGCAACCAATAAGCCCTAATATTAATTAGATAGTATTACTAGCCTGATAATAATAATAATAATAATAATAATAATCGTCTTGCTATCGTCAAAGGCATCAGCCACAGGCGATATCTCTGACTATCGCCGATACACGATACTATCGTCTATCGGCACAACCCTAGTTTTGATAGTCCCTCGTAGCCTCATTTTACACTTTTGTGGGTGGGGAAAACATGTTTTACCATGTCAGAAACATCTTTTGATGAAGGTCAGTTACTGTTATCAAAGAGTCTTTGTCAAAAAGGCCCTGACTGTCAGGAGAAAAATCATTAGTCTTCTTTTAATAGCATTGATGTCTAGGAGAAACAGTTGGGATGTTAAAGAGACCTCTTTTGTATTTCTCTTTTTTTAAGTCTGCTAATCCTGCAAATTTGATTTGTTAATCTAAACTTTCTTTGTGCATCATAATGGCCTGTAGTTATTTTAAGTGAGATGTCTTTATGGGGATGGCGTTTTTGTTCTTTTAGAACTACAATAGAACCTTCGCTGTTTTATATGCAAATAAAGTGTTAATATAGAAAGATGTTGCACTCTGGGAGTGAACAGAACAAAGCAAAATATGTGAGAGATGTAATATCAAAAATAATATTCTCATTACTGCACACGAGGGCTGAGTCTGGGAATGATTACACATCAAATGAAAAAACCGCACTGCTGGTGTACCTCTGGTGCTTGATTTTTATTAAAGTTGTTTGTTTTAGAGACTGGCTGAGCCATTTTCGGCCAATATATTCACTTGTGTCTCTGCTAATGCTTGGTGTGATTAAATGAACCAAACGCTTTATCAGCATCTTGTATTCTAAGCTAAGAAAACCTATATCATATTTGCTTCAGTAATAATGTCGAAATGTTTTATTTAAAAAATTTGATTTTTCTGATTTATATTTTTCATGTGTCAGGGTTAAATCCCATGAAATGGCTTGATGAGTGTATATTTCTTTATTTTGTTTACGTATTTCCTATTGAAACGTGAACCATGATTTGTCAGTGAGAAAATATGTTGAATGCAATGTATGCAGCATCTGTATTGACGGTAAATTTGTTCAAATGCATGAAGTTTTATACATATATTTTTTTCATTTACAAAAAACTAAGTTGCTTGTAGAAAATATACTACTATACTTTTCAATTAAATTAATTTAATTTTTGTTAATTTATTACTTAATTTATTACTTTTCAGTTCAATTACTATAACCTTCATAAACTGAATAAAAACCTAAATAACCAAAACACACTTTAAGAATGTTTTTATTCATCATGTTTAGTTAAAAAAATCATTCTGAATTTTATGTAGAAATGGTACTTTGCCATCTTGCTCCGACCAGGGTTATTAAACAATTAACTAAACCTGAAACAAAAACCTCAACCAAAAAATACATTTTCGTTACTTGAAAT
Source organism: Sinocyclocheilus anshuiensis (assembly GCF_001515605.1). Lineage (NCBI taxonomy): Eukaryota > Metazoa > Chordata > Actinopteri > Cypriniformes > Cyprinidae > Sinocyclocheilus > Sinocyclocheilus anshuiensis. The sequence goes on from NW_015551041.1 coordinate 646,675, forward strand.
AAAGTAAACAACTGTTTTTTTTTTCAGCTAGTTGACAACCCAGTCAACAATTTGATCTCACAATGATGTCACCATGAGCTCACACGATTCTCATGGTGTGGTCACAATGTGTGTGTCACAGTGAGCTAAAAGTGTAACCACACAGCGCACTCACTGTGTGCTCATACTATGCTCCCAGTGTGAGGTCACTGCACACTCACTGTGTGCTCATACTGTGGTCACAATGTGAGGTTACTGCACACTCACTGTGTGCTCATACTGTGGTCACAATATGAGGATCGTGTGAACTCACAATGATTTCACCTATTACTCACACCGTGAGGATCACAGTATGAGGATCGTGTGATGTCACTGTGATCATCGCATGATCTCACGTGTTGACTGGGAAGGCAGCATTTCTTATTTCAGTGTGGTTTAACTTTATGCACTAAAATAAAAAAATGGAATAAAAATGTATTTAAGATATGCAAAAAACTATATTACTAAAACTAAAATTAAAATTAAAACAGAAAATATAAAAATCTTTTTCAAAATATTAATAAAAAATAAGTGTAAATGTAAGTAGTGGTCGACCGATATATTGGCCGATATTTGGCATTTTTCAAATATCGGCATCGGCTGATAAGTTTTTCTGTTGGGCCGATGTGTTCGAGGCGGACTTGTTATTTTGACGGCGCTGAGATTGCAGCGCCTGAACACACAGTGCTCGCATTCTCCCTCTTGTTAGCTGTCGTCGTTCAGTTCTATCTAATAATCAGAAAGAACTGTTAAACAAATGAATTAAAATGTATACAAAAAAGTATTATGACGATTGCTTTAATATTATTAGTAATAGAAAGGCAAACATTATAATCGGCTGTCAAAAAACCCATATCGGTCGACCACTAAATGTAAGTGTAAGTGTGTGATACTAAAACAACACTGTTGTAGCTGTGTGGACTAATTATAAATGCATATACAAGTAGAATTTATAAATGATTAAGTAACAAACAACAATAATAATTTTATCGTTTATGATTAAATCATGAGAATTATGATATAGTAAAAAATTACTACTTCTACTACTAATTATTATTGTTATTATTATTTAATAATTTAGCTATAAATTCTAATTATATCTGCATATATATGTATGTTTAATCATTGTTGATAAATTCAAATTTCAAATTGAAGTTCCAAAAGAAACAATCATATAATCAAAAATTGTATAAAACACCTGGAATATTTGTGATTTATATTTTGCTTACAAAAAAATTCCCCACAATTTTACAGCTACTTTTGAATGGCCGTCATCGGAGAAACAGGAATAATTGCAGCAAAGGGGCTGTGCTGTCCAGCCAATCCTCAACCCGTTGTGTTCAATAGTTGTCCAATCCTAGCCTCACTCACTACCAGCATAACTGCAGGACTGATCCCAGATGTACTCATACGAACATCCCTCCCATTAGCAATCTAAGTGTTGTGTTGGTATTTCTGTGTATCAAGAGTGTGTCTGTTCGTGCTCTGCCTTCGGCTGGTATTGTCCTCTCTGGAGGCTGACTCAATACAACATTACAGCTAGCGTCAAAAAGCAATATGAAGAGAGGTTAGTGAGCACGCCCATCCATCACCCTGACACGCAGACAGTTATCAGCGAGCTCTGACTGTCTACAGGGGATTCTGCTGTGGTTTAATGCCCTGACATCAGCCATTTACTGTCTCTGGTAACGCTGATAAATGGCGTTTGCAGTGAATACATTAGTACATGTAAAATATAGTAAGTAATGATGGTTTGAAAAATACAGAATAAGTGTTTTATGGTAAGTTGTATTGCATCAGATCAGTAGGATTTATGAGGACTGCAGGTGCGAGTGTTTCGGGGTAGTTGATGGTACCTTCAATTGCCGAATCAGATCAGTTCTGTGTTTTTCAGGCGAACATAGATGAGATCTTGTGAGAATGATAGTCGTGGAAGCATCAAACTATTCAGTAATTTTATGCATCATGTGATTGTATTCTAACAAAAGTGTGTATTTGAATTCACAACATCCATTCAAGTTATTTTTCAGCTGTGCAATTTCCAGTTACTATTGTTAGTTTTAAAATATAGTAAATTATTTGTAGTAGTTTTTGCAAAGAAAATATAACATTAAAATAGAAAAATATTTATATATAAATATTATGTAAACCATATATATATATATATATATATATATATTGGGTGTAACGGTCATATACATATACATTTGAAATAAAATTATTAATGTTATATATGCTACATTTTAGTATAATTTTCAGTTATTATTATTAATTTAAAAAGCTAAATTATTTGTAATAGTTTTTTTTTTTTCCAAAGAAAATGTAACATTTCAAATGGACATAATATGTTTATATATAATTAAGTTATGTATATATATATATATATTTATTATATATGAAATATTTATATGTTGATATTTTTATTATGGAAAAAATATTTTGAAAAATGCAAGATATGCTTAAAAATATATTTTTTGTAATGTAGCTATGAAAAATCCGGTCAGATATGATAATTATTTTCATGTTATGGTTGATAATCAATAAGTAATTGGTATTAAAATGTTACAATTTTGTCTAAATAAATAAAAAATTAAAAAGTAAATCAATAAAAAAATTAATTAATTAATATTTACAAGTGAATTTAGGCATCACAACATTTTAATGTACAGTATGAAAAAATAAATATTATTTTTGAGATTATACTCAACAGTGTTTTAAATAAAAAATTAAATACATTTCTTTAAAAATAAATATTTTTAGTTAAAAATAAATAAAAATTATTTTTATTTAAAAATAAATTAAAAATTAATAAATAAAACAAAATAATTTTTTTGAGTGCTATAAGTAAATTTAGGCATCACAACATTCTAATGTGCACTATGAAAAACTAAATATTATTTTTGAGATAAAATGTAAAATTATTAGTGTAAATGTTTACTTTAAGTGATTATAAGATGACAGCAGATGTAATATAAATGTAAATAAACACTCAAATAGGGCGTTTTGCCACGATTTTATTTTTTAGAAATCGAGGAAATCACAATATTGAATAGAACCAAACATTAGAATTAGACACTTTGACAGTATGCCGGTGATAGCAGTAAAGAGAAAAGAACGATCCAACCGCATGTCGGCGCACGTGATTAACCGTTCACGTGTGACGCGCTCATATTGCTTGGTGCCATTCAGAATGCGCTTTTGTGTTGACGAAGATGCGACGCAGGCAGTGGAATAGGAAAAACATGCAAGAAGATGGGAGTTAAACTTCTCTTAACTTGAGCGCCGCGTTTTTAGAATGCCGTTTCATGCATGAGACGCTACAAGAGACACGAGCGCAACAGTCAAACGCTTCCATGTAAAAACAATGGAAAAGCAGCGCAATCAAATACAAAACCTGTGAAGAACTTCTACTGTATGTCTGATATTTCATGTTTGCATCATGGTGACAAACTGAAAGCTGCTGTTGTTTTTACAGAACATTTATAGTTAATAATAGTCTACTGGTGTTATATCTTCAGTTATTTTGAATTGGAATTAGATTTTTTTAAAGCATTTTCCTCGCATTATTTCTGAACATATAATATGCACAAGACAAGTTTGTACAAGATGTAGTTGTAGTTCATGCATCTTTTCTGCAAAGATATTTAACAAGTGATTTGTTTAACATTTACATCATGTTGACATCTTCATGTGTGGTGCACTTGGAATAGAATTTTCTTTAACTAGAGGCTTAATAAAGAAAAAGTTACTTACGTTGTAGTTAAATTTTCAAGTTGACTAGTTAAAAAATCATAAAAAAGAATCGAGAATCGATCAAACGTACAGAAATAATTTGAGATTTACATTTTTTGCCATATCGCTCAGCCCTACACTTAAATATACAATACTGTTTGTTGATTTAAAAAACTATAATATCAGTGATAACCGATAACTGACCACATTAATAATATGTCTGATTATAAGTTGTATTATAAATGCACAGGCTAGAAAGCTTTATACAATTGTTACACATTGTTCTTAGAGTTCATACCAGGCTAACATGAGGAAAACTGATTTCTGTGGGTAACCTTTGAGCACAGCAGAGAAAATGTGCCAACACATGAAACGGAGTAATGCAATGAGCAGCCGTGCAGTCCATCATGACCTTTTTCCCAAACATACCCAACACAAAAATGTGCGGTGTGATATTCTTCATAGCCACAGAGATTTAGAAGCTGAACATGCATAATATTATGCAGTCTATAAATGTGGGCACATTAATTAATGCTACCTTAACCTTTCTAAAACGCTTCAATGTGTAATAGCAGCCGTATTACCGCAGAAGCAACGCGACTGAACCTTCCTGCACTGTGACTGTAGATCACAGCCGTGCGATTGAGTCACAGGCTCATCGTTATAGGGGTCCGGACGGCTCTTTGCACCTGGTAAGAATTATGCGAGTCGGGCCTCTGGCTGCCCTGTCTCTCTGCCAAGCAGTAGTGTGTGTCCACAGCGCTGACAGCAGGACCGTGGGAAAGCGTTTAGCACAAGTGCACAGCTCAGACGGGTTTGCCCGTCCTGTCACAACAGAGCTTTTGTCACTCCCGTTGGCAATGGCTGAGGTTCAAATAGGTTTAAGCTGTAATAAAATTTAATATTTGACTCTGTGAACTGTGCATTTCCTGAAGACAATGTGACTGCTGTTTGCTCATATAAAATTAATTGCTGACTCGCTGAGATGCTAAGGTGTTATGGGTGGTTGACAGGGTGTTGCTATGTGGTCACTAAGTGAAAGCCATAGTGAAGATCAAATTGTTGTTGTTGTTGTTGTTTTTTGTGTTTGTGCCTTTCAGTTAATCGCTGAAGCTGGTTCACAAAATAATCAGATTCAAGAAAACCTCAAGCGTGTGACGGAAATGTTATGCCCCTACCATACTGTGATGCCCTGTCCAGCCGGAGCGACGAGACAAAAACATTAAAACCCACTTTATGCACCAAGAGCTTGTAACACTCCAAAGAGAAAGGAAAAATTGAAATCGCATGATATGACCCCTTTAATAATTTGATAAACTAGTGCTTTCTTTGTTTTCGGCTTAAGAGATGAACTCGGCGACACTGACTCATCATCTCTGCAGTGATGCGCCTGTATGCATGTTTCATACGGATTGCATAATCTGAGAATATTTGTTTTCCATTTGAATTGGTTCATTTGAAAGTAGACATTTCACTCTCTATAGATATATTTTGTCACAGTGTCTAGTTGTTGTGTCCTTGACTGTCCACCTGATGGTACTCTCCCCTTCCACTGTGACATGGCCATGAACTCTAATTCCCATAGTTCCTTGCCCAGTGTCGTCTGGACTGATTGTCCTCAGCTGTATTTCATTTGTATTAGTTTGTCTTTCTATTTAAGCTGTGTTGTGTGTGCATTTGTCATCGAGGTTTTGCTATTGTTACACTGCACGTTCTTAGGTTTGTTCTGTCTGTTTATGTCTTGTGGATTTTGCCTGCCTTACGGATTTACTCTTTTGCCTTGCCCCTCTGGATTTATTTTTGTATTTGGTTTTGCTGGTTTTGACCCTTGCCTGTTTTTTGACTACGATTCTGGAATTCCCAATAAAACTGCACTTGGATCTCTACCTTGTCTCAGAGCAGTACGTGACAGAAAACCTCGATCATCACAGATCCAGCAGTATGGGTTTTCGTATCGTCCATCCTTCTACCAAGAAGGAATTAAAGGCAAGACGTATGCAGCAGAAAGCGCATGCAGTTTGCTTTCATTATTTTACAAGAGCGCAATGTTTTGTTGTTATTGTGAGTGCACACAAATAAATGAAAGATATATTACTCTTATCTGTATGAGTAAAAATGAGGGAGTATTTTAGGAGTAAGTGAGCGCACCGGCGCCTTCATCTGTCCTGCAGTGAGCGCTAATGTTCAGCTCCACACTCCAAACAAACACTTGAACAGAGCACATTTCTCTAGGTTAACATTAGATTGAGCGGCCATGTAAAGTTGCTAATATTTCAGATGATAAGCCATATTTTAGGTCGATGAATGATAGGTGAGCATTTGGATGTCCTGCATTACCACATAGACTAGCCATTAACGATCTGTCCATCACGGACTGCGTGACTTCGCCTGTGGATTTTTTTTTATTTTTTTTATTTTTTTCTCCGACTAATAAAATTTTGGTCGACTTATGATTAGTCTACTATTAGGGGGCAGCCCTAGTAATCACACATGATTGTCATGGAAAAGAATGCAGAAATCCATTTGTTAAATAAGATATTTATATCTGTGTCAATGACATGACACTTATTCAGTTCATTTATGCAAAAATTAATAAAAATTGAAAAAAACATTTACATTTTTTTTTTCATTTTCTTTTGTGTAATAAAGTAAAAAATATCAAGGCGATACAACCGCTAGACCAAAGAAATAATAAAATAATATTATGCCAAATTACTTATTTTTTTCAATAATTAATTCTTACATTTTTTCTTGATTATGATATACTGTATCATAATGAAGAAAAAAGCCTCAAAAGAATAAAAGCATACTATTTTATAATAATAATGATAATAATAATAACAAAACCGTTTCACTGCTTAAAACTATTTTTAAAATGTTTAAAATATTATATATATATTAGACGTGCCAGTATTCGGTAATGCGATATATCATGATAATGAACATTCACGATATTGTTATTGTGGGCACTTCAAAATACCGTGAATAATTATTTACTACAAATTATTCAGATTTTTTGAATGCTTTTTAAGAATACTTTTCCCATCAACTGGCTAAAATACACAACACCGCTGTAAGCTGCGTCAAAGACGCATGCGCACACTGATGTAAATAATGGTGCGTTCAAGTCATGTCGAGCAGATCGTATTTATGAGCTAAATGCACATGAATGCCACCACAAAGTCGTAATCACCAGTGGGGAGTTCTGTGTTTTCTTTAAGCAACGATCTGTATGAGTTGGGGGCGTGTCGATGAGAAACATGGCGGAATCGATGGATTCAACGATATTCCACAATACTTATAGGGATTAAGCAGTGACATTGTCAGGCTTTTTTATTTACAAAAACTAAGCTGTTTGGATAACATATAACAGGATTGTAATATAACAATTAATAACAAGTTTTTATACGATACCATTTAAAGTAGCTTCATAAATGAATTAAAAAATAATAAAAATGAAAAACACTCGCATTCTTTGCTCTTCATTTGCTATAAGCAGAGTTAACAAACCTTGCTGTATTTTCATGTAATTTATAACAAAAAGGTACAGTACATCGCCATCTTGTGGCGACGAAAGTGACTTGAATATATCTTTCGTCGTAGCTCGTAAGTACGAACGTCCCAGGATTACTTGAACACAGCATAAGCCTAACACGGATGAGAAGCACATGGCGGAACGAGTTAAGGAGACGCACTGAATAAAAATACATAGCCATTCAGATTTTTGTATTAGCAATGGTGTTCATCACAGCGCCAAATACTCAAATACTTAGACTTAATATGCTGTTTATTTTCAGACTTTTTTACTTTTTAATCTGGACTACAACATGCCCTAGATATTGTTTGAGAATATTTTGATTCTTTATTGTTCGGTCACACTTTACATTAAGGCTCCATTAGTTAACATTAGTTAATTCATTAGTTAACATAAACTGCCAGTGAAAAATTCTTCTAAAACATTTATTAATCTTCGTTAATTTCAAAAGTTGTAACTGTATTATTTAATGGACCAGAGCTTACATGAACTAACAGTTGTATTTTTTAACAAAGACTAAAAACATCTGTAACAAATGTACCTATTAGGTATCATTAATGTTAGTACATTAAGTAAGGTTAACTAATGAGGCCTTCTTGTAAAGTGTTACCTATTGTTTAATATAATATATCTAATATATATTTTAATATATATATATATATATATAAAATATATATATATATATATATTA
>NW_015551041.1:654949-655670 GCF_001515605.1 Sinocyclocheilus anshuiensis
CAGTGCATTACAATGGTTCAAAACAGATATTAACACTTCAATATGTTGGTATATTAACATTATATCAGTTAATGAAATTACGGTATTTAACTGTAAATTTAAGTTAAAACCGTAAAACCTAAAATGTTGCTACCGTATTTTTTACGGTAAATTTACGGCAACCACAGCTGCCGGTTTTTTACCGTAAATTTTACGGAATTTTTTTTACAGTGTATTCTAATGGCCAATCCATCATTTTTTGGGGGAATTTTCATTTTTTTAATAAGTATCGGTTCAGGCACCGTTTAAGCCCCGTTCACACTAGCAGCGACAAAAGTCGCTGCATGTCGCCAGGGGCTGGCGATGAGGTTGCTAGTGGGCGTTCTCAATACTGGTTGGACTGGACACCGGATTCAGGAAAACACAGGGCTTAACACTAGAACCGCCAGGGGTCGCTGTATACCTAAAAGCGCCAGCGGGTAAATTTTAGACAATAAAGAGCAATAATAATTCACCATTGCATAGGATGATGCGATGACAAATTCAAGCGCACAGCTTCACCTAATTAATTATTAATTTGTTTAGTTATATCATTTATAATTTGAATTATACAAGAAGAACACCAATAAACTTCGGGTGATTAAATAAAAAGAAGGTTTTATTCATTAGCCTACATCAGATCGGATTTTTTTTCTTCAGGAAACAGGCAGACTAGAATAAATAGCAACACAGAAGCGAACAA
>NW_015551041.1:655772-656812 GCF_001515605.1 Sinocyclocheilus anshuiensis
GTCAGATGCTGAGCCGACAGGACGCTTTACTTATCTCCCCACCATCAGACTCTCCATCGCTCATGGCATTTAGTGCTTCTTATACCTCTTCAGCATTCATAAATCGCCTTCTTTTACTCATTTTGTCTTTATTTATGAAACTGATAACCGCTAATTCAGTGAGTGAAAGGTGTTGCCTAGTATTATGGTAAAACATAAGCAGCACGAAAATGACAGCGCGAACATACAGGCATTATGTAGGTGGGTAAATTTGACCCGCGCTGGCGCTTATAGGTAGCCTATAAATGCCCCTTTTTTTATCTGGTTTTATCTAAACAGTTTTTAACAACCGGGGATTGTAAATCACACAATTTTAGTAAAAGTCAGTGACTGGGAGACTTGAATGTTTTATTAAAAATCTTTTATGTACGTTTTAAAAACAGCCATATTAAAAATATCTTATGTACGTTTTAAAAATAGCCACGGGTAAAATTTACCCTGTGGTGGTTCTAGTGTTAAATACAGGAACTAAACGAGGGATTTAACAAGATACACCTGGAATCAATAAACACAATTAACATGGGAGAAACTGGGTCACGGGGCATATAGGGAGCAAAACACAAGACACGGAACACAGGGGTAGTCCAAGGGCGTGACATATACACAGTACACACACATACAGTATATTATGTAAACAAAAACTTTTATGTTGGATGCGATTAATCGTTTGACAGCACTAATATATATATACCGTAACATTTGACCCATTTATTAAATTATTTTATATTTAATACAGAAGTTGTTAAATTTGGCTGTAATTACATTTAACTGTAATTACCTTTTCTAAAATTGTTGTTAATTAATGAAAAACAAAAAAAACTCATCTTAATTAGATTTTTTGACCTATTTAATGTTAATAGTAATAAAAATAATAATTTGTTAAATGGCTATAATTACCCATTTTATCCATAGAAATCACACAAAATATCCTTTAATATAAGTATCAATATTGATAATGGTGATGTTAACCTTGATCATACTTGGTATCTGATTGGAAAGAG
>NW_015551041.1:656822-659022 GCF_001515605.1 Sinocyclocheilus anshuiensis
CTCTGCTGGATTCAGGCCGGATGCTGTGTGTTTGTTTCAGCATGAATTAATGCACATCACTGACAGGCAGCGAGCACAGCAACACATCCCGTCTTTAAAAGCTGACACGGCTGTTTCGGGAGCCTGCTTAACCTCTGAGCAGTGTCAAATGTCTGGCGGGGTTTTGTTTATGCACATAATTATTTATTTATTTCCATGTCCGAATATTTCCTAACCCACTTGATATGCAAATGAGTACTCCAAATTAACATATTTGTGCATAAAGAATCTACGCATATGAATGCAAAAAGTAGTTGATGGGTTGAGCCTGTGTGCTCCTGTGTGGAGAGATCTTGTACTTGTTATGTAACTCATGCTTAGGGATGTGACTCAGGGTTTATTTAAGAAAGCAGTGAGATAATGTTAGAAGTGCAGATCTAAGGTTTTTTTAGGAAATGTGTGGAGCGCTGGGTTGTGTGTGTTATTCAGAAGTGAATTGAGAATGACTTTAAAATCACTGTTCCTGAATTCAGAGTCAATATTGAACATAATGTTGATATTACTTCACCCACCGGGCCGAACTAAAGATGGTTTCCATCTCTTCCATGCAAAGTTTTGAGAAGACAGATGGTTTTGTCACATTGCGGTCTGTCAGAGCCGTTACTTTACTCAGGAGTCACACAATTTTTTTTACTTACTGTTTGCTTTTTTCCCCTTCAGTGCTGGCAAATTTTCGAGGAATGGTTCAGCATGGACTTCCGCTGGAGATCGGTGACACGGTGCAGATTTTGGAGAAATGTGAAGGTAGTCGTTGTTGTTGTTGTTGTGTAGCTGACAATCAACCTCTTTAGAGCTGCATATACTCAGCTGTGGAGACTGATTCTGTTTCATTTATTTTTTGAGATGCAGTCAGTCGGTTGTAGATAATAACATAGTAGATGTCTTTCTTTATAACTTTATAAAATGTCATTCTTACTATTTTTGCATTGTTTACACTTTTTGGGTGTTTTGGGTCATTTTTGGGTGTTTCTTCAACTAGAAGAAGACACTGCTGCAAAAGAAGCCACTGACATTTTTTTGTTGTTGTTCAAAATCCTTTATCCCTAACTGAGAAACCCTTTTTTTTTTTTTCTTCAATTTTTTTCTTTTTTCTCAAAAAATAGATTTTAAAAATCTCATATAATTTACTATATATTTTTCTTGCCATAAAATACCCACAGAAGCTGGCATGGCAATAAAAAAACACATTTTAAACAAAAACTTTTATTTTGGATGCGATTAATCGTGATTAATCGTTTGACAGCACTATAATAAATATAATAAAATAAATGTATATCAATATAATATAATGAATACATTACAATTAATTCATACATTTGATCCTATATGGTGTTTTAGTAAGGGAATCATCTTAGTTAGGGGTCCTTGGCATCAAAATATGAAAACTTTGGCATTAAAGAACAATATGAAATAATAGATTGTAAAAGTTTTGTTTGAGTTCAGCTCTAAATGAAAGCTTCAAGGTCATATTCCACACATCTTTTCAAGTGGCCACTCAAAAATGATTGAGAAATATACTGTATGCATGTTCTTAAGTTCACACTCAACAACAAGTTTTGTCTTTTCATTTCATCTCTTTGAAAAAAAAAAATATTAGTGACGCTCATGGGATTAAAGTCATGGAGAAGCTTTTGTATTTATTATACTATGTGTTGAAACATATAAGTATTTAGTTGAATAACTACTCTTACTGTATACTGTATCTTGCAACCTGGATGCTTGCTATTCATTCAAATGAATACAGTACTGTCTGTAACCTTCCTTCTGCACAGTGAATGTCGTCAACTTTCCTCTCCCTCCTTCTACCAAATACCCACAGAAGCTGGCATGGCAATAAAAAAACACATTTTAAACAAAAACTTTTATTTTGGATGCGATTAATCGTGATTAATCGTTTGACAGCACTATATGAAATATTTTACATATTTTTATTTAATATTTTTATATGTAATGTTAATTTTTTTTGTGTAAAAATACATGTACAAGTACAAATGTTCCTGTGGGTCAGTGGTAGAGCATTGTGTTAGCAGCGCAAAAGGTCGTGGGTTTGATTCCCAGGGAACACACATACTGGTAAAAAATTTACAGCCTGAATGCACTATAAGTCGCTTTGGATAAAAGTGTCTGCTAAATGCATCAATTATTATTAAATTATTATAAT
>NW_015551041.1:659134-689702 GCF_001515605.1 Sinocyclocheilus anshuiensis
ATATATTTTCTAGAGTTCCACAGGGTCAAAGTGTCCATAGTTGAAGAAACACCCTCAGTGAAACCACATAATTATTGTACCACATACTTCAAGTTTAAACGGTTGGAAGTGTTTAATACGCTTTGCATTCTGCTGTTGAAATATGAAAGTGTGAGATTATTATAAATGCCATTTTGCAGGATGGTACAGAGGATTCATCACAAAGAATCCAAACGTAAAGGTGAGAACAATCTTATATCGCTTTACGTTTGACTCCGTAGACGTACAGAATTTAAATGATTTCTATATTTCTGTCATTTTTTTTCCTGTTTATCTGTATTATCATCCTCTGCTTTGACTCTCAGCACATTTATGTACAGATGATAGTGCATGTTTGTTTACTCTTGTGTGTTTTACATGCAGTAATTGGCTCATTAAATAACTTTTTGTTGTCTCTCCCAGGGAATATTCCCAAGCTCCTATATTCACCTCAAGAATGCCCACGTCAAGAACAAAGGGTACGAGTCCATGAAAAACAAAACTGTATATATACATATCTGTGTCAATTAAGCCACACTTAAAAACATAAATCTAAAATTCCTAAAATGTTATTGCATTATATAATGAATAATACTGTTTATCAATCCAAGTGGCATTTATTTTAAAGAAAGACCGTTTTGAATCTGGTGAAAGTGTTGACCCATGAATGGACAGCTAATGAAATCTCACCTTTGACCTGCCACCAGTGCCCTTGAGAAAAACACTCAACTGCTACTAGGGACCGTCCTTGTGCTTCAGATAAAATGCATTTGCAAAATAACAAGTCTGCTCTATTGAAGTGACAGGAGCCTTCACTATCCCACAAGCCATCGCAAGTGTATTTACGGACACGTCCTCATGAGTCAGTGTTGCTCCTCAGGGTCACGTGAGGTCACTGCTCTCCATCCTGGACTCGTTCAGATGTGTGTGTGTGATTGTGTGTTTGTGTGTCTTGCCCTGCAGGCAGTTTGAGACTGTCATTCCCACCGAGGACTCGGTCATTACAGAGATAACTATGACCTTGAGAGACTGGGGCACCATGTGGAAGCAGCTTTACATGGTAAATATCACTCTTTGTGCTGCACTGAACAAATGCAGTTGCTTTAACTGTGGACATTTCATTTGTAAGATCCTATTTTTTATTAGTCTTGTCAATGATACGTGAATTTATCAGATGTAAATATATATAAACATAAAATACAATATATAAAATTATGTATTAATCAGAAATATATATATATAAATATAAAATATATATATAAAAACATAAAATACAATATATAAAATTACGTATTAATTAGAAATATATATATAGATATATGAATAGAGTTGTTTTACTATTCCCCATTAATGTACATGACAGTTACTAAAATGTTCTTGTTTTTTTTTCTCTCTTTTATTCATTCATGTTGCTTGTGTGCAATCTTACATTGTGATTTGTTTTAACCATTGCATTGTAAAAAAAGAAGAAAAAAAAAAAGTTACCAGGCAACTGGCCAGTAATTTTTTTTCATTTACCCAAGAACAAGTTTTATTCATTTAGAGCATGGCATGTATTAATTAATAAGATGTAGTCTGAAAACTGTTTCTGCCGAAACTGTGTCAACTACATCATTTTCTTAAACTCTTAAACTTTAATTAAAAAGGTGAACACACTTTCTCTGTCACCCACTCATGTTTTTCCTGTGTCTCTCAGAGGAGTGAAGGGGATCTTTTTCACAGACTGTGGCATGTGATGAATGAGATGCTGGAGCTGCGACAGCAGGTTCTGGTGGGCCACCTCACTCACGACCGCTTGAGTGACATCAAACAGCACATCACGGCACGGCTGGACTGGGGAAACGAGTGAGTTACACAGTCACACACCACAAATAAAAATACTGTCATTGTCGTGATGGTGTTTGTATATCTGTATGAGTTGAGTGACAGCTTCAAAGCCTTGCAAAATCATTCAGTTTGATTCATTTATGCCGTTAGAGTTTGGCTTTCCTGTCTTTGCCACATTGTGTTATTTTTTCAGTGATTGCGAATGTATAAAAACAGTGGGTGGAACGCCGTGGTGGGGACAGTGATGATGAACTGCCGGCAAATGCTGGCCAATCTGTCAGCCATGTGCTTGAATGCTTATGCGGTTTTTCTCTAAAAAATAAATCGCAGATGGTAGTAACGAGTGGGACGTGTTACGTATGGTTTTTTGGTGCCTTTCAGTACATAGTCGTTTTTTGGAGGGTTTACAATGAAATGGATTCTTCTCACATTTGATTCATGCTTTGTGAAGGTTACTGCAGATTGCTTTATGAAAATTACTACAAAATCAAACTATTTTACATTAGGGTTGCAAAGGGGTGGAAGATTTCCGGTAAATTTCCGGAAACTTTCCAAAAATCCCTGGAATATTCCAAAAATCCTGGAAAGTTTCCAAAATTTCTGGAATGTTTCCGAAATTTACTGGAATTTTTTCACCTTTTTACATCCATGTTTTGATTTCAAACCTCTGTTGTGCAGCACTTTATTTGCCAAAAGATTAATTAAACTGCTAATGTTTTTTGATAATACATTTTTACAAATAAAAATATATTAATTTGTATATTGTACATATTGTGCAACACAGAATTTCTGAAAAAAAAATGTCATTAACTATCATTTGTTAAAATTGTTATAAATTATTACATTTTTGAAGTTTTAGGAATTCAGTTGATTAGACATGCTTTTTCAGTAATTAATTAATCATAAATAAAAGCATTAAAACAGAATTCAGAAAAATCAAAACAGAAAACATGGAATTTTGGAAAAATAAAATGGAATTTGGGAGGAAAATGTTTATCAGATTTCATAGGGCCTTATGTTTATAACTACCAAGACAAAAACTGTTGATTACAAAACAATTACATAATTTGTAAAATCAAATAATGACAGAAAAATAAACAAAAATCTGTGTTTATGGCACATTTTTTCGATTATGATTTATGTGTTTAATTGCAATTAATTAAATGCATTTAATTTCATTAATTTAATATAATGTAATTTAATGAATAATTACAAATAGGGTTGTCACAATACTTTACTTATTTTTTATGCATTTGTTATTTATATATTTAATATTTTTGATAATAAAATATTTTAATATTAAATATATATGTGTCAATGAAATAAAAAATATGTCCCTAACAAATCTGTATTTTTATATGTTGTTGTTTAAATCAGAGAATAGTGCTAAAATAAAAACAAAATGGAAAATGCTAAATTATAATAACCATGGTGGGATTTGATGGGTAGAATCAAAATGTGTGTTTTTGTGTGTGACAGGCAGCTGGGTTTGGATCTGGTCCCCAGGAGGGACTTCGGCATGGTGGACCCTGATGAGATCAGCATCACAGAGCTGTATCGGCTGGTGGGTAGTCATACATTCACGCTCACGTACATGCATACACACACACACACACACACACACACATTCCCTTTACCCATGAGTCACCTCACCTCCCTTCTCTGCCACCCATATTCTTTGCTGTGTTACTATGGCAACTGCAGCTCGACCTGACGCCAAGGCTTTCTCCAGAGTGCTTCGTCCTCTGTTTTAACAAAGAGACACACACACACACACACACACACACACACCTCCAGTCGCCTGTGTATAGGGAAATGATAGTAATTAAGGACTAAATGGCGCATTAACAGGCTGTTTGCAAACTGCAGAGACACTTCACGCATGCAGTTTCCTGCCCTTATAATTTGGAATACATGCAGCATCATTGGCGCAATTGGTATATATCTCTCAAAGCCACAACATGCCTGTGTACAGCTCTTTGCAATATAATATCTGTTACAAAACCTAGTTAGCCGCCTACTGCCGACATAAGCAGCTGCCTGCTAAGGGAACATCCTAACTGACATAGAACATTTTATGTTATTTTATTTTATTATTTTTTATTTTATATATTTTTTAATTTGGTAATTTTTATTTTATAATTAGTCAATTAATTATTTTTTTATTTTTATTTTATATTTTATTGTTTGCATTAGATTTTATTCATTATACTTAAATATTAATTAGTCTTGATGTTTTAAATAGACTGCTTTTTTATTAACTACACTTCTCATCATTAAATATCCATAGCATTTTTTATTACTTGGCATTTTTAGCATATTTTACTACTTATTTTGAATAGTATAAATAAAAACAATTAAAACAAATATTATTGTATATTCAATTTAAATACTGTTGCTTTATAACTATACTTCTCAGTATTAAATATACATAGCACACACACATTTGGGGTAATATAGTCATAAAGTCATAATATAGTCCTAAAATAAAATGTGTATTTATTTTATAATTAACTATTTTTATCTATACTTCTTAGTACTGAATGAATAATAGTATAAAAATATACAAAAAATCATAGATAATTGCTATGGAATTGCATTCTCTGCAAAGGAAACATAAATTTCTGCATTAGAATTTGGTTAGAAGAAAAGTATCTTAGTAGGCTGCATTATGAAGTTAAGCTTTTGTATCAGGCGAGCATCTGTAATGTCTTAAAATGCTGAGAGCTAGTAAGACAATACCAGTATAGTCAGAATTCACCAAATTCTCTGTCTTTTTCTCTCAGCTGCAGGCCTGACCACACGTGTCCCAGTTTCCACTGGTCCATAGGTGGGCAGAGGTGTGGGGGTAGGGGTTAAAGGAGGAAGGAAAGAAACAAAAGAGAACAAGATGTGGGTGTGGATGTACTAGACTAGAGAGAGCGTTTCAAGAGAGGATAGTGGGAAGTGAGGGCGCAAGCAAAAAAGACACCAGTGTGGCGTCCCCAGGGTCAATTGCCGTTTTGAAGGATCTTTCTGTTCAGAAGAACACAGGAAGGGTCCAAAGCTTAAAGATGAAACCACAGTGCTAGGGTTTTAATGATCTGTTATTACATTATATAATGTAATAATGTAGTAAAAGTTATTATAATTTGATATATATGGTTTATAGTGAAGAAATACATAGGTTACATAAAGCTTTAGTTTTACTTACTACATTCAATATAAATTATGCATTTTAGCAGTATTGCATGATTTTTGTTTATGTATTTTTACACAAATATACAGTATGTGCTGCTGTAGTGGTGGTTAAATTGGTGGCTGTTAGATAATTTATGGAAATTTTGAGTGATCGTGTTGTAAATGTCTTTGTCATTATAATGATTAATGATTATATTTTGGTTTCTTTTGAATAGATGGAGAGACGTCATCGTAGACGCGAGGCTTCCCCGCAGGCCAGTATGCACCACCTGTTCCTACAGATGAAGAGCATGATGAGTTCAAATCTGGGGGAGGAGCTGGAAGTCTTCTTCTCAGTCTATGACAGCAGGGAAATGCGACCAATCAGGTGCCATCTCCAATCCTAGACACCCAATCGCAAGTCTTAAATTGAGTGGAGTATGATTAAATCACCCAAAAATGAAAAAGCAGGCATCATTTAATCATTCTCATGTTGTTTAAACCTGTATGACATTCTTTCTACTGTAGAAAACAAAGATATTTTGAAAAATATCTTCCATACAATAACAGTCAGTGGGGTCCAGTGTTGTCTTGCTTTGGACCCCATTGACTTTCGTTGTATGAAAAGCTGAAACATTCTTCAAAATGTCTTCTTGCATACGTAAAGGGATAGTTCACACAAAAATGAACATTTCCCCATAATTTACTCACCCTTAAGCCATCCTAGGTGCATATGACGAATACAATCTGTCCAAGCTTTATAATGGTCGAGATTTTGAAACCCAAAAAAGTACATAATAAAAATGCTCCACGCGGCTCCGGGGGGTGAATAAAAGGCCTTCTGAAGCAAAGCGTTTGTGTAAGAAAACTATCCATATTTAAAACGTTATAAACCATAATCTCTAGCTTCTGCTAACTGTCGCACGTGCGTTCACGAAATAATGGCTTTCCAGCGGAAAGTATCAGAGGATTTCGATAATCCAAATCCAAATTTCGATTGCTGTGAACAAAACTTGGTTGTCGCAAGACTAGCATATTCTTACTGGAGTTTACTCTGCACCTACGTCATTGGACTTCAAAATCTCAACTCCCATTCATGGGAGTAAATCATGAGGTAATTTTCATTTTTTGGTGAACTATCCCTTTAAATACATTTTCGTTAAACATTTGATTTGGTAATGAGAAAGGTTATAAGTTTGAATGCAATAAAAGGCTTTTATGTTGACTACTCTCTAAGTTGTCCATCAGATCCGGCAATAAAAATCCCAAAAATCGATTCAGTCTGACCAGGATTTCATTAATTATGAATCACTGTATTCTTTCTAGCTGTCTGAAAGACGTCTCCAAGCCCAACCAGTCATCCGTCAATGCGTTTACCTAGAGTATATATATGTATGATGCTATCAGACTATTACGTTGATTGCGCTGCTACTGGGAAATAATATCTGAAATTCAATTCGGCTGTGACGCCAATGCATGTGTTTACCACTCTCCATCCTACATACATCAGCCTGAGGGATGTTTTAGTTTCACATCCATGACGGAACTACGGCCTTGATGTGTTTGTTGAATTTTTCATTGGTTTCTGTCTCTTTTTCTCTCCCTCTTTCTCTCTCGCCGCTCATGTTAGGGGGTGTACTGTTCAGGCGCCCCTCCTCGTTGTAAATTATTCAGAATGAGTGGCGCCCCAGGGCACTTAGTGAAAGTGAAGGAGAATCGAGGAGATACCGAGCCTCAATGGGCCTCTCCTTGTAATTACCTAACACTAGTGTCAGAGGAGATGCACTAACACGTGCAGTTGCGGACGCACACGTACACACTTGCGCTCGGTCTTGCTGTGTTTCCTTATGCTTCATGGCGTGTTTGTGGTGAACCTGACAGTCTCTCTCTCTTTCTGTCTGTGCAGTGAGAGGTTCTTTGTGCGCCTTAATAAGCAAGGGCTACCAAAGTCTCCAGAGAAGACTGAGAGGCAGTGTACACTCTTTGTTGTAAGTATGGACTTTTTTGGGGTGCACCAAGGGCAGGTCCTTGGATCTTTTTCATTTGCTTTGGCATTGAATGGATCTGGTGCTGTTGTAGATAAATAGTTTCCTAAGTGGAACACATATCCTTGACTGAAAATTTTTGGAAATGGGGGAGGTTTTAAATTTAAATGTGAACAAAAAAAGCATTGTTTTGTGAATCTGAACAGGAATTTTTGAATAAAATAAAATAACACATTTTAGATGTGTTTTCTCAACAGTTATCATTTGTAAATAGCTAGAGTAAGATTACAAATTTTAATCAAACTAAATATATTACAATATATGAAATATATTGACATTGAGTTATTAATCACATTGATTGCAATTATCACATTTATCACTACTTGCTGTGAAAAGCCCCCAAATTTAGATTATGTAAGGAATTAGATTTTTTTGTGGTAGACAAGCAGATAATTGAATCGACATTACAAAAAGTGGCTTTGGATGTCAAAATATTTTATTGTTTCACTGTTTATGATGTCAGGAAATCCTGTGTTTTGTTTTGCTAGTTCTTTCGTTTTATTTGTTCTTTTGTTGTTTGTTTGTTTTGTTTTATTAGTTCATTTTTGTTTTGTTTTGTTAGTTCTTTCATGTTTTGTTTTGCTAGTTCTTATGTTTTGTTTAGTTTTTTTGTTTAGTTTTTTATTTTATTATTTTGTTGCATTTTACTGCATTGCATTGTTTTTGTGTATTTAATAGCAATAAATGAGCATGTTAAATTGACATACTTTATTTTATTGTTTAAATAGTAACCTTTAATAGCATAGGTTTAGAGAATGTTTGGTACATGGAATCTAGTAAATATTGCTCAATAAATCATTTGTCTTTTTTTAAGGATTTGGGAAGTAGCGATCTTCGCAAAGATGTGTATGTTGTAGCTCATATTTTTAGAATAGGTAAGAGCTGTTGGTTACACATCAATTTTCTCGCCGTGTGACCTGTCATAATGCCTTAGTGACTCTATCATAGGTGTCATATGGATTTCACAACTTGATAGTGCACTGCTTGATAGTGCTTTAAGATTTTTATTGACAGATTACGTCAGATGCATTCGTCAATAGTAATGGCAGCATTATAAGGGCTGAATGACAGGCCACTTCAAGTCGGTTGTTACCAAGATGGTGTCTCTGTCTGTAAACGTCACCTTTGTGTCTGTGTAGCAGTCGTCGCTACATGCATGGCCTGCACCGGTACAGATTCTTTGATGTTACAGTTAGGGATGTAACGATTACCGGTTTGATGATAAATCATGATAAAATTCCCCACGGTTAGTATTACCGTTTCATATTTTAATTATCATTAAAGCCGTATTATATTACCGCGATTTGAACAACTCACGATAAATAAATACTGTCCAGCATAAAAGCACAGTTTTAAGTAACAGTCTCACGTGCAGACAGCAGGCAGAGTAGTTTCGTTTTGAGTGAAAACAGGGCGGAAAAGCTGGGAGGTTTTAAAAGAGTGCTAAGGGAATTATACAAATGAATATATGAATGAATTAATGAAATGATTGTTCCTCTGAAGGTTCTGACTGTCTTCAGAAACGATTCGATGGCATTTTGTTTTCATCTTCGCTCCATGTAATACCTAATAAAGTAGTGTTTTTAATCAGCAATACTGCTTTGTCCACGGAGGTTACGGGAAACAGCTCTAATTCAGCTTTTCCATAAGCGCCACCTAGTGTCAGAGAGTGGATTTACAGAGACTTATATTAACATTCAGTCTGTATGCAGTTTATGTCTGGCCAAAAAACAGACCAGATTTGCATGCCCAGCTGTAAATTTTGACCGGTTGATGAAAAACAAGCTTATGTGGATTCTACACATTTAAACAATTCAGATAAGTTATCTAGAATTATTTATGGAGCAGATAAAATACATATAATCATTTATTAATCAATTATCATTTTGACATATTTTTTCTTTATTTAAAGGCTGAAATGTGAGGTTGACCTTTTTATTAAACTTTTTCAAAGCTTTATTTGAACATTTACATGAGATATTTCGACATGCTATTAAACTGTTGTCAGTCAAGTTGTCATTTAAAATCCGAACATCATTGGTAATGTTATTGTTTTAGTGATTATGCAAACAAAAAGTCATTTTATTTGTTGTTTGTTGATTTTTAAATATAAAACTTGGTGAAGTGATTTATGTGTCCGTACTTTTTTAACATATCCAGCACATTTTAACAATACCGTGATAATACTGATAAGCGTGATAATTTTGGTCACTATAATCGTGATAAGAAATTTTCATATCGTTACATCCCTAGTTACAGTATAGATTAATGCTCATTTGCATGTATGTGGACTGGGAAGTGTTCATTGTGTAACGGTTGTTGGTATGTCTATTTTTGTTTCAAGCGTCATTATAAAGACATAAGTGTTAATCATTCTGCCATAAGAGCTACATAAAACTGTGTTAGCGTGCGTTAGCTAACTGTGTTAGCGGCTGTAATGCTTAAGTTGTGTCACATCATGACACATTATGTCAAGCTTGTGACAGTGCTATGTGTTCTTTGAGGCAGAATAAGAAAACGTCTGTTACATTTTTTGTATTAGCTTATATGTTTATTCTCATTAAAGCAGTGTGTGAGCCTCAATATGTGTGTCCGCAGGGCGAATGGTCGCAGGTGAGAAGAAGAGCGTGAGTAACACGCAGTACAAGCGTCCATACGGTTGTGCCGTGATTAGCGTAGCTGACCTGTTAACAGCTGACTTCAAGGATGATCACTTGCTGAAGATTTACTCGTGAGTATTCAGAATTTCCTTCATTTCATATTACCAGGAAAATAAATATATTGTGATGATATTCAAATATATCACACAGCCTATAACTTGTTGATATATATAGCAAACTTATGGCACAATATGTTTACAGATGTAATGCAGAAAGTGAGTGGTACCAAATCCATGACAGTATTATCAGGAAGGTCAGCTCACGATACAGCCATATTGGCTCAAATACAGGTAAGATTTAATTTTGCTTGTCTTCTTAAAGGGATAGTTCAACAAAAAATTATACATATGAACACAATGTCATGTCATTCCAAACCAGTATGACCTTTCTTTCTACAAAAGGAGAACTTTCAGTCTGTTCCTCACAGTTTTTGGACAACTTTGGCTTAGTCAGTAACAGAAGACTTAGTCTATAATGCACAGAATTTCCATTTTTGGGTGAACTTTCCCTTTAAAGAACATTTTGTCTGTCATTGCAACGGTGTTCATCTGAAAATGTTGAACCAAGCGATTTATTTAATTGAAGTATTCAAATTGTACCAAATCATGCTGCAGAATTTCTTTTCTTCATGCTCTTTAGATATAAATAGCAGAACTCTTTACAGAGAAATGCCGGGGTCTCTCCTAGCAACAGGTTCTGAGCAGCAGCAGAAGCCTGCAGTCAAAGCATACGCCAGTGTGAATTCAACAGAGAGACCGCGGAGAGCTGTTATTCAGGCGCTTTTGTTTTTATGACGTCTGCATGACTCAAAGAGTCATGGCCACTTTAATAAGACCAGCATTTCAAGAAGACCTTTGCACGAAGCTTATTTTAGGGTTGGGCATTTGTCATAATAGAATGTATGTTAATAGCTACTTATTATCATTTATTTTAAAAATGTATTTACTTGCAGTGGATTAAAGGTGGTGTGTAATTCCTGTGCACCATATCAGCTCACAAGAACAACTTTCTTTATACATTTTCTGAAGAAAATGTGAACGGTGCTTATCTGCCCTGTTGTGGCTAGTTGCCAGGGCACTTCTTTACGGTTGCTAAGGTGTTCTGAGATGTTTCAAGCAAGTTGCTCAGGGCTCGCAAAATCACTAGCCCAATGTCCCGGGGCTATTGTGTTTTCCAGTCGGGCTACCAAAATGCCAGACGAGGTATCTTGAATAGTGAAATGAAATCCCTTCCTTGGGGTAATTTGTTTATTTGTTCTTATTTTATTACTGACGGTTAAGATTTCTTTAATAATGTTTGAGCTTTTTAGTTATGTTACTAGATTTTGGTCATCCAAAAACTGATTGAATCTGTGACTTAAAACCCGTGTAATTCCTGTGCACCATATCAGCTCACAAGAACAACTAACTTTATACATTTTCTGAAGAAAATGTGAACGGTGCTTATCTGCCCTGTTGTGGCTAGTTGCCAGGGCACTTCTTTACGGTTGCTAAGGTGTTCTGAGATGTTTCAAGCAAGTTGCTCAGGGCTCGCAAAATCACTAGCCCAATGTCCCGGGGCTATTGTGTTTTCCAGTCGGGCTACCAAAATGCCAGACGAGGTATCTTGAATAGTGAAATGAAATCCCTTCCTTGGGGTAATTTGTTTATTTGTTCTTATTTTATTACTGACGGTTAAGATTTCTTTAATAATGTTTGAGCTTTTTAGTTATGTTACTAGATTTTGGTCATCCAAAAACTGATTGAATCTGTGACTTAAAACCCGCAATATGATCCAAACCGTGAGATATGTGATCTGTTGCAGCCCTACACTCTTGACTTGCTATTTGAAGAAAAAATACAATCACTGTAGTTTTCAGTCATGCTGATTTTGTCCACAGTGAAGTTCAGCCGATATCTTTTTTTTTTTATTCGGGCTAGTTAAATTAATTTTGGGCTACCAAAATGTGAAGAATGCCTGCCTGAAGGGCTACCATGGATTTTGAAATTTTGCGAGCCTTGTTGCTACAGTATGTGATGGCTGCAATGTTTGTTAGGTGACTGTTTACTGGCCCAAATTAAAAACACTGTCTTCTATGAAATCTCTATGATGTTCTATTTTATATTTTATTTTATTTTATTTGAATGTACTATATTCATATAGTGTTTTTATTTTTACATTACATTTTCTATTTTTTTTGTATTTATTGTCTTGTTTTTTTGTTCAATTTTGTTTTGTAACAATATTTTTTATTTACAAGCCAAATGCTTTGTTTTGGTTTGGCTTGTTTTGGCTTTGATTTGTTTTTTTGGCTTGGTTTTGTTTTTTGTTTTGATTTGCTTGGCTATTCTGTTTTGCCTGGCTTTGTTTTGTTGTTTTATTTGTTTTTGTTTTGTATGGCTTGGCTTGGCTTGGTTTTTTTTGCTTTGCTTGGCTTTTATAGTTTTATTTGATTTTTGGCGTTGCTTGGCTTTTTTATTATTTTTTTTTTTTGGTTATGTTTTGTTTTGCTTGGCTTTATTTTGTTTGTGCCAATCTTAAATTTATATCAATGCCTGGTCTAGTCTTAGGTCTACAGACTCTTTTCGGAAGAATCCATACAATGGCTTACTTATACATGTCTCAGCACTTTTAAATGGGATAGGAATTATGAACAACTTTAAACACAGAAGCCACAAACACAGACCTGTAATTCATTCAGCTAGATCAGAAAAAAACTGATCTCAATCAGCTTGTAAACGCCATCCAGTCATCTGCAGTAATTCAGTTATGCTAAATGAACGTCTTTTTAACTCATGACCATTAGTAGCTATTTATCAGTCACACACATCGGCTATTAGTGTGGACTAGAATGCCATATCGATCTCGTGCACAGAGAGCAGTTGATCCTTTTCATGACATTGTTGTCACTTGAGATGTTTTAATGGCCAAATCGCCAGCTCTTATAGCTTATCTCTTGGATAAATGCCAAATTACACTCTAAAAAATGCTGGGTTAAATATAACCCAGCGCTGGGTTATATTTAACCCAGCATTTTTTAGAGTGTATTGTTATTGATTTTGCTGGGTTAAAAAACGGAACAGAAATAAAGAAACAACAATGCTCGTTTTAGGTTTAAAAAGGCAAACAGATGAAAGACGAAGTAGGGGTCTCTGAGTGCATGGTGTTGTGTTGTTGATGCCATGTTTTGTGGAGGTGGTGGAGTAGTAGTTATGTAATCTTGGTGTGCATCATCTCGCAAGTGGTTTCAAAATGAATGGACTGCTGGTGATTTCACTCGTGTGGGCAGCTTACTCTGAATATATTATGAAACCATAACGAAGCCATGGCTTTATAGATGCTTCCAGAGCTTATAAACCCATCAAACCTCATCTATGCAATCTGAAACTGAAAAATTTACCTGCAATGTTTGTTGTTTGTGAAGTATGAGACAGATTTCCTGCAGAATGCAGGAGTCAAAGACCCTGAGGAAGACATCGGAGGCTTAAGCTTGAAGAAGAGGGCCAGATAAAAAAACAGGGGGAGTCAAAAAAGCAGATCAAGCAGGAAGGAGATTATGCAGTTTCTCTCATGTCAATCTAAACCGCAGGCTGTGTCCCTCAGCAGATGTACAGCAGGGTTATACTTGAGATGAAAGTCGTTTAGACAAATGAAGGAATGGGAATGGGTGAAATTTCCATGTGTAAACTCAACATCTAGCTGGGCTTTGTGATGAAATTACTCGAGAAACAAAGTGTTTCTTCAAAGAGACTTGGGACTTTAAAGTGTAAATCTAGTGCACGGATGTCAGAATCATTGGCTTTCATCAGTTGGATAAATGAGGGAGGCAGAGAAATGCTTGTCATTAAGTGTGGTGGAACACAATAAGATCTATTACTGATTCGATGGATAGGTTTTGGTAACAAGCACAAATGTTACAAATGGGGATTAAGGCACCGGATTACCCATAATTCATTTAATCAAGAGGCAGCTGAGTCATTCCTGTTATGCAGGACCTTTTGAACTCTAACTTTTAGAGTTTTAGAGTAATTGTGTGTTTTTTATTACTTCGTAATTGGAAATGAACAGGGTGGAAATAAAACACAAATTTAGCTGTTTAGAGGGACTGACTTTTAAGTTGAAGTTAATTTGCATTGTTTATTTAGGGATATTCCCACCAATAATTAAAACTCAGCCTTGTGTTGTTCCTATATGATTTCTGTGGAACATAAAAGAAGATATTTTGAAGAATGTTGGTAACTAGATTGTTTTGGGTCCTATTGACTTCCATAGTATGGACAAAAAATACAATGGAAAACAATGGAAACCCAAAGCTTTTTGGTTAACAAAATTCCTTCTTTTGCATTCCACAAAAGAAAGTAAGTCATACATGTTTGGAAAGACATGAGGGTAAGTAAATGGTGACAGAATTTTCATTTTTTGGTGAACTATACCTTAAAGCGTGTTTTGAAATATTGATAATATGACGGTGATAATGTTATCAAGCAGGATGTTTTAAAGAGAGACAAACCAACAAATAATACAAACTTTACCATATTGTTGCTAATACTTACTGACGAGTGTGCTGTTGTTTTCCCACCAAAAAATGATGTCACTTCCTGGTGTAAGATGTCATAAAAAGAACTATCAAGTTAAAGGGATTGTACAAAAGTAACAGAGTGGAAGTGATATTGAAGACAAAGGGGAAAAAACATATAGATTTGTTACAGATTAAACTTTTTTTTTTTGCTCTGTAAAATTTTGCAGGTGAAATCTAGGTAATTTACAAGAAATGTCCCATACTACTGCGCATCGCTACACTATTGACAGTGGACAATTTTTTGGCAAATTTTGCCTTTAAACTGTATTCAGAGGAAAATATGTTTCATTGTGAGATCTTTGTTATATTTCATAATAAAATGCTGGTTTTATAAGTTGCAGAACTATTTAAAACATATGACAAACTGTTTTTTTATATATTTATTTGTTTGTTTTTTTATTTTTCCAATATATTACCACATTAGTGAGTGAATTGTGAGGCTGAATGATACATATTCTGTTAGGACTATGTTCTCTTCCAAACTTTCTCTACACACAGTACAGTAACAGGAAATCCAGCTGTTTTTGTTGGCAGACACTTATGTTGTTGTCTGTTTACATATGGTATAACACTGTCAGATTTGACCACAAAGATTCATTGAAATGCATTTGTGTTTATTTTGTAGGCCTTAATGTCTCTCTCCAGCTCCTGCATGGGGATATGGAGCAGATTCGCAAGGATTACATGCGTCTTTTCACCCGCAACGTCTCTATTTCTAAGAGGCTTGGTTTCTCCGATATCATCATTCCAGGTGGGATAATCGTGTTTTGTTGTCATTATGCTGCTTTTATTCATCACATTACCATTGAATTTATGTTTTGCAATGTTATGCAAATGAAATCTGTAGCTTTACGATATCTTTTGTCATTCAATCATATCATATGGTAATGTGGCCGCTCTGTGCCATTTGTAGTAATGGTTTAATCATGTCATTATGCAGTTAATTTATTGCTTAGCAGAGTAAATATAGGCTTTACAGGAACAAAATACTGGTTTTATTGAGTTACCATGAACTTTGAGAGATAACAGTGTCATATACAGTATATCATAATTTAACACAGACACATCTAACAAAGATACCACAGTCAAAATAGGACTGATTTTACAGGATGTTCTTGTTTTGCTCACTGTCACATAATGTACATGCATGACTAAAGGTGATTTTTTTTTCATGTGTTCTTTCCCTTTGTTTGAATGTAACAAAAAAATGGCTTGTATTCTGTCCTTTCATTACATGCAATGCACTGGTCCGCCCACATTTTATTTGATATTTGCTTTCACACCCTCAGCTGGCGATGAGGCACCTTTGAGCCACATGTGTTGACAGAGTAATTAGAAATGTTTTGTGGTGTTTCTAACATCTCTGAGGATCTTTGACAGTTTCAGCTGAAATGTATTCACGGTTTTCTTATCCTGCTCAGACTTTATGTATGTATAAAAGAATGTGCCTTATATAAAAAATACATACAACAGTGTTGTCTTGAAGTACATTGTAAACAAAGTATTCATGGTCAGTTATCAATGTATCTGCACACAATAGAAAAATCGACTCCATTTTCAGCTACTTCTCCTGATAAGCTGATTTCAACACCTGATAACTGACTGGAAGTGCTGTGTTGGTGGAAAATGATTTCTGAGATATGGTTATCTTCCTCCTGCAGGTGAAATAAGGAACGACCTGTATGTGACCCTTGAGAGGGGTGAGTTTGAGAAAGGTGGAAAAAGCGTGGCGCGTAATGTGGAAGTCACCGTCTATCTGCTGGGAGGTGATGGGCAACTTCTGAAGGTGAGAACTGTCATTGGATGTCATGTGTTTTCTGTTACCATGTCATGTTGCATCTAAATTAATAGATGTTTCTTTCACACTTTCAGTTTTCAGATGTTTTTTTTTCCTCATTCTTTTCATCCAGTTTATTAATGTAATATGCATTCAACTTTGTGTCCTTTTCCTTTTTTATTCCTCTTGTCTTGAAGTGGAAGTGTAATATAATATAATAATGTTTATCAAATAATGTTATTTAAAAAAAAAAATTCAGTATTATCCAGTTTTGAAATAAATACTCATCATTTGTTTACGTCACTACATCACATTTATGTCAGTAAATAATTAAATACAAACAGTTTCTTTATCAAAACAGTAAAAAATATTTGACCATAATCTAAGTAATATTAATGATCTATGCTTTTGCATGTCAAATTACCAGCCAAGTAATTTTTATTATTTGTTTATTTATTTATTTGGGGAGTTGAAGACATAAAAAGAGCATTTTTGGTTTTCAGCTTTTGGCCCAGTGGATCCAAAATGTATAAAATCATTGATCATTTATGGTTCATGACTACTTCAAAATAACATACACTGTTGAATGGTTCACAGTACGACTATCAATATTTTTTCTAAATGTTATTGGGGTCAATTTCATGTTCTCCGTTTCTCTCTCAGGGTCTGGTTTGTTGCGGCTCTGGGGAACCAGGAGTGGATGAGCACCGCTCTTATGTCCTGTATCACAGTAACAGCCCTCGCTGGGCCGAACAGATCAAACTGCCCATCCCTCTGGAGATGTTTCACGGCACACACTTACGCTTCGAGCTCAGGCACTGCTCCAGTAAGACTCCACTACGCATGCGCTTTTTTTCTTGAAAAGTGATTTTACGTCTACTTGCTATTCCATCTTCTGAGATTTTATGCTTTGTAATTATTGACTCATTTCACATAACTACTGTTGCCTCTGTTCATGCAGCAAAGGAAAAGGGTGAGAAGAAGCTTTTCGGCTTCTCTTTTGTCCCGCTGATGCAGGACGATGGGAGACCATTGCCTGATGGAACGCATGAGCTCATTGTCCACAAGGTACTGTCTCTTTGTGTATCAGTCTGTTAGTATGAATTGTATGAATCTTATTATATATATAGACTTTGTGTCTTACCAGAATTAACAAAGGAGAAAGCTCTTTGCAATTATTGAATGGGATCCTTGCTGCAAATAATGTTTGGGGATGGGAAAAACTTGCCTGTTTATCATAGATAGATAGATAGATAGATAGATTTTTTTTAATACAAAGTGATATCCATGGTTTCTTTGCATCTGTTGTGTGTTCGTGACATTTTTGGGCTTTAAACTTCACTGTCTCCCTCACAACAGTGTGAAGAGACAGCTGATCTCCAGGATCCTGCTCGGTACCTCAAACTGCCATTTTCCAAAGCCAGCCTCCAGCCGGGCAACAACCAGACAATAAAGAACAGCAAAGAATCTTTCTGGATCCAGTCGTCTCTCTGCTCCACTAAACTCACTCAGAATGGTGAGATGATGTTCCTCCTTACAATATGACAAAAAACTAAATTAAGTTATCTGGATTTGAGATATGAGATTAAGTTAAACCTGATCTGGCATAAACACATTAAGAAGAAATTAGGGGAGGGGGGCGATATGACCAAAATCTTATATTATGATATGAGTAATTTTATTTCACGGTAACGATATATACCACAATATAGTTATTTTTGCTTTAAATAAGGTCTTTATGATATCAAAATTTTTGATACCATAGAAATTTCATAATTCTTGTCACCAGTGTCAGTATCACACAAAAAACTAATACTATCCTAAATTAACAAAAATTACTTAAGCTGACTGAAGACAAGTAAACAGCGATTGAATAAGAATAAAAATCTATTTACAAGCAATAGGACAAAAAAAACTACAGTAGAACAAATAAATAAGAAATGATACATACATTGTATAAAGTAATCAAATGTATAAAAACACTGCATTAGTCAAGAGCAGTGAGAGATTTTCTCACTTTTGTTTGATTAGCATGAATAACAGACAGCAGGAATATTAGACTGCTGTCACTTTAAGAGCTGCCCGGATCCAATATACTGTCACACATGTTTCCTTTCTCAGCTGTTTGCTTTCACATAAGACGTGAATTACTGTGTTTATGAGGATACTTACAAATATGGGCATTTTGACACATAAAAGTTTGTATTTAGCCGTTCAAGGTTTCAGAAAAAAAAATCAGTTAAATCTGATTCTGTTGATTCTGATTCATTTAATATTAATATATTTTCTGTCCAATTTTATTGTTTTACTTTCAATAAAAGTGGTGTTATTTAAATGGCTTGTATTTTTTTAAATTTAGTAAAATAAAAGTTATTGAGTTAACTTACAAGTCTTACAAAATTATTTCATATTATCTAATAAAGTAATAAATAATTATTAAAAAGCATTTTTAACAAACCGGTTTGATTCAAGTACATCCAGAATTTTCGGTTTAGTTTTTTTGTGACCACGTAGCACAGCAACGTCACGTGAGCGTGTAACCGCGATAGAGATGATAGTCGAAAATCTCTACCAGTTGACACATTTCTACCGGTTAATTGTGTCTACCAGTATATCGGCCACCCCTAGAAGAAACACAAAACACAAACAATAAAAAATTTCTAGCAAGTAAATGTAAAATGGAAATGATTGTCTCAGTCAAGATCTCAGATCTATCCCATCCAGTCTGATGTCTGTTAGAGAGCGGTGATTTCAGAAATACCTTCTCTCTGTGCCATATGGCCCCGTCTGCATCATGACCTTGATATTGTGATATATTGATCTGAGCCCTTCAGCAGGTGAATGTCATGGTAACAGTGGCAGAAAACAGAGAGGTCTGCGTTTGGACCGGAGATCACAGCGGGCTGAGCCCACACCTGCCTCTGTTGACCTTGGAGCTTCGCCCAGTGTCTCTGTGGCTCTGCCGCGCCTTTGCCCTACTGCACACATATCAACGGCCATCTGGCTGTTATTTAACTGAAGGCACTGAACCCAAGTTAGATTCCGTTTATATTGCATCTATACTCAGTCTTAAGCTTCAGGCTTTTTAAAGTTTACCTGTTTATATTGAGCTTGATCTTTGAACTATATCGGTGAGATGTATGAACTATAGACAAAGCCACTTTTGTCAAGTTGTAAGTTTAAGTATTCAGTTGAATGTCTTTGTCATTCTTGCATATGTAGCTATCCCACATATTTAATGTAAATGTTTGGAAGCCCCCCTAAAAGTTCACCAGTGATTGATATGAAGACGCTTGATTAACGTACAGTTGATTTCCCAGTGGTTGACTCACTAGTGTTGACAGTTGATTCACCTACAGTAGTTGATTAGCCGGTCATTGATTCAGTACCAGTTGATTCACCAGCGGTAGATAGACTAATGATGATGGTTGATTCACCTATATTTGATTCAACAGTGATTGATTTACTAACAGTTGATTCACCTACAGTTGAATCACAAATGGTTGATTTCGTACCAGCCGATTTGCCAAAAGTTGATTTGCCAGATGTTGATTCAACAATGATGATGATTGATCTGCAGTAGTTGATTTACCAATCATCGATCCGGTACCAACTGATTCACCAACAGTTGATTCAACATTGATGATGATTGATTGACCTAAAGTAGTTGATTTGCCAATCAATATTTCGGTACCAATTGATTCACCTACAGTTGATTTGCCAATCATTGATTTGTTAACGGTGGATTTGCCCAACAGTTGATTCACCATTGATGATGGTTGATTCACCCACAGTTGATTTGCCAGTTGTTGATTTGGTACCGGTGAATTCGCCAACAGTTCATTCACCATTGATGATAATTAATTGATCTACAGTAGTTGATTTGCCAATAGCTGATTCGGGACCAATTAATTGCCAACAGTTAATTCACCATTGATGATGGTTGATTCACCTACAGTTGATTCACCAATCGTTGATTTGTTACTGGTGGATTCACCCAAAAGTTGATTCACCATTGATGATGGTTAATTCACCTACAGTTGATTCGCCAGTTTTTTGATTTGGTACCGGTGGATTCACCAACAATTGATTCACCATCGATGATGGTTGATTCACCCACAGTTGATTCGCCAGTTTTTGATTTGGTACCAGTGGATTCACCAACAGTTGATTCACCATTGATGATGGTTAATTCACCTACAGTTGATTCGCCAGTTTTTTTATTTGGTACCGGTGGATTCACCAACAATTGATTCACCAGTGATGATGGTTGATTCACCCACAGTTTATTCGCCAGTTTTTGATTTGGTACCAGTGGATTCACCAACAGTTGATTCACCATTGATGATGGTTGATTCACCTACAGTTTATTCACCAGTTTTTGATTTGGTACCGGTGGATTCACCCAACAGTTGATTCACCATCGATGATGGTTGATTCACCCACAGTTGATTCGCCAGTTTTTGATTTGGTACCAGTGGATTCACCAACAGCTGATTCACCATTGATGATGGTTGATTCACCTAGTTGATTCTCCAGTGAATGATTCAGCAACATTTGATTCACCAGCAGTTGAATTGCCAGTGTTGGATTAATCAACGATTGATTTGTCAACAATGGATTCATCAACATTTTATTTGCAGACAGCTGATTTGGTCATTGTTAATTCTTCAATGGTTTATTAGGAAACTACTGATATAAAAATGGTTGATTTGCCAGCATTTGATTTGTTAATTGTTATTTCGCTAGTGGTTGATTCATTAATGTTTATTCTGCCAGTGGATTTAACGTATCTGCCAAAAGACTGATTCAGCCACTTTATCAATAACGCAATTTAAATAGTTTCTATTCAAAAGTGCATGTTTCTTATATTGTTTTCAGGTGACATGTTGGACCTGCTGAAATGGAGAGTCCATCCGGACAGAATCATTGACTGCCTCTCCAAACTGAAGGACATTGATGGCACTGAAATTGTTAAGGTATAAACCACATACAGCAACTTGCTTTTACCGCTGAAACTGCAGAAAGAGCATAGAATATTTCCCAAAAATAACTTTTTTGTCTCTCTATAACAATTGATTGTCACTGTATAGTTTTTACAGGACACTCTGGACACCTTGTTTGGGATTTTAGACGAGAGTCCACAGCGGTATGGACTAAAAGTGTTTGACTGCCTGGTGAGTGATGCCCTGTTCAAACCTTATGAATGTGAATGTATGAAATGTAGACACTGCAATGCTCTCAAGTTTCTAGTTTCCACAGATACTCTACATATTTTGACTGCGAACTCGTACAAATTCATCCATCTCTTCCGCAAGGAGACGGTCTCTTGCCGTTAATGAGTACAAGATGCTTTCCTCATCTCTCCTGCACTGTGTTTCCACGGTTACATGCCAAATATGGCAACTCATAAAATCCATCTTAGACTTCTCTTGCTATAATCCAACTCCTGTCCTCACATCCTCTTTATTTCAGGCAGAATAAAGTACTTCTAGATCAGAAAGCAGATTTTAAATAAACTCTGCATGATTGAGCGTTCTTTAGGGCTGCGTAGGAAGTGTTTTGTACAGTAACTTTACTTTTTACACGGTTCTCTGGAATACCTGATTCTGATTGATCATTTGCTGCATTCTTCAGTCTGTTAAAAACAATTGTTGTCTTGGGCAAACCGATTTTCTACATAGCTGTGCTATTTTATGTGTCATAGTCCATGGCCTTCTCCTTTTCACATAAAATAATTTAAATCCATCATGGAAATGGCACCTTAAAAGGTTCATAGACCATTTGAACAGTTGATTCACCAGTGTTTGTTTCAATGGTCTCAATGGTTGATGTGATGCCAGTTGATTCACCAATAATTGATTTACTACCATATGATTCACCAGAGTTAATTCATCTTATCTCATCTTAGACTTCTCTTACTATAACTCCTGTCCTCATATCATATGATTAAACTAGTATAATAGGCTGGATAATGTACATTAACAGTTGATTTGCCAATGGTTGATTTGTTCGTGATTGATTCACCAATGGTTAATATGTTGACGGATGATTCGCAGACTTGATTCATTTAATTGTTAATTCCTTAGTGGTTGATTGGTCAACTACTGATATTTGCGTCTGCCGCATGATTGATTCACCAGAGATTGGTACACTTATATGTGATTTGGAAAGTGATTTGGCTGTTCTTGATTCTGCTTTTCAGTAATTCAAAATAAACTCTGCCAAAGCCAAAGGGACTTATTTAGCTTAAATTATGTTAATAATTTTGCTATGGATATGCTTCACTGAAGTGATGATTTTAATTTTCTCCTCAGGTGCATGTTATAAATTTGCTGCAGGACAGCAAATTCCAGCTCTTCAAACCTGTAATGGACAGCTACATCGAGAACCACTTTGCTGGTGCTCTTTCCTACAGGTAAACACTAGGGGTTACAAATCACGATTTATAAGACAAATGGTTTTAAATTGTCATTGGTTAAAAAACATTCTGCAGCTTTTAAAAAATGAAAAAAATTCAAATTCATGTACAATGTGAACTTTGTCAAAACGGATTGGGGGCAAGACATATTAATATCAAAATAAAAGTCTTGCAACCTAAAGATATAAAGAATAATCAAACATCATTAATGTTGGTGAAAAAGAGAAACCTCGCTCACTGCTTTTTTTTTGGAAAATGTTAGTAACTTAAGCCCTTTGAATTTTTATTTGTATTTTTGAAGCTATTAAATGAGTTGTTAGCATTGGTTGAATTTTTTAAGCCGTACATTTATAATTACACTTTTTTTTGTAATAAATATATATTTTAAGTATTTAAACAAAAATCAACATCCTGGACATCGAGAGCCAAAATGCATTTATACAAATTGCGTATATACTTAAATTGCAATAGAAATCAAAACGACAGCTAAATATCGCAATATAGAATCGGGAGATCTAGCAATTCCCAGCCCTAGTATACATGCTACACATGTAAAAATTGTGCGTCAGAGAATTTTATGAGTTTTGAAACACTCAAAAAATCCTAGAACTCCTGTGGTGTTCATCTGAAATTGCATGTCATGCTTTTGGGAGCGTTGTGTTTGGTATCGTAGAAAGATAAAAGGTGTTTTATGTTGAGCTCCAGGCGTTGTATACTGTAACCCGTGGAGTTTCTCTGAGTTTCTAGGTCCTGTCAGCACAGAGGGAGATGCAAAACACAGCGTAGTCTTGCTTTCATCTGTCATAACCTGTTTCATTTTACTGACAATGCCGTTTTTGCACTGTATGTGTGGTCAGGAAGGTAATGTGTGTTGTCAAATAGTTTTTCAGATCTCAAGTATAATTCAATAGGTCGATGCTCCTCAAAAGTCCTCTTTTGACTTTTTGTTGTTCTTTGTCTTTCTATTCCTCCTAATGTTGGTTTTAACCTCTGCTCTCTCTTTTTCTTCTGAACCTTCTGCTTTCTGTCTCTCTCTTTCCCTGTCATGTTTGGCTGTGCTCTGTGTGTGTGTGTGGTGTTCTGGCCATGCTGTCTGTCAGTAATGAGGCGTGTGGTTGTGTTGTT
Source organism: Sinocyclocheilus anshuiensis (assembly GCF_001515605.1). Classification (NCBI taxonomy): domain Eukaryota; kingdom Metazoa; phylum Chordata; class Actinopteri; order Cypriniformes; family Cyprinidae; genus Sinocyclocheilus; species Sinocyclocheilus anshuiensis. The sequence continues at coordinate 682,725 of NW_015551041.1, forward strand.
GTGTGTGGGCAGTGATGTGGTTTCTCTTCTGTAATGAGGTGTGGAGCATCATGTCAGAGTTGAGGTGGATGTGGGCGGCTTGCTAAATACTCACTCTCGTGCTGTTCCCGTCACCCAGTCCCTTAATGCTGTCCCGTGTTTCTGTCTCACAACGTCTTGGTCTGTCTTGGTCTCTATTCTCGCTCCCTCTTTCTCTTTTTCGTTTTTATATTTTATTTTATTTATTTATTTATTTATTTTTTTTTTTTTTTTGTTGTGATGCCTAAATTCAAACATATTTTTGTTATATTTTATTTTATTTTGCATTATGTGCATTAAGTGTATGTTTACATTTGTTATGATGTTGTGATGGCTAAATTCACATTATTTTATTTTATTTTGCATTATTTGCATTAAGCGTATGTTTAAATTTCTTATGATGTCGTGATGCCTACATTCAAACTATTTTATTTTTATTTTTTTGATTTGATTTTGTTTTATTTTATTTTATTATTTTTGCATTGTGCGTGTCAAGAGTATGTTTACATATTATTTCAAACTATTGTGCTTCAAAAGAGCCAAGGAAATCCCGGTTGATATGTTCCCTGTGGATTTCAGACAGGGTTTTTTTCACAGCCTATTTTCAGTGTAATGTTATTTGCTTTGTAACCATTCACACACACACACATCTTCACACAGCGCTGTTTCTCCCAGCATGCTCAAAGACACACTAAGGTTAATCTGCAGTCAGGATGGATACTGTGGTGATGAGGGCCTGTTTTTCTCAGGGTATAGTGAAAAAACTGAGCCGCTGGGTTCAAACTGTGTGTCAGTATTCCTAAAGCCTCTGAAGTAAATGTAGCTGATGATGTTGACAGATTATTTACTGCTGTTATCACTAGTGAATAAACAATTAAGGTCACATAGTAGTATTCACATTTGCAACACTATTTAAGTAGTGTGAAATAAGAGGTCTGTTTTATGTAATTTATGGTACAATCTAGGTGAAAAAAGCCAATCTTTTCTAACTGAACAGATTTTAATTGATAGAACAGAACATATGTAACTGAACCGAGTTGAACTGAAATGAGCTGAACTTAATCAAATTAATTGGTTCTATCTGAACAAAGCTGAATTAAAGAAAATTAAATCAAATTTAAAACAGAACAGAAAAAAGCTAAACTAAATCATTTTGAATCATATTGAATCTGGAAACAGGACACAATTTAATCAAATGTAACAACAGATTTAAACTGATAGAACAGAACTCACTGAACTAAACAAAATGAGTTGAACTGATTTAAACCAAGCTAAACTTAATCAAACAAAACTAAATCAAATTGAGTTGTTTCTAGCTGAACAAAGCTAAATTCTATTCAATTTAATCAAAGCAAAAATCAAAGAAAAAAACTGAACTGAACCGATTTGAATCACTTTGAATTGAATCAAATTGAATCGACAGAACAGAACAGAACAGACTGAGCTAAACAGAAACAAACTGAACTGAACCAAGATTAATCCGTGTATCATTCGATCATTCGTTTTTTGATTTAATACTGAAAGTAGAAAAATGAGAAAACGGCTCCTTTTTCGTTTGTTTTTTTCCAAAAAAACGAGAAACGAGAATTCAGCTTAAATTTTCGTTTTTCGTTCATGGGTGGAAAAATGAATAAACAGCTTGAATATTCGATTTCTACACGTGGAAAAAACGAATGATCGAATGATACACGGATTAAGATTAAACAAAACTAATTTGAATGGAATCAAGATGAACCAAGATGAATTTAATCAAACCGAAAAGAACAGAAAAACTGAACAGAATGTTTTTTAACAAAACAAACACAACAGAACAAAATTGAGTCTAATCAAACTGAATTGAGGGCTGTGTAGTTCAGCCAATATATTCATATTAACAGTCAGATCCTTGTAAATATTAATAGGATAAATAATATTAAAAAGGTACAGTTCTTGGTTAATATTTTTGGACTCTGTAATATTTTCAAGGCAGTTGATTTTAGCACAATCACAACATATCTTAAAATTAGTGAGGTGCTACAGTGTGTTTAATTAAGATTTAATTGGATTTTAAATGAAATCTGTAGGGGGGAATGAGAGCTGGTATTACGCCATGGTTAACATTAATTGCAATCCCATGCTGGGAATGTTAACATTTTCCTCCTTACGGCCAACTTACTCTCCTGGGCTTCCAAAATCAACAAGAGCCTCGTAAAAGACCCAGTTTTCCTCCAATTATTTTTCATTTGTTATTAATCACAACATCTCACTTTATAAATTAAGCAATGCAGCAAAAAACTAAAGTTTAACCAAAAGGAAACTAGCCTCAATCTTTTTCTCAGGTTTTCCCAGATTTTGACCTACTGTACACACCATCCACAGAAGCACAGTCCTTCTGACACAGATCTTGGTGGATTGGACCCTAAGGATGTTTTAAACAATTTGAATGAGTTGTTATTGGCAACAGAGACCATTAACCCAGAACGCTCAGAGTCTGTTTACAAAGTGTCCTGGCGGCTGCATCAAGTATTCATGAAGACCTGTGCACTCTAACAGCATTGATTAATTATCACCATCACTTAACATCTCAGATGTTTCATCGCTTGAGTGTGTAAGTCCCCTTATGGGATAAACAGGACCTTTATTGGTCTTGTAAAAACATTCAACCTGCCAGCGCCCGCTGATTCTGGTGATCAGTTTCAAAACCTTACAAAACCTATTAACAGCATGAGCACATTTTAAGATATACTGTAAAGCATGTGTCAGATTTACTTCATATACTTGAGTAGGACATAATCCTTGGTCACCCTGGAATAACATCCATACAAATCCGAAATTAGGAATAGCTTTAAATTTGGGCACTGAACAACTAATATCAAATATATTAGTGTTAATTCTAAATGCAGTAATAATATTGTGAAGACAAAAACTAGCAGTGTAAAAAAAAAAATTTGGTCAAAAACAAAAAAAAAAAAACCTGTACTAACAATATTAAACAAAATGCACTATACCATTAAAAAGTTTGGGGATCAGTAAGATTTTTTTAATTAATACTTTTAATACTGCGATCAATAGTGACAGTAAAGATATTTAAAATGTCACAAAACATTTTCATTTCAAATAAATGCTGTTATTTTGAACTTTCTATTCATTAAAGACTTGAATTTTTTTTTATCACGGTTTCCACAAAAATATTAAGTAGCACAACAAATGTTTCTTGAGCAACAAATCAGCATATTAAAATAATTTCTGAAGGATCATGTGACACTGAGGACTGGAGTAATGATGCTGAAAATTCAGCTTTTCCATCACAGGAATAAATTACATTTTAACATATATTAAAATAGAAAACAGTTATTTTAAGTTACAATAATATTTCTGTTTTTACTGTATATTTAATAACATTTTTAGTGAACATAAGAGACTTCTATCAAAAATATTACAACGTCTTCAGACCTCAAACTTTTGAACGACAATGTATGTTTATTTTAAAATAATACTTTTCCTAGGTCTGTTAATTTATTTACATTTTGAATTGAGTTTTATGTAATATAATGTAAATATGTCAGATCATCAAATTAAATTACGATTAATCACATTTATCATTATTTACTGAGAAAGCCATTTATATTATATTTAAAAAACATAAAAAAATATCGTACTGACCCCAGGCTTTTGATCAGAAGTGTAAACCTTTATTCTCCATTAAAACTAAGTGAATAACTAAAATATAAACTAGAGAATAAAAACAAACAAACATAAAAAACGTAAAGGTACCAAATATTGTAACATGAGCATGCAAAAATTTTCCCATGCATTTTTCTTTTACCTGCAGATGTCATTTTAGATGATCTATAAAATCTTGAGCGCTGCCTATGAATAATTTGTGATATGATGCATTTTCCCTGCAAGACAAACAGAAACATACAGCATTCACACATAAATACATAGCGTTAAACAAACATCGCCCTTGATGTCTGATATTCACGGCTTGTGTCTGCAGGGATCTGATCCGTGTGTTGAAGTGGTATGTGGATCGTATCATTGATGCCGAGCACCAGGAACAGATCCAGCAGGTTTTGAAGGTGAGAACACTAACATATTATGCTTCATTCAGGATGTATTAGGGGTGTAACGGTACACAAATATGACAGTTCGGTACGTACCTCGGTTTTAACGTCACGGTTCGGTATGACTTCGGTACAGCAGGGGGAAAAACTAAACTTTTTTATGGTTTACTGAACAAGTTGCTCTTTCTTTAAATACATTAAATTATAGTTTAAATTTTCTTAGTGATAAAAATCTACCTCAGCTTATGCTTAAAACTATAGGGAGCCCTTTTACATTATAAGGTTACAATTAGGCCTAACAACTTAACCCAAACTTAAATTTAATTGCTATTTATTTTTAAATAGATGATCAACACTCAACTTAAAAAAACAAAAAACAAAAAAAACAAAAAAAATTGTATGCAGACATGTAAATTGCACATAATGCAGTTTTTAAATTAACTTATAAATAATACAATTTCTAAGCTATTTGTTCAAATATATTCAATTACACAATGGCTGTCATAGCATGTTTCATAACAGATTAATTTAAACATACTGTACATTAAGTAATTAAGACTAACAGGTTTAGTAAAATATAATGAGTATATGGTGTAATATTTTGCAAAATGCTCCTCTCTAGACTTAATTTCTCTAGTGAACTAACGAGCTGTGGACACTGATGACTTGCTGAGGAAAAATTAAATGCTACGTGACATTTTATTTCCACGCTATATTGTTGATGTCTTTCCGCGGTTGAAAAACACTGATTGAGCAATTACATGAGGCATGAGATGTTCAGTCATGTTTATTCGCGTTAAAACTAGTAGTACAGAGGAAGGAATGATCGCGTTCACTCGCGCTCCACTCAGCACAAATCTGCGGGGCGTCACGGCTCAGACAAAAAAACGTAACGGTTCGGTACGAATACGTGTACCGTTACACCCCTAGGATGTGTGTTACAGTATGTATGCAAATCTATGAGGAAACATATGCACCCTATCTCTCTCTCTGTCGGCCCATCATGTCGGGGTTAAACCTCACCCCCTGCTGATCTTCTGAGCTTCCTCCCCAGCAGCTATGAATACCCTTGATGCATCTGTTCTAGCGCTCCAGCCTCTCTCACCCACAGAAGTTATTTTCTTACCCATCATGCAATTAAGCTATAAACATTCGGTCTTTTCTTTTGTTCATTTGCCCATTTTGCTTTCATGACCTGCCGTGGGACCACCAGGCTCATTCTCCAAATGCATCCACGCGCGTTTACAATCTTCAAAGGTGTTATTTGAAAGCAATTCCCAATTTCTTACCTTGAACCCTTTTAAACCTTTTTGGGCACAATGTGTGCCATTCATCTTTTGGTGTTTTTGCTCTTTCTAATTAAAATATTTAAAAAAACGGAAAATGCACTTCACACAATGTCTCCAGGTTTGACTTTCCTTCCTTCCTTCCTTCCTTCCTTCCTTCCAGTTTATTTATTTATTTATTAAAAATAGTAAATAAACAGTTTATGCATCCCATTATCTTCAGTATGTTAAATAAAAAAAGGCCTGCCTGTAAATTTTCAACATGTTCAAAACTTTGCTGAAAAATGTGTTGTCTCTACTACGTCTTCTGTCGTCTGATTGATAGTTTATATTTTTTAGCAAGTAAAATGCCTTTTAGTATATTTGTAATATAAAAGGTAAACATAAGAGTAATTTTTATATTGTTATTAATATTTCAAGATGAATATTTACTGGACTTAAGCAACTTACTGTACATTTACTTGATTATCCATACTCTGTTTTTTAGAAAAATCATGATAAAATGCCAGTGTCAGGTTTTGAGAAACATTTATTTGTACATCTCTCAATCATCATCGTATTGCATTGCATTATGTTTTGCATGATATGTTTATTTCAATAACAGTTGTTTGATATCATATGCTTGCAGGCATCTGAGTACTTGTTTAAGTACATTGTGCAGTCCAGGCGTCTGTACGCAGCGGCCACCGGAGGCCAGAACGAGGAGGAATTTCGCTGCTCTGTTCACGAACTCTTCAAGTCCATCCACCTGTTCCTGTCACATGAGAGTAAAGGCATCAGCCCCATCACACACACACAGGTGAGAGACACACACACAAGCCTGTAGATTTAAAAATGTGTACTGTACTGAGTGATGAGAAAGCAATATTCTAGCACTTGAGCATACTACACCAGCATACCATTGCATTTTTACAACCTGAAGTGGTCCCCCCCCCCTCAGCTAAGATCAAATTAATCATATCTTACACTGCTTTTCAAAAGTTTGGGGTTCGTAAGTCTCTTGTTCTCATCAAAGCTGCATTTATTTAATAAGAAATACATTAAAAACAGTAATATTGTGAAATATTGTTACAATATAAAAGGACTGTTTTGAATACGTTTTAAAATGTATTTTATTTCTGTGATGCAAAGCTGAATTTTCAGGCAGCCATTACTCCAGTTTTCAGTGTCAAATGATTCTTCAGCTCCTTGAAGTTCAAAAGAACAGCATTTGAATTAGATTTTTTTTTTAATATAACAATATAAAAGTGCTTTCTGTCATTTAATCAATTTAATGCATCCTTGCTGAATAAAAGGTTTAATTTCTTTCCCCAAACCTTTTAAGTATACACTGGTTCAAGAGTTAGAATTGATGTGTGGCTATATATATATATATATATATATATGTGTGTGTATATATATATATATATATATGTGTATATATATATATGTGTATATATATATATATATATATATATATATATGTGTATATATATATATGTGTATATATATATATATATATATATATATATATGTGTATATATATATATGTGTATATATATATATATATATATATATATATATGTGTATATATATATATGTGTATATATATATATATATATATATATATATATGTGTATATATATATA
>NW_015551041.1:690219-695178 GCF_001515605.1 Sinocyclocheilus anshuiensis
TATATATATATGTGTGTGTGTGTGTCAGGGTTCTGTCATTTTATTAATCATATCCAATGGACCCAAACTTGGGTCTTGATCTGCTGTTGGTGACATCTGAGTTTGTGGCCAGTGTTATTTGAAACACTGTCTATGGATACATGCCTCCAGATATTTTCAGTTTATTTATGATTTGCACTAATTTAGCCCTATATCAGTAAACTAGACTTCACATAGATTTCGATTTGAATTTAAGATGTGTAAGGAAATTGGATTAAGACATTATTTCACCCATAGTGGAACCATTTTACTAATCTGGACTGTTCCCACCAGTCAGTCAGTTTTACTATATTTGTGAGAACATTTCCAGGAATCTGCCACTCAATTATAGCGAAACAAATACACTAGGAAAACACAAGTTAGCAGCGTTTATTGAATACAGTACTTCTTTTTCAGCCCCACCCAGATTTGTTCTGCTAGCATATCAGTGTTCAAAGCTCAGTCAGCCCATGGAGAGTTAAGCCAGTCTTGATATACACAAACAGAGACGCACGCTGAGCGAGCTAAAAGTCCGCCACACACTGTCATGGCCCGCCGAGCTCCGAGTCAGCTGGGCCATGTGTGTCCGACGGGCTCCGTTCTCTCCGAGATTGCTTTTGGTTCGCGCACATTCGCTCGCACTGAACTCTCACACAGGTCTGTTCTTGTTACGGCGGCCCAGCAGGAGAGCAGATTTCAATTAACACGGCCAAGAAAACAAAGCGTCTTTGGACACCGCGGCATAATCCTAAACACATGCAGTCGACTGGAGCTGTGCCAGATTTGTGTCATTGCGATATTTGTGTGTGTGCGAGTGCCTTTGCTTACATCTGTTGTTTGACATCCCGTACCGTGCCAGAGGAACATTTTCCCACTAAATCAAAGTGAAAATGCGTTTGGAGGAAGATGATAGCGGCACAAAACACACACATACTGCAGCATGTTACATGCAGTATTAAACTTTTATCTCTTGGGTTCCAACTAATGAGGCTTTTTCGTATTTAAATAACATGTTTATTGGCATTTTCGCAGGCCGTGTTCCTGAGATCGTTCCCGACTGTGTGCTGCGAGCTGCTAAAGATCTTCAGCATGAGAGAGGTGGCAAATCTGGCCTGTGACACGCTGAGCAGCCTGCCTGCCCTCACGCACACGGACTGCCCTCTACAGGCCGTCAAACTGCAGTGCATGGCCAAGACCGTGGAGAGTCCACTTTACGTCAACCCGGGTAAAGGATCTCACACAGTTTTCTGTTTTAAAGTAGTTAAAAGTGAATAATTATTGCTAGAAACATTGTAAAATCAAGTCTAGGTTTATTAGATGCCATTTAAATGCTAGCGTACACTGTGCCTATGCTGTTTAAAGGGACAGTTCACCCAAAAATGAAAATTGTGTCATTAATTACTCACCTGCATGTCGTTCCAAACCCATAAGACCTTCGTTCATTTAGAAACACAAATGAAGATATTTTTTATGAAATCCGAGAGCTTTCTGACCCTCCGTAGACAGAAATGCAACTACCACGTTCAAGGCCCAGAAAGGTAGTAAGGACATCGTTAAAATAGTCCATGTGACATCAGGGGTTCAACCGTAATGTTATGAAGCTACGAGAATTTCTTCTCTTCCGTGTCAGACTTTGATGCGCCTAAAAAAAAATCAATGTTTTTTATCATAGATACATCAGGCTTTTATGGCTCATATAGTTTGATATTTTTTATTCAGTGGTCTAAACTGAGAAAACATGTGCAATTTGGTGCAGTTGAATATATTTATATGTATTCGTAAGATAGTATTTAAATGTTTAGTTTTATGATCAAAGCTCTGTAGTTTTTATTGTGGAGGCAAAACTTATAAAGCAATGCAATGGTTTAAGGGTTAAGAGATGAATAACTAAACATTCTTCAAAAGCCTGACTGTATCATATTTGATAATGACATTTTACCATGATTTTTCTAAAAACTGATGTCAAGCAAACCCAACTTACTCCAGTCCAGTAAAGTTATTCTTGCTTTTACTTTTTTGCTTTTCAGTAAAGATTTCACAACAGAAAGACCTGAACATTTTACAATTAAACTAAAAGGTCTTTAACTTGCTCAACAAGTATAAACTATCAATCAGACAGAAGGCATGTAGTAGATTGTTGTACAACAGTTTTTCAGCAGTTTTGATAATGGTAATCCTTCAAAGGCCTTAGATATTTGCGTCAAATATGATACAGTAGGCTTTATAGGATTAGATGCTACTTGATTCTTATACTGTATGTATGTGTGTGTGTGTTGTGTTGTCAGAGTCGAGGTGTGTGCTGTTACCTGTAGTGCTGCGTCTGCTGCACACACACCTGCAGGAGCAGAGGGAGCTGGTGCTGTGTGCCAATATCCTCACCAGCGTGCTGACGCTCAACACAGATGCCACGGTCAGTCTTACACTAAAACTCTGCTGCTAGAGACCGCTCGCACTGAACTCTCACACAGGTCTGTTCTTGTTACGGCGGCCCAGCAGGAGAGCAGATTTCAATTAACACGGCCAAGAAAACAAAGCGTCTTTGGACACCGCGGCATAATCCTAAACACATGCAGTCGACTGGAGCTGTGCCAGATTTGTGTCATTGCGATATTTGTGTGTGTGCGAGTGCCTTTGCTTACATCTGTTGTTTGACATCCCGTACCGTGCCAGAGGAACATTTTCCCACTAAATCAAAGTGAAAATGCGTTTGGAGGAAGATGATAGCGGCACAAAACACACACATACTGCAGCATGTTACATGCAGTATTAAACTTTTATCTCTTGGGTTCCAACTAATGAGGCTTTTTCGTATTTAAATAACATGTTTATTGGCATTTTCGCAGGCCGTGTTCCTGAGATCGTTCCCGACTGTGTGCTGCGAGCTGCTAAAGATCTTCAGCATGAGAGAGGTGGCAAATCTGGCCTGTGACACGCTGAGCAGCCTGCCTGCCCTCACGCACACGGACTGCCCTCTACAGGCCGTCAAACTGCAGTGCATGGCCAAGACCGTGGAGAGTCCACTTTACGTCAACCCGGGTAAAGGATCTCACACAGTTTTCTGTTTTAAAGTAGTTAAAAGTGAATAATTATTGCTAGAAACATTGTAAAATCAAGTCTAGGTTTATTAGATGCCATTTAAATGCTAGCGTACACTGTGCCTATGCTGTTTAAAGGGACAGTTCACCCAAAAATGAAAATTGTGTCATTAATTACTCACCTGCATGTCGTTCCAAACCCATAAGACCTTCGTTCATTTAGAAACACAAATGAAGATATTTTTTATGAAATCCGAGAGCTTTCTGACCCTCCGTAGACAGAAATGCAACTACCACGTTCAAGGCCCAGAAAGGTAGTAAGGACATCGTTAAAATAGTCCATGTGACATCAGGGGTTCAACCGTAATGTTATGAAGCTACGAGAATTTCTTCTCTTCCGTGTCAGACTTTGACGCCTAAAAAAAAATCAATGTTTTTTATCATAGATACATCAGGCTTTTATGGCTCATATAGTTTGATATTTTTTATTCAGTGGTCTAAACTGAGAAAACATGTGCAATTTGGTGCAGTTGAATATATTTATATGTATTCGTAAGATAGTATTTAAATGTTTAGTTTTATGATCAAAGCTCTGTAGTTTTTATTGTGGAGGCAAAACTTATAAAGCAATGCAATGGTTTAAGGGTTAAGAGATGAATAACTAAACATTCTTCAAAAGCCTGACTGTATCATATTTGATAATGACATTTTACCATGATTTTTCTAAAAACTGATGTCAAGCAAACCCAACTTACTCCAGTCCAGTAAAGTTATTCTTGCTTTTACTTTTTTGCTTTTCAGTAAAGATTTCACAACAGAAAGACCTGAACATTTTACAATTAAACTAAAAGGTCTTTAACTTGCTCAACAAGTATAAACTATCAATCAGACAGAAGGCATGTAGTAGATTGTTGTACAACAGTTTTTCAGCAGTTTTGATAATGGTAATCCTTCAAAGGCCTTAGATATTTGCGTCAAATATGATACAGTAGGCTTTATAGGATTAGATGCTACTTGATTCTTATACTGTATGTATGTGTGTGTGTGTTGTGTTGTCAGAGTCGAGGTGTGTGCTGTTACCTGTAGTGCTGCGTCTGCTGCACACACACCTGCAGGAGCAGAGGGAGCTGGTGCTGTGTGCCAATATCCTCACCAGCGTGCTGACGCTCAACACAGATGCCACGGTCAGTCTTACACTAAAACTCTGCTGCTAGAGACGTTTTCACACCGTTTACTTCATTCTCTGCATCAGTTCCTTCATTTGTTCTATTTATTGGTTAGTTTGTAGCTCTTGTCCTTTTTTATTTATTTATTTTTTTCTCATTAGAATTGCTGGTGAGATTTGGTACCTATTTTATTTGCTGATTTTGTAAATAAAAATGTAAAATTATATTTAAAATGTTATGGCTTACTAATTTATCTAAAAATGTTAAGTAATTATCTAAAAATAAGTTGTAGAAAAAATGTAATTAGTACATTTAAAATCAAGTAAAATAATCTCTATCTATCTATCTATCTATCTATCTATCTATCTATCTGTGTCTGTCTGTCTATCTATCTATCTATCTCTGTCTGTCTGTCTGTCTGTCTGTCTGTCTATATATATATATTAGTTGCTATCTATCTATCTATCTGTCTATCTGTCTGTCTGTCTGTCTGTGTCTATCTTCTGTTTGTCTATCTATCTATCTATCTATCTATCTATCTGTCTGTCTGTCTGTCTGTCTATATATATATTAGTTGCTGTCTATATATATATATTAGTTGCTATCTGTCTATCTATCTATCTGTCTGTCTGTCTGTCTATCTATCTTCTGTTTGTCTATCTGTCTGTCTGTCTATATATATATTAGTTGCTATCTATCTATCTATCTGTCTATCTATCTATCTATCTATCTATCTATCT
>NW_015551041.1:696033-713424 GCF_001515605.1 Sinocyclocheilus anshuiensis
AAATGATTTTAGCAAATGGCTGCAATATAACAAAGAGTGAAAAATTGAAGGGGGTCTGAATACTTTCCGTACCCACTTTATATATTAGTTGCTATCTATCTATCTATCTTATCTATCTATCTGTCTGTCTGTCTGTCTGTCTGTCTCTTTTGTTTGTCTATCTATCTATCTGTCTGTCTGTGTCTGTCTGTCTATATATATATTAGTTGATGTCTATCTATATATATATATATATATATTAGTTGCTATCTGTCTATCTGTCTATCTATCTATCTATCTATCTATCTATCTGTCTGTCTGTCTGTCTGTCTGTCTATCTATCTTCTGTTTGTCTATCTATCTGTCTGTCTGTCTATATATATATTAGTTGCTATCTATCTATCTAGCTATCTATCTATCTTATCTGTCTGTCTGTCTGTCTATATATATATTAGTTGCTAATTAGCTATATATATAATACTGATTTTGTATAAAAAATGTAAATGACATTCAATGTGTCATGTTTAAATTAATTACTTAGTTAATATGATTAAATTAGGGCTTATTAATTCATATAAAAATGATCATTAATTATGTAACCAAATGAGTTTTCAAAAAAAAAAAAAAAAATCGCGACTTCCTGACCTGTATGTAAATTTAGCGATAAGGGAATTTGGTGCATTGAAATATTTTAACCTGAAACTGATGTTTATTCAATATTTTCTCCTTTACTACAATAATGTAATGGGGCTTTTCTTTGTAAATATTTATATATGTGATTAATTTTAATAAATAAAATTAAATAAAAAGTCTGCTTATGTCTCTGTAGGAGTGTGGTGTGTCTGAGGAGGTGAATCTGGTCATGGAGAGTCTGTCTGGAGTGTTACTCAGAACTGTACTGGAAGTGACCAACCGGCCTCAGCCTGCCGCCACATCGCTGCGCCTGCCATACCAGGATGTTACAGTAAGCGTGACCTTTTCTGATGATCTTTGATTTTTACTTCAGGGAAAGTATTTCAGTAAATTGAATAACAAATTAGATGTGTGTGTTTCAGGGTGAATTTGTTGCCTGTTTGCTCACATTGCTGCGGCAGTTGAAAGATAAAGAATACCAGCAGCTTCTCAGCAGATTTCCCACTAAAGATGAACTAACGGTAAAATCATTTGATAAACCTTACCAGATTGCAGTGTGGGTGTTTAACCAGCTTATTCTGGTTTGATAATAGTGATTGCTGTAGTCTAACTTTACAATCTTGTTTTCCAGAGTTTCCTCCTGCAGTTATTCACTGTCTTCAGGATACTTATCCGACCGGACATGTTCCCCAAAGACTGGACTGTCATGAGACTGGTCGCTAATAAGTAAGTGCGGAAAACAAAACCTGAAATGGTTCATATATAATCTCATTCAGCCATAGAGATGTTTCATTGCTTGACGTTTCTGTTTGTTTGTGTGTAGTGTCATCATAACCACCATCTTATATCTCTCCGATACTCTGCGCAACAACTTCCTTAATGAGAAATTTGACTTCAAGGTAAAGAGATTTTACATTTACTACAGTTCACTACTGTTTTTATTTATTAAACTGATCATGCAAATTTAAAGTTGAACTGCAATGGATATGCAATTAATTTCTAAATGCAAGTCTGGCCTTTTCTGTTGTCTTACTGCATTTAAAAAAATGCAAATATAGCCTGTATCATTTTCTGGATCTTTTACTATTAATTATTATTTGTATTCATTAAACTGATCAGAAGTGAAAGACATGTATAATGTTATGAGAGATTTGCAGTTCTTTTGAAATTTCTATTCATCAGAGATTCCTGAAAAAAAAAAAAAGTCACAATTATTAAACAGCACAACTTGAAATGTGTCTTGAGCAGCAAATCAGCATATTAGATTTTATTTTTTAAATAATAACAGTATTTCACCATTTTACTATTTTTATTATATTTTTGATCAAATAAATGCAGCCCTGGCTTCTTTCAAAAAAACCTTTGTGAATTGAACCCACGACCTGGCTGTTGCTAACATCAAAATTTCACAAGTTAAATTTTATTACAGTAAATATAATGTAGTATGTGAAACATCTACACATAATCTTCATTCTCAACTTTTATGTAAATAAATAAAATAAATATGTTTATATACTACAGATTATTATTTTTCTGCTCTCTAATGTACTAAAATACCAGAGAAAAATTTGCATGTACTGCATGAAATTCACTAATAACTTGCCGTCACTTTTACTATTTCATTAAATATACTAATATATTCAGATGTCTTTAGTACACTGAGTATGTAGATCTAGAATCTAAAAGCCATTAACTCTAATCTAAACTATAAAAATGTTGGATTAATTAACCTGTAAATAATATAATATAATATAATAATGTTATTTAATATGGTAGAATCAACTTGAATACAGTAGATCACACCAGGAAAAAAAACATTATGGGTCAGATGAAGTAGAAATATTTCCTTGCATATTATTTACAGTGTGCCGTATAAAAAAAAAAATTAAAAAAAAAAAGTGCATAGGAGAAATTTATTTTTTTCTGTATCTCCTAGAGCATCCTGGGAACATGTTAAACATGTGCTTGCAGTGCAGATAATCACCGTCAGCATCTTAATTAGCTCTCTTTTTATCTGTAGGTATGGGAGTCCTATTTTTATCTCTGTATAATATTCATCAACCAGCCCTGCCTCCAACTGGAAATGTTCCCGCCCTCCAAGAGGAAAAAAGTCCTGGAGAAGTGAGAGCCCTTCCTGTTCTTTTCCTTTATATGATCAGAATCCACAATAAAGTTACCATAATATCCAGATTTGATATGATTATTTTTTTTTAATGTTTTTAAAGGTACGGTGACATGAGAGTGATGATTGGCTGTGAGATTTTCAGCATGTGGCAGCATTTGGGTTCGTCCTCTTTCACAATTCTGCATTGAGCACTTATGGAGTCACATGACCGGTGCATATAAAAGCAATATATGGTTTTGTCTCCCAGGTGACTACAAGTTAAATCTCATTCCCACCCTGATTGGTCCGTTCATGGAGGTGACTCTGGTACCACAGATGGACCTGAGGAACGTCCTCATCCCCGTTTTCCACGATATGATGGACTGCGAACAGCGACGGAGCGGCAACTTCAAACAGGTGCTGAAATCACAGTGACATAAACATGTTTGAACACGCGAGAGCAGCGTGATGTCCGTGTCACAATAAATCATGTGCGGACGTCAGAGTAAAACACTGTGGATGAGAGGAAATCGAGCTTGTTTACCAAGATCGTGTCGCTCTGGAATGGAATCATAATTTGAAAAAGATTGTCAGTGAGATTTTGAGCTGCTCATGCAAATTTAAAGTTGAACTACAATGGATATATAATTTATTTTCTAAATGTAACTCCGCTGTCTTGCATAAATCCCTTAAGAATAAAGATTAAAAAATGCAAATATAGCCTGGAATAGTCATGCATATGATACATGATGATATTTTTGGTGCAGGAAACCTTGACTAACATCATACTGTAAGTGGATTTAAAAACATGCTGTAAGAATGAAAACTGACATTTTAAGGATTAAATTATTTTTTTTAATATTATTTTATTTTGTTTTTTAAAGGTGGAGGCCAAACTAATAGACAAACTGGATGGCCTGATGTCAGAGGGAAAAGGAGATGAGACATACAGAGAGCTCTTTAACAACATGTGAGTTTTAATTCTTTCCAAAATCATGATGTTTTGTAGCTGCAATGAGAAATTTGTATAAATTATAATTCTATTTACATAAATGTATATAAATATCACGTGCTATAAATGATGAAATATAAATATAAAATAGTCTTTGCTGTTGTTCAAAAGTTTGTGGTCAGCAAGTTTATTTTTATTTTATAACTTTTTTTTAATGAAAAAGTTTTTGTCAGGAAGGGTGCATTAAATTGATCAAAACTGGCAGTAAAAACCATGTTACAAAAGATTTCTGTTTCAAATAAATGTTGTTGTTTTTTAACCTTCTATTCATCAAAGAATCCTGAAAAAAAATGATCATTGTTTCCACAGCAATACTAAGCAGCACAACTGGTTTCAACATTGATAATAATAAGAAATATTACTAGAGCACTAAATCAGAATATTAGAATGAATTCTGAAGGATCATGTGACACTGAAGACTGGAGTAATGATGCTGAAAATTCAGCTTTGCATCACAGGAATAAATGACGTTTGAAAATATTTTTAAGTTGTAATAATGTTTCTGTTTTTACTGTATCTTTCATAAAATAAATGCAGCCTTGATGTGAAAGATACTCTTACGTCCCCAAACTTTTGAGCAGTAGTATATAATAAAGATTATTGCATATTTTATATAAATATAAAATATTACAAACTATGAAATACTTCAATGTACTATATATATTCAATTTAAAAAATCTAATAAAATATTTGAAAATGTTTTTCTATTTTTCTGCATTAGAATTCCACTGTTTGGTCCGTATCCAAGGTAAGACCCTCATTAAATACCATGTACTATATAATGTACAGCTGGGTGTAACAAAATAAAAGGGTGATCAGGTCCTCGATTCCAAAGTTTTATTGTTGTTTTAATTAGTTCTTATAATACATCTGACTTAGTCTCCTGAAGAAGATTGAGAGAGAGACCTGGAGAGAAAGTGGCATTTCCCACATCGCTACCGTCACACGGCTAATGGAGAGATTACTAGATTACAGGTAAAGCAGACACACTCACATCCATACAGCATACAGTACAAACACACTCACGCTTTATGCATGAGGCTCATCTCTTCACAGGGACTGCATGAAGATTGGCGAGGTTGATGGGAAAACATTGGGATGTACAGTCAACCTTCTGGTTCGTTTTGGATATAAAATATGACGCATTTTATTATTATAGTTATTTGGAGGCAAACTCCAGAAAAAAGCATGTTCTGCTCACATTGTCCTGTTCTTTTCAGAACTTCTATAAAACCGAGTTGAATAAAGAAGAAATGTACATCCGTTATATTCACAAGCTCTATGAGCTGCACCTGAAGGCACAAAATTACACTGGTAATAATCGCTCAACATATTTGTGTTGATCTGTATCGTTTTCATTTTTCATTTTTTACTGTCATTTCTGCACCAATTAATTTGAAATAATATTAATGTAATTTAAATTTTACTTTTTAAATGCAAATTGTTTCAATAATATTATTTTATAATAATTTTAATAATAATACTAATAAATATTGTCCTATTCGAATATTATTTACTATTATAAATGACTATTTTCTAATCATTTTTTAATGATCTTTGTGACTGTGTTGCAGAGGCGTCCTACACTCTTCTGCTGTACGATGAGCTGTTGGAGTGGACCGAAAGGCCTCTCAGAGAGTTCCTCACGTACCCCATGCAGAGCGAATGGCAGAGGAAGGAATGCCTTCATCTCACCATCATACACAATTTCGACAGAGGAAAAGTGAGTCCATCTCTCATTTTAAGATGCACCCCACCCATCATAAAATAATGAATGTGACTAATAAGGCTTAATGTTGAAGGATCAGGGCAGCTACTGTAAGTAAAAAGCCAGAGGTTTGCAGCGACAACTTTATGTTCAGTATGTTCTGATTTCCAGCTACTGAACTGTAAATATGGACAACATAAGATAAGTTCTTTTCTTCCTACATACTGCCATCTTGTGGCTGAAACCTACTGCAACCGTTTCGATGAGAGCAGGGGTCCTTGTTTGTAGCTAAAATGATACTTTTATGTTTAAAGTATTACTGTTATTTAAGTCTTAAAAACTGAACTATTCATTCCAGTGCTGGGAAAACTGCATCATACTGTGTCGAGAGCTGGCCAATCAGTACGAAGCGTATTATGACTACAGGAACCTCAGCAAGATGAGGGTAAGTGTTTCCTCTTTACAGACCATGCAGTATGTGGGTATGTATAAGTTTATGTATTTTATTTTTTTTATTATTTTTATTTTGGTATTAATTTATTAAATACATATTTAACAAATAATGTTTTGATTTTTTTTTGATTTTTTTTTTTTTTGATTTTTTAAAATTTCTTTTAGTGCTGTCAAACGATTCATCGCGATTAATCGCATCCAAAATAAAAGTGTGTACTGTGTATATTTATCATGTATATATAATTACAAACACATGCATGCATATATTTAAGAAAAATATGCTATGTTTATATATTAAATGTATTTATATATATATAATATAAAATAAAATAATAAAAATATATAAATGTATATACATGTAATTATTTTCAAAATATATACTGTATGTGTGTGTATTTATATATAAATAAATATTTATATGTATTTATATATATATAAATTTATCTAAATAAACACAGTACACATACTGTACATATGTAAACAAAAAGTTTTATTTTGGATGCGATTAATCGCGATTAATCGTTTGACAGCACTAATTTCTTTATAGTTTTACAGTATTTATTTACTTATTTTTATGCACACTAGTCTGCAGTTCAAACACCCAGTGGCTGTAAATACAGCGCTTATTTGAACTAAATTGAGTTGTTACTATGTTCATTACACTTACGGCCAATTGTTATCCTAATGAGGCGTTTGGCTTTAACTGTTAAACTGAATCTCCCTGATTGTTTTTTGTTTATTCTGTTACACAGTCGATTGCTTCACAGATTGTGGCAGTAATTTGTCATATTAACTGCTGTTTGTGTTACATTGTGCTCAATGGTCTGTTTTATTTGCATGTTTGATAGATGATGGAAGCCTCTTTCTATGACAAAATAATGAACCAGCAGCGGCTCGAGCCAGAGTTCTTCAGAGTCGGCTTCTACGGAAAGAAGTTCCCCTTCTTTTTAAGGGTATACAATTCTTAAAAGCATATTTGTATTATACTTATATATGTTTGTATACATATTATTTATAATATTATAAAATAATGTAAAATAATAAAAGCTGATTATATTAGCTAAATATTTTACAGATATCGCTGTCTTATATGGATTTTTCACTTTTGGGTGAATTATGGCTTATTCAGTTAAAGTGTAATCCTGTAATTCAAAATCACGTCCTCTAGGGGGCACTTTCCTTCCAGATCTCACTGCAACTCATCTATAATTTGTAACATTTCTGCAACATTTC
Organism: Sinocyclocheilus anshuiensis; assembly: GCF_001515605.1. NCBI lineage: Eukaryota > Metazoa > Chordata > Actinopteri > Cypriniformes > Cyprinidae > Sinocyclocheilus > Sinocyclocheilus anshuiensis. The sequence continues at coordinate 703,156 of NW_015551041.1, forward strand.
CTTTTTATTGAGCTATTCGCATTTTATCCAATTGCTATTCTTTGTATTTTCACACCACAGTGCAATGTGTGGATGATTGTAATGGGAATGGAGGGGGAAATGAGAATGAATTAGGAATTATGAAAGATCTCTATACTCTATTCTCATTTAGTCCCTCAAACAGTCAATATTGTGTCCAGTGTCTTCCACTTTCCTCATTACTTCTGTCTGTGTGTGTTGCCGGCGGTCAGAATAAAGAGTTTGTGTGTCGAGGGAACGATTACGAGCGTCTGGAGGCCTTTCAGCAGCGGATGCTCAGCGAGTTTCCTCACGCCATCGCAATGCAGCACGCCAACCTGCCCGACCAGACCATCCACCAAGCAGATGCACAGTGTATCCTTAATTTTTTCTTCTTTTTTTCTTTTGTTCGATATGAAAGGCACGTAAAAAGTCAAAATGATTGGTTTCCTATTTTAATATACTTTAAAATATAATTTATTTCTGTGACGCAGTGCTGAATTTTCATCAGCCATTACTCTAGTCTTCAGTGTCACATGATCTTTCAGAAATGATTTTAATATGCTGATTTATTCTCAGTGTTGAAACTGTTGTGCTGCTTAATATTTTTTTGAACCTGTGATACATTTTTTCTTTGATTCTTTGATGAATAAAAAGTTAAAAAGAACAGCATTTATTCAAAACAGAAATCAGAAGTCTTTACTATAACTTTTAATCCATTTAACACATCCTTGCTGAATGAAAAAAATAATAAATTTCTTTAAAAATAAAAAAAAAGAAAGAAAAAATGTACTGACCCCAAACACAAAATTTCTACTTTGAATAAACACTGTTCTTTTTAACTCTTTATTTATCAAAGAATTCAGAAAAAAGTATCACAGGTCCCAAAAAAATATTAAGCAGCATAACAGTTTCCAGCACTGATAATAAATCAGCATATTAGAATAATTTCTGAAGGATCATGTGACACTGAAGACTGGAGTAATGATGCTGAAAATTCAGCTTTGCATCACAGGAATAAATTATATTTTAAAGTATATTAAAATAGAAACTGTTATTTTAAATTGCAATAATATTTCCCAAAATAACAGGGTTTTTTCTGGATTTTTGGTCAAATAAATACAGCCTTGATGAGCACAAGAAACTTCGCTAAAAAATATGAAAAATCTTACTGATCCCAAACTTTTAAACAGTAGTGTATATTTATATATATTGCTCCTCAAGGGTTCTTAGATGAGGGCTGGTGTGTGGAAAAGGGTGATTAAAGAATGGAGAAGTGCTAATAGGGCAGCTGTTAGATGTGTAAACTGTTGGTCGGCAGCCAGCAGCATAGTTTCTAATCAGATGGGTATCTAAACTGAGTTCATGCTGCTCTGTGACCTCTTCTCTTCACAGAGTCCAACCAGCTGCTAATGGTCTGATAGTTGAGTATATCTGTGGCACAAGTTCATGAGTAGCTCAAACTTATTTCAGAGGAAGGATTTATTGCTCTATTACAGTTAGGAGACTTAAGTCTCAGTTATGCTTCATTTATAAGTGACACCTTTGTCTCGGATGTTTCTCCTGAATCCCATAAAAAAAGAAAAACAAATGAAATAACTATGAGATTTACTTGAAACAAATGAGAGAATGAGATTATTAGTTTCTGCTTGTTTGTATGTGTGATGACTGAATGCGCTTTGTACGTCCCTTAACTGGTCGTGATTCAGATCTGCAGATCTATGCCGTTAGTCCTGTCCCTGAAAACCAGGACGTCCTGCAGAGAGACGGAGTCCCCAACAACATCAAGAGCTTCTACAAAGTCAACCATATTTGGAGGTTTCGCTACGACAGGCCTTTTCACAAGGGCACCAAAGACAAAGAGAACGAGTTTAAGGTGCTGTAGACTTACTGTAGTCTATCTATCTATCTATCTATCTATCTATCTATCTATCTATCTATCTATCTATCTATCTATCTATCTATCTATCTATCTATCTATCTATCTATCTATCTATCTATCTATCTATCTATCTATCTATCTATCTATCTATCTATCTATCTATCTATCTATCTATCTATCTATCTATCTATCTATCTATCTATCTATCTATCTATCTATCTATCTATCTATCTATCTATCTATCTGTCTGTCTGTCTGTCTGTCTGTCTATCTGTCTATCTGTCTATCTGTCTGTCTGTCTGTCTGTCTGTCATCTATCTATCTATCTATATCTATATCTATCTGTCTGTCTGTCTGTCTTCTGTTTGTCTGTCTATCTATATCTGTCTGTCTGTCTTCTATCTATCTATCTGTCTATCTGTCTGTCTGTCTCTAAATCTCTCACTCTCTCTGTGCAGGTCTTTTCATTTTTTGATGTTGCTAAAGTCTTAGGCACCAAGATGATGAAATGATTTCATTTTTTTAAATCAGTTTTGTGATGTTCATGTTGTTTGTGTTGTGTTGTAGAGCCTGTGGGTTGAGCGGACAACACTGACCCTCGCTCAGAGTCTACCTGGCATCTCTCGCTGGTTTGAAGTTGAGAAAAGGGAACTGGTGAGTCATAACTTAAAAAAAAGAAAAATTCTCATTTTGACACGACACTTGTAGACTACAGCCTTTGATAAATCACACTGCCTATCACGTACAAGACGAGGGTTTTTCAAGCACTTCGCCAATGTCAGTTTGGCGTCAGTTTTTCTCAGTCGCTTTGGTGCATTTCTCACATCACTATTTACATTTGCACAACAGTTAATGCAGTTCTCAAAACAATTAGTACAAACTGCAAAACCTAGTTGATAACCTGCAAAAGCGTGTCACTTGCTCAAAATGGATAGGTCATTCCTCAAAAGCAAGTATTCATGTCAATGAAAGTGTCAGTGTCATCAAGATGAAAAGTCCTGACACCATTGTTTATGAACAAGATAGTCAAATGGCTTTGTCATGTTTTCATTATGACAGTTTACTCTGTCAATAGATGCATGTCCAAAAGCATTTGCAATTTGTTCGAAGGAATGAGAAACTGCTACTATGATGTGCACAAATGACTAAATGTTGTGGAGGTTGAACTAACTGTTGTGCAAATGTAAATAGTGATGTGAGAAATGCACCAAAGCGACTGAGAAAAACTGTAAAGTAACTGCCCCCAAGACTGCACAGCCACCATCAAAACAATCATATAAACATAAACAGAGACATCATAACCTCAGTGTGCTTTCAATACAGGTGGAGATGAGTCCCTTGGAGAACGCCAGCGAGGTGATTGAAAATAAGACGCTGCAGTTGAGGACGCTGATTGCCCAGTGTCAGATGAGGCAGATGCTGAACATCAACCCTCTCACCATGTGCCTGAACGGAGTCATCGACGCCGCTGTCAATGGAGGACTGGCTCGATACCAGGAGGTACGGGACTGGATGGAGAGCAGGGTCAATCTGCTTCTGTTAGATTGGAGGTGGACTTTGGGTTGCTTGTTATTTCACTGCCTTAAAACTTGGATCAAAAATGTAGAGTACTGCAAAAAAGAATGGGGAAAATTGGAGTGGGAAAATGTGCAAAGCTGATAAAGACCAATGGTATTGACATGGACCCGAGGCTTGTATATTCAAGCAGTTTGTAGTTTGACAAGCTAGAGTTTCAACATACAGAACTTCAACTACAGCAATGCTACCATATAGTCAAAAACATACTAATGAACATTTAAGTAAATATTTGATTAATTTTATAACTATTATAAGAATTATTTTGTAAAATTATTGTATAATAGTGTGACTATAAATAAATATAGGCAATCTGATTTTTATTTCCAGTAAAATAAGTAATTTTAATCATAGTCAATATTTTAGGCAACTGGTTAGTTCAAGTTAGTAGCAATGAGAAAATGTTTATGTTGACAAAATAAATATTGAAAAATTTAAATCTTTGAACTCTTGTGATCCAAATGCCTTGACTTTATTGTTGTCTCATGATCTTGGTCTTGAGCTGCTAATAATAAGTAGCTACACTAAAGTTTATTTTATTTTATATACTATTTTTTATTTTATTGCATAGAGTGCAATATTTATCTAATAATGTATAGCAGAAAAACTGATTATCTAAATATTATATTGTATTATTTTGCAAAATTATTATATAATACTATGACTATAATTTATGTAAAATGTGGTAAATCTGTGATTTTTTTTAATTATAATTTTAGTTTATATTTTAGGGGACTGATTAGTTAAAATTTGTGGCGATGCTGCTATTTACTCTTAATTGTTATTTAAACTTAATTGAATACAAATGCAAAATATTATTTTGTGTTCAATCACTATTACAGAAAAAAACTCTTACACAAAAGAAGTTTACATATATATCAATTACGAATACATCCTCTGAGTTTTTGATGTAATTTATATAAAAAAAAATGTTTTATGGCGTTTTATGACACGAGGCAGTCAAAATATTAAAATCTTTGAACTGTTGTGATCGAAATGTTTTGACTCTGTTGATGTCTCATAGCCTTGACAACATAAATTGTCTGTAAAGTGATTTATTGGTCTGAGCGCACTGACTCCAGTTTCACCTTCTTACTTTTAGCAGGATGAAAGACCGGTTTCTAGTTGTTGTTTTCAGTAAAACCCTCAAAAGCGCATTCGCTGGATGTTTAATGACTAGCCCACATCCTCACACTTCATAGGACCGTTTTCTGCGGGTATCTCTGACAGTTGCCAAGCAACTGCATGTTGAGCACTGGCCTTTTGTGAGCGTGAGCTTCAGCTAACTCTATTAAAAGAGAAGAGCTAATGGTAGGGGTTCTCCTGAATCCCAGCATGCACCTCACTGCACAGATGATGAGTTTACCACAGAGCACAGGGCTCCAGGTCTAGTCACTGGGCTATGAAAGCTGGATCAAAATCCATGTCACTTACGTATGACAGTTAGCATGATATATTAAACGAGAGTCGTGGAAACATTCTCTAGCGTCTTTGTAATGTTGCATCATAGTTTCTAAGAAATGAGTAGGAGTTCAGGTTAGTTTACAGCGTTGAAATTCCTGTGAGACATGCACTGAATTTCACACTATGAGTTTATTTATTAACTCTTCTTTTCTTAAAAAGTAGCCTGAGTACAAATGATTCATGCGTCTCTTTATGCACTTCCTCACGCAGGCATTCTTTGCGAAAGATTACATGGCAAATCATCCAGAGGATGGAGAGAAAATTACTCGTCTTAGGGAACTGATGTTTGAACAGGTACAAAAACAATAATTATTTGGGTCAGTGATGTGACACTCATTTTTTTTGTCTGTTTATTTAAAATATATTATTAAAAATGCTATTCATATAATGACTTTAATACACCTGATAATGTGCCTTTAAAATATAATGATATTTGTGTATTAACAGTTCATTATATTTGTTAAAAAACTTTTACTTTGAAAAATATTTAAACGTTTTTTGTTTTTTTTTTGAGAAAATGCTATTACCTTTTACTTGATGGTTGCAAAACATGATACTTTTAAAGCTATTAAATGTAAACATTTCTTGAAAATTCTATAAAAAGTTTTTTAAAAACAAAATTAAGCCAACATTTATACAAAAAGTACATTTCTAGACATTTTCCTATTTTGTATTGTTTAAATAAATATTTATTTTGTTCTAAGAATAATACAATTTTCTCTCTGCCTTTTTGCAGGCCCATATTCTGGAATTTGGTTTAGCCGTGCACGAGAAGTTCGTTCCACAGGATATGAAGCCGTTACATAAAAAGCTTGTCGACCAGTTTCATGTAATGCGCTCCAGTCTGGGTATTCAAGTATGTTTACTTTTACACATATAGATACATATTCACTGGCCTTAAATTGGAATTGTGTACATTTTTAGACGTTAAAATGCATATCCCAATTTAATATGCAACTTTAAAAGGAAAGTTCACACCCAAAAATGAAAATAATCCCATGATTTACCCGCCCTCAAGGCATCATCGGTGTATATGACTTTCTTCTTTCAGACAATACAATCGGAGTTATATTAAAAATATCCTGGTTCTTCTAAGCGTTATAATGGCAGTAAATGGTGGTCGAGATTTTGAAGTCCAATAAAGTGCACCCATCCATCATAAAAAGTGCTTAATAAAGGCCTTCTAAAGCGAAGCACTGCATTTGTGTAAGAACAATATACAAAAATATCCATATTTAAATCTTTATAAACGTTATCCAACGATAACGTTCGAATCACTTTCAGAACAGTTCCCGTTGATGAACAATAAAAACATTGACAGCCAATCAGAAATCCCGACCAGTTGGCCATAGTAACATTGGCTTAACCAGTGGCATGAGTTTGGGGCGGGGCCACAGATTTGTCTGACCAATAGCAGATAAATGTTTGAGAAACCTGTTTAAAAAGTTAATTTTGCTTAGTGCCACTAGAGGCATTGAAATTACATATGTGACCTTTAAAAACTGTTAATTTTAACAAGCAATTTGATGAAACACTTTCTATAACAGGTAATATTTTTTTGTTTAGCCACAAGAGTTTCCCGCTTATGTGCGAGTTAGTCCTCTGCATTTTGCAAATGGCAGCCCACGCACATGCAGGACCCCCGTACCTAATGCCATCAGCCCAGAGGGAGGCCGAATCGTGGCAAGACGCAGGTTTGTGTCATCTTAATGCCATGTTAAAAATGTTTCTTGTGTGCATTCTTGAAATATATGCTGAAATGCTTTAAGGTCAGAGATAATAATAAAAAATAAAAAAAAAGTTTTGTAGTTTAAAAAGTTGAACTCAATTGAAATCTCAGCCAAGTAGATGCTATTTAGGAATGCTTATGTTTTGGATCAGGTTTGACAGATTGGCAGCTTAAACGCACCCACACGTTTGCTAAATTTATCCTGTCTCTCTGTTGTCTTTCAATTCCCTTTCAGTCCTCTCAGCTATCCAGCTGTCAACAGATACTCCTCATCCTCACTGTCATCACAGGCCTCAAATGAAGTGAGCAACATCACCGGCCAATCAGAGAGCTCGGATGAGGTCTTCAACATGCAAGTGAGAAATTCAAAGATACGCTCAATGTTAGGGAACTAAAAAGTTACTAAAAGGAAACGCTATTAACTGTCAGATTCAGACAACCATTCTATTAATTTAATTAAATAATTACATTTTTAATTTATTTATTTTATTTATTTAGGATGAATTTGTCTGTTCAGTGCTGTTAGCTGTCACCTTAAGTTTAAATAAAAAGTGCAAAACTCATTCTTTTGCTCCAGAAAATGCAGCGCAGAATAAATAATATCATTGGTGACATCCAACAGTTTTAAAATTATATATAATTATTTTGATACAGTTGTAATTATGTAATTATATATAACTAATATATATATATATATTACATATATAATAGTGGTTAAACGGATCGTAGTTGATCCGTGATCCGTACGGACCAAGCCCCATGGTTCAGCACGCATGTCCGTGAGATTTGTGATCCGTTGAACCACTAATATATAATAAATGTATTTATATAATTTATACATTTATAAATAACATGTTAGGTTATTTTTTAATGATGATTTATACACTGTATATATATTGTAATTTTTTTAAACGTTTTTCCTTGAAAGTGTGTATACATCATAATATTCTTTTTTTTCCCCAAAAAATTTTACATTTTCTTTTTTACAAAAATAATGAATTATTAAAGAATACATAAATATCATTATGTTTTTGAGTCACAACATTACATGTATTTAAGTATTTCATTTTTAATATATTTTTGAATAAACTAGCAGACAAAAAAAATCAAGTTACTCAACCCTTTAAAATTATAATTATTTTAATAAATGTTATAATTATATGAATTTGTACACAATTATATATAAAATCATTATTTATATAAATAACATGTTATTTATATTATGATAATTTATATGGTCATTTTTTTAATGTATCTTAGCTTAATTACTTCATAAAAAATAAAAAATATCTGTTGTCTATTTCTAGCCCAGTCCGTCTACCTCAAGTCTGAGCTCAAATCACTCTGGCTCACAGAATGTGAACAGCTCTGCGCCCTCCAGCAATAGAGGTGAGTGAATTCAATAGACTATAAGCAATCCGGCACTCAAAAGCAAGCAGTACTTACAATGCCCCGCAACATAATTGGCATCATTTTGCAGCTTTGCCTCATTTCCTCTGTTATTTCCTATCTGTTCAACTCTCACACTACGTGCCTTTATTCCTCTTCATTAGCTTCTCCACTGCCGTCTGACAAGCACAAGCACTCCAGAGACAACGCCTGCCTCTCTCCACGGGACAGACTCTGCAGCGGCATTTTCCCCAGCCCACTGGACCCCACACAGGTCAGAGCGGCTCCACCACCACTCTTTAACAATTGCATGTCAATATTCAGTGGGAAATAATGTAGGGTGGGGCTTCGTTTTTATCCACTAAGAGTTGATTGTGATATTTCAAATTCTCATAAACTTACATTGAATGAGAGACCATAATATTTTTTTTTAAGTTTAAAAAGTGGGCTCTTTGATTTGATTAAACGATCACCCAGAACACCTTAGTAACCACCTAACAACATCTCATATACTGTATTGTTTAGAAACATTTAATTTTTTTTAGTGCTGTCAAATGATTAATCGCAATTAATCGCATCCAAAATAAAAGTTTTTGTTTACATAATTTTTGTGTGTGCGGCTGTGCGTAGAGAACAGCGCGCGAGTAACGAATCGAGTTCCCTTTCTCCTTTTCTCTCTGGAATTGTTTAAAATTCACTTGCTTGTGTAAATACGAACAAATGATAAACTTATACTCTATTATGGTTAAATTTAGCAATTAATCCGCGGATCACATGCGTGCCGAACCGTGGGGCTTGGTCCGTACGGATCACGGATCAACTACGATCCGTTTAACCACTATTATATATGTATGTGTAGTGTGTATATTTATTATGTATATATAAATGCACACACAGTATATATATTTTAAATATTTACATGTATATACATTTATATTCTTATGTTTTATATTATACATAAATATATTTAATATATAAACATAACATATTTTTCTTAAATATATACATGCATGTGTTTGTATTTATATATACACATAATAAATATATACAGTACACACACATATATTTTGTAAACAAAACCTTTTATTTTGGATGTGATTAATCCTTTGGCAGCACTAATGTTTTCATATATTTTTTGAAAATATGTTTATGTACACCACCATTCAAAAGTTTTGGTTAAGTATTTTTTATGTTAATGAAAGAAGACTCTTACGCTCACCAAGGCAGTTTTTATTTGATCAAAAATACAGAAAAACTGTAACATTATGAAATATCATTACAAAAAACTGTATTCTATTTTTAAATATTTTAAAATGTTATTTTTTTCCTGTGATGGCAAAGCATCATTACTCCAGTCTTCAGTGTCCCATGATCCTTCAGACATCATTATAATATGCCGATTTGCTGCAACATTTCTTATTATTACCATCAATAGGTGCTACTTAATATTTTTGTGGAAACTGTGATACACTTTTTTCAGGATTCTTTGATGAATAGAAAATTCAAAAGAATAGCATTTATCTTAAAATCTTTCTCACTTCTGATCAATTTAATGTGTCGTTAACATCATTACTGAATAATAGTAATTTCTTTACAAAAAATCCTGCTGGCCCCAAAAATTTGGTATATGTTGGTACTGTATATATATTTTTTATAAATATTATTAAATATAATGTATTAATTGTATTGTTTTTCCTGCTCACATTACACCAGCAGAAATAAATACTGAAAATATATTTTTTAATAATGACTATATGCATTATATAATATAAAAATATGCAATTTCATTGTCATATATTATTACAGTATATATAATTTACTGCAGTGGTTCTCAACTGGTTTGGCCTTGGGACCCATGTTTTCCCATGGTCATCAAGCCGCGACCCACTTCTGTATGTATGTATGTATGTATGTATGTATCTAAGATCTAGTAGTACCAGCACTGATATTTTGCCAGCATCATAATTTAAGCGAATATCATTTATTATCTTAGCGAGCGCTGTCTCTGTGCTGTGATGCGTTCAGAAACCAGATTGAAAATTGTCCAGGTATCCATTTGAGTTTAAGTAGTTGTTCAGCTGATTAAAAACTACATTTTCAATAATCTTGCCTATAAAAGGAAGATTTGATATTGGTCTATAGTTGCTTAATATGGTGTTATCAAGATTACTCTTTTTCAGAAGGGGCTTAACAACTGCAGTTTTCAGGGATTTTGGAAAAGAAAGAATTGAGG
>NW_015551041.1:713627-736051 GCF_001515605.1 Sinocyclocheilus anshuiensis
ACCTTTTCAATAATCTTGCCTATAAAAGGAAGATTTGATATTGGTCTTTAGTTGCTCAATATGGTGTTTTCAAGATTGCTCTTTTTCAGAAGGGGCTTAACAACTGCAGCTTTCAGGGAGTTTGGAAAAGTAAGAAGTGAGGTGTTCACCACTTCTAAGAGATCTGCTTCTAAACAGTTAAGCACACTTTTGAAAAAAGATGTGGGAAGTGTGTCAAGATAGCAGGTTGAAGATTTAAGGTGCTGTACTATTTCTTCCAAAATTTTCCTGTCAATTGCTTCAAAAACAGACATAGTAACTTCTTTTTGAAATTGCGGTCGAATCTGTCTGACCTCTGCATAACTTGAGGATGTGCTAATCGCCTTTCTGATATTATTGATCTTCTCAGAAAAGAAGGAAGCAAACTCACAAAAACAAAGCAAATTTATTTCACAAAATTAAGTTAAGACTGTTAAGAATGACTAATACTGAATAAACAGCCTGTAAGGTAAGGCTATTAAATAGCAGTCCCAAACTATCTCACAGTTTTCAATAAATGTCCACAGTATAGCAGGAGTAGCAGATTGACTGGGATTTCTATCTTTTATATCTTTTGCAGAGGATGATTCCGTTCCAAATACCAGTGGATTCAGCATTACCACGCTGTGAACCCAATCTCTCCACACCTGAGACAGGTACTGCAGCTTTCTGCTGTCAGATAACAGCCGTTACACTTCAGTCGGTTATGTACAGCTCAATGACACGTCCTTTTGTTCCTCTGTGTGTGTGTGTGTGTGTGTGTGTGTGTGTGTGTGTTGCACAGGATATAACAGCCGTTACACTTGAGTCGGTTATGTACAGCTCAGTGACACGTCCTTTTGTTGCTCTGTGTGTGTGTGTGTTGAGTAGGATCTCTGTGCAAGAACGTGAGGTCACTGTCTCCCATGCCAACCGCCCGTTCCCCTCAGAAGGTGACTGGTTTATGCTTAAGTCACTCTGTGTTAATAGTTGGTGATAAGTTGGTGTATCTAATGAAGTTTGTCCTTGGTTTTTCTCTGCAGTCAATGGTCCCGACCCTCACGCCATCCCCGACCGATGGCTTGCCGATGGGGAGCCTGGCATCTCACTCACCTGCCCGCTCTGGCAGCTACAGCAGCGGGATCTCATCCCTCAGCCGCTGCAGCGTCTCCGAAATGTGCGGGATCGACCTCCCACCGCCCGACCCTCCTCTACCCCCCACCGTCCCCGCAGACGTGCCCATTCGCCGGGGCAGCAAGACTCCTCCGCCCTACAGCGTCTACGAGCGGAACAATCCCCGGCGAGCGATGCCACTGCCTCACAGTCTGTCAGTGCCACCCAGTACCGACAACACCAGCCTGACCGGCAAACCCCAGCTGAACCGCGTGCAGCGCATTAATTCGGAGCCCCGTCACCGGCCCACACCCAGGAAGGTCTCTCAGCTGTAGCGCGTCAGCGGTAACTTGGACTACGTCGCATTTTTTGCAGCCGTTTACTGTAAAATAACTGTAGGTTATGTATCATAATTGGCAATGTTTTCAAATGCAAGGAGGTGCATTTTTTTTGTGGAGGATAGGGAGTGGCATATAAATAAATCTTTCAAATCTTACTTATCTTACTAAATTAGTACGAATATGTCAATAAATAAATAAAAAATGTCAATAAATATGTCAAAGTCCAAAGCAAAAATGTAAGTCATTTATTCATTTATTGACACATTTCATGCTTTATTTATACTATTATTTATAAATAATTAAAATCATATAACAATTTTTCAATAAGTATGTCAATAAATAAATCAAGAGGTGTCAATGAAGTAAATAAATAAATGTTCATAAATCTATCATAGTCCGATACAAAACATAATTTAAAAGTTATTTATGTATTGACACATTTCATTCATTTTTATTCACATTTCAAATATTGTGTCAATAAATAAATGATGTCAATAAATAGATAAATGTTAATACATCAAAGTCTTTTGCAAAATATAATTTATTTATTTATTTGACACATTTCATACATGCTTTATTGATTTATTTGTTTACATTTTATATATAATATTTTATAATTGTATTTATTTATCAAATAGGCAATTTAATTTGTAAAATAATGTAATTGTTTTAATTTATTAAATAATGTTAATACATGAGTAAATTTATTGGACTTTGTATTTATTGACACAAATTTCATGATCTTTTTTTTATTTATTGACAAGATTTATTTATGCCACTCTCAGTCCTATACAAAACATAATTTCAAAGTTATTTATGTATTGACACATTTCATTCATTTTTATTCACATTTCAGATATTGTGTCAATAAATAAATGATGTCAATAAATAGATAAATGTTAATACATCAAAGTCTTTTGCAAAATATAATTTATTTATTTATTTGACACATTTCATACATGCTTTATTGATTTATTTGTTTACATTTTATATATAATATTTTATAATTGTATTTATTTATCAAATAGGCAATTTAATTTGTAAAATAATGTAATTGTTTTAATTTATTAAATAATGTTAATACATGAGTAAATTTATTGGACTTTGTATTTATTGACACAAATTTCATGATCTTTTTTTTATTTATTGACAAGATTTATTTATGCCACTCTCAGTCCTCCATACATTTAGATTTTTAATTTAGAGATTTGTATTCTAAAATCTAAATGAAAGTGAAACGGAATGCTCCCATGATGAATGTTTTCCTTTTTTGTTCGTTGATATTAAGTAGATCATCTCAATTTCATTTTAAAGCTGCATATTTGATGGTTTAGTGACTATTTAGTGGATCGGCTCTTTAGACCCAGTCTAGAGCGCAGCTCAGAATTGTTCTTCACCGATGAACATCTCGGCGCAGTCCTTCTGATATGCAGTTACGGCTAGAAATGAAATATACTAGAAAAGCCATGAAGAGATTATGTACGCTTTGAAATGGCATGTAATTTACAGCAAAATCTGAAGATCTGGCAGGTCCATATCCCATTTAGAGTGCTCTGAAACATATTGCTAGCAAGGTATTTTTGATAGAAGTACAAAATCAGTGTTGTACAGCTTTTATTTCCACACTACAGCAGTTTTTTTTTTTTGGTCTTACACAAACCGAGGCGTACAGCTAGACCTGTGTCCCGTTTTAACCGCTTTGTACTTTCTGGAATGGCTAAAAGGTGCTACATATTTCTTAGTGTTTGGTTTTTTTCTAATGTAGCCTCGTATCTACCGAAACTGCCTGACCGTTTAAATGTGCCAATGTGATGAAATTGTGTGGTCTCTGAGTATTGTGCCAAAGATGCAAACAGTATTAACTTCTTTGTCAGTGAGAGTAGTTAGGAAAGCTTAACTGAAGTTAGCGTGGCCGCTAGTGCTCAACAATGTGCTTCTTAAACCGTGTGCAGAGGCGTAGCTCAAGACTGCATGAGGCATGAGCAGTACAAAGCAATATAACCATTGTAGTTTGCAGAGAGCGATAGAAACATAGTTCTGAGATTACTTTTCCCAGCAGCCTGATCCCAAATCAGGTTGTGTCGCTGAAGTCACTTCCAAAAAATATTGGCTAGATCAAATCTGTTTTTCTTTCTCCTTTGAATGTTAAATCTGTCAGAACTTTTCGCATTACGGTCAGAAATTCAATTTGGGATCTTATTTGGACTCTAGGTTGTAGACGATAAATAAAGTTTAGGAAATGCTGTGTGGAATTGATGTTCATTTATATTGTTTTACCTTTTCTTTCAGAATTTGTTTTCTTCTAAAAAAAAAAAAAAAAAGTTTCATTTTTTTTACATCGCATTTCCATTTTAAAAGTATTTTCTCATTTTATGTGTATTTTTTTATTTTATTTTTTACCATGGAACATACTAACAACATTAAAATATTTGTTTTTCTTGCTAACAAAGCCAATGTGGTAAAGTTTTCAACAAAACAGCTGATTTTAGACATTTACGAAGTTTAATTTCAAAGAAAATACCTACCCGATCTCACAGGAAAACCTAACTATATTACAAAGTGGCGATTTCGTTTGAATTCATACGATGTGAATCTTATGAAATCATATATTCTTCGTAAAAAGTAAGCATGAAGGTCCATGCCTGAATATATATTTTTTCGTAAAAAGCAAGCATGAAGGTCCACGCCTGAACATAACTGAGCGCAAGCAAATCGTACGAATTGATACCAATTAGCCACCAATTTGTCAAAACGTAAAATAAAAAAATTGCGATGTGAGTGTGTTGCTACATCCCTTCCTACGAAAGAAAACTTTCCGCATATTGATGTAAAATTGCGAGTAACAAACAGCTTTTTCACTGCCAGCTTAAAAGCCCACAGTTCTTTTAATAAATATTGGATAATAAATATTTGATAGTCGTTAAAATGCAACTTCAAAACACAGCAGCCTTTGTGAATCTCGGCTGTCAGTTTACATTATTGATCATGTATAGACAATTGAAATGGTCTGTACTTGATAAAATTTGTTCTTGGCAAAAAATATCCCCTGTGGTTTTATTCTATTATTGCATTTTTGTAGATAAATACAAAGTTCAAAGTGCTGTATTTTTTGGCAACCTAAAATATTTGAAGTGTGAAGAATCGAACTAACGTTGAATACTTAAAGATGGGCACTGTAACAAATTCGTTTGTTACCTATTTTATTAACGGCTTTGCAGCTATGTTCTCATATTGCCATGTTATGAGAGTTGCTCATTTTCGGCAATCACGTTTTGTAATTTCGATTGATTGCCAATGGTCAAGTCGTAGGAATTCAACTCTAGTCATGCCTGTATTTCTCCTGTCCTGTTCTTTCCTTTCACCCTCCTTTTTATGGATTATACTCTTTCTGTTCAATTTTTTGAACTTGTAAAGCTGTACTTTATATCATACGATGGGATGAAAGTATTCCATATAGCCTGTGTTACAGATTTGTACAAAAGGTGTTTATATGAAAATGTAACCAGTTCATAGCTCTGAATGTTGCAACTAAAGTTTTTATTTGTAAATGTTGAATATTAACCATCAAACAAATAAAGGTTGATTGATGTAAACTGTGAGTTTTTTAACGGCTTTGCAGCTATGTTCTCATATTGCCATGTTATGAGAGTTGCTCATTTTCGGCAATCACGTTTTGTAATTTCGATTGATTGCCAATGGTCAAGTCGTAGGAATTCAACTCTAGTCATGCCTGTATTTCTCCTGTCCTGTTCTTTCCTTTCACCCTCCTTTTTATGGATTATACTCTTTCTGTTCAATTTTTTGAACTTGTAAAGCTGTACTTTATATCATACGATGGGATGAAAGTATTCCATATAGCCTGTGTTACAGATTTGTACAAAAGGTGTTTATATGAAAATGTAACCAGTTCATAGCTCTGAATGTTGCAACTAAAGTTTTTATTTGTAAATGTTGAATATTAACCATCAAACAAATAAAGGTTGATTGATGTAAACTGATGTTATATATATTATGGCATCTCTTGAGATCCAGTACAAGGACTGTAAGCAACCTTTTACCACGTTTACCATGTTTAAACATTTACCACAGCTTCTTTAACTGTTTGACAGAGTTCTCATTTTATTATTTTATTATGGATAAATTGTTGTTATCCCAAAAATGAAGTTTCCATCAAAAAATACTATTTATCATAAATAGTATTTTGATGGAAACTTCATTGTTGGGAGTTTCATTTAAAGGGGTACTATTATGCTCTTTTACAAAGTCTTGATTTTGTTTTGGGGGTGTACTAGAACAGGCTCTCATACTAGGTTGTATTTTTCACATATTTTACATTATTACAACACCTCTCTCCCCAGTCTGGCATGAACGGCTCGAATAGTTCCTGTATCAAATGAAGGCCCACCTTCTGAAATACGAAATGTGCTGTGATTGATTAGCTGGGCCAGTGTGTGTTGTGATTGGCTCCACTCAGCGCCTGGTCAGGAAATGTCATGCCCCTTACCACTGCTGCGAGCTTCAGTGTAAATATTGCGTCAAAATCAAATACATTTGAGCGCGATTTAAACCCGGATGATTGTAACCACTCTAAGTTCGTCTGCCTTGGGAAAGCTAGCATGTCTCCGACATAGTGATAACACTCGTTGCCTTCTCTAGTGCAGCTCAACCAGGTCTCGTCCCATTCGTCGATATTTGTGATATCACAAATCCCGGAAAATATGCGTTGTAGTCCAAACAAGTCGTTCGTTGTAGTTTTTGAAAAGTAAAATAATAAAAAGTAAATAATTTGAAAATTTATGTTAAATAAAATATCTCCTTTTGAAGTGGACTTTGAGATTTGCAACTTTACAGATCTTTTTTATGCTCAAACAGCAAGATTACAGACTAACTAAAGTTGAAAAAGTGAAAAAGCATAATAGGACCCCTTTAACTTTAAAGGACCAAAAATGTACATCTGCCACATAGTTACATTAAAAACAGTACTGTCATAATACCATAGTAATACATAATAAAAAAATAGTATGTTTTGTAGATGCCATTTGTTTTATATTTGTGATTAAAAACAGCGATATGGATAGATTCATAGTCTTTATAAGGGATTGTAATGTTTTTCACATTTTATTATTAATATAATGATTATGAATATATTTTTAATTGTTATATAACTTTTCAAATATATCTAGTGACAAAAATCCATACATATAAAATACATTATGAAAATTACATGTAACAACATTTTGATCAGACATCTACCTCACAGCCTCATTTTCGTCAAATTTTAATGAATGCAATAATGTATAGTATTTTTTTCTGTCCTAAAAATATTTCAAATTTCTAAATCAAATGTAATTTCTTTCAAATCTCGCATTCCATTTTTTTTTAAATCTTAAATATTACATTATCAATTATAATATGTAAAATAGACTTATTATTTTGAATAAATATTTCAATTTTATATGCAGGCTGTGTATGTATATACACGCATTTTATACATATTTCTTTACATTTTGAATATTTTATTATTGTATTTAAAACTTAAGTTTAGTAATGTAAATCGAATATTTATTCATTTACTTTGAAATAATTATACACCTATTTTCTACATTTTCAAATATATCCTTATTGTACTATTACATGTAAAATGGAATTTATATACTAGTCTAAACATACATATACTGTAAACTAGTCGGCTCAAGCTAATGATATGAATGAGAGAGGGAGGGCTTTAGGACCCGGAAGCAGCGAGCGTGGTGTCGTAGTGAACGGAGCGACGTACAGCACGTACATAAAGACATTAGGTGAGTGTATGGACACGCGGCTGATATCACTGATACTCGGCATTTAGTCCGCATTAGTGCTGGGGGGTTTATGCTTCACTTTTGCTTATGTTTTATAATTGTATGCACCCTTTTAAAGCTCATCATACGCCCACTGTTTGCCCTTGTTTATAGTAGCGGCATGACCTGTCAGTCCAGCGTGGTCGCCATAAACGCTGAACTAAAGGAGGATTTACTGATGTAGTTTGAATTAGTGTCGCAGTTTTCAACTTAGTACACCACACAATGAAACAAGATAGATGTAGGGAAAAGACGACGTATGTAGTAACTGTGTTATTTGTACAGCCGGTCTAACAGCTCAGGCTGTGTCTCAAAACATGTAATTCGTTTACGTAGAATACCTAAACTAGTACAAATTGTAGTATACTACACAGAATACTGTATCCCACCATGCAGTGCACTTTACTCGACCTCCCATGTCCAGAGTCCAAGTTGTTTATCAGGAACCTTTGTAAACGTTTAATTTAAACAGCTGTAAGTCAAGACATTTTTACACAAAGTGATATTAAAAATGTGAAATAATAGTTTTTATATCCGGAAGGTTAACTGAACAGCACTTGCTAAAGTAAACATGCAATGTAGAAAGGTCAGATAAAGGTAGCTATAATAGCATGTACATATACATACGCTTTCTTTTAAGTAGTAGAAACTGGCCATTGACATTCAAAACCGGCCTGTGATGACCAAAAATGTTGATTGTTCAAAATGTGTTTATGCCAACTAGGTAGACAGCGCACTATGTTTTGAGACACAGCCATTGCTTGTTTGCTGCCCATCACAATCAGTTAAAGAGTAAAGATCAGTATCGTTTCATTTTTGCCATATATGTATCTCATGTAAAGGTACGTGAAGACACTGATATAAAAAGAGGCCATTCTCCCATATGAGTGCTGAATTTAGTTTCTAGGTTAATTAATTAACGAAGTTGCCCTTGCGAAGCTGCCCTAATGAATAAGATTATTTAGAATTTCTAATCAGTGACTCATGAAAACATCACTTTATATTGGCTTTGAGGTTTAAAATGGTTGTTTCCATTAAAGGAATATTAGATTTAGTATATATTAAATATAACAGATCATATATTATACATTATTAAATATATAAACTGCATATTAAGAATATAAACTGCTGCACTATGTATACAATTTTTTGCTAAATGAAAATATTCATAAAACTGTATAAATATATATATATATATATATATATATATATGTATATATATATATATCACACTTGTAACATTGCCATTTTTTGCAAAATGAAAATATTCATTAAAAATGTTTGTATATTTGAATTATTATTTTTAATTATATTTTACTTTTAATTAAAATATTTAAAAAATCTTTTAATTTAAATCATTTAATAGAATATTTTATATTTTTGAAAAAAATCACAA
This sequence comes from Sinocyclocheilus anshuiensis, assembly GCF_001515605.1. Classification (NCBI taxonomy): domain Eukaryota; kingdom Metazoa; phylum Chordata; class Actinopteri; order Cypriniformes; family Cyprinidae; genus Sinocyclocheilus; species Sinocyclocheilus anshuiensis. The sequence continues at coordinate 722,312 of NW_015551041.1, forward strand.
ACACACACGCACATACAGTATACACAATATGAATTTCTTTACAAATTGAAAGTGAATTGAAATATATTCATAAAAATAATAAAAAAATCTCTCGTTTCACCCTCATTTTAAAGGATTATACATTTTCTGTTCAATTTTTTGAACTTGTAAAGTTGTCATACAATGGAAGATATTCCATGTAGCCTGTCATTGAGATTTTGTACAAAAGGTGTTTATATGAAAATAGTTTTACTTTTTATTTTTAATTAAAAATATGTACAAAAGATCTCATTTTAAATATGAAATAGCTAAAATGTATATTAATTGAAAAATAATAGTGTGTAGCCTATATGTAGACTGTTTAAAAGCAGCCAGTTGTGTGCGAACCTTTGACTTTTGCATATAAACAGTTTTTAAAAGTTTTACCATAGGATATCGTGAGCCAGCCTCGTTCTTTTTTGTCTGCTCGTCTACAGCTGTCTGCAGCACATCATTAATCTCACTGCTGATGTGATGCAGACTAACGGTCAAGCATTCCTGAAATCATACTTGCAGGTGCACACATTGAGATCATTTAATCAGATTGGGTCTGTCAGCGCCGTGTTGTGAAATGCACTGGTAAAATAGGCCCATGCATCAAGGAAACCGAAAATTGCCTTGTTGAGAGTGGAAATCTGTCATTGCGGTTTCAAATTACCCCAAAGCAGCAAGTTCACTAAGCATTTTTGGACACATTTGATGACTGGTGCAATTAAAATGGCTACGCTCAGGTATGCATAAACAAAGCTACCAGGCTACAGTTTTACATTATGCAGGTGGCATATTTGACAGTATTACTCGCAGGATAAATGGGTTAGAAGTTATAAACGCGAAGCATATGATAAATCGATTCTGCTGGCATGAGACCACCATGCTCCATTCCGCAGCTGTGTGCAATGGTCACCTAATATTACCCAGACATTTGCTTTCAACTCTAGAAACGCATCTTTAATTGGACGCGCCTACAAAAAAATCCATCTATGTTGCACACCTGCTGTGCCAACCTTGGTTTTTATCGCTCACGGTTTTATTTCTGTCCGTAGCACATGGAAAATGGTGGAAAATGTTCTCAACTCGGAATCTGAAAGCAGCCTTTGATGAAAAATTAACTCGACGCTTTCTTTTGATCAACGCGCACCAGTCCTAAATTCTCCCATCTGCCCGTTTTTAAGAATAAACTATTAGATGCTCCACTTTACACACCTTTGAGATCCTCGTGGCATGTGCCAACCTCTCCGTGTGTAGCCTGAAGTCAAAATATAGGATTGTGGCTCAGTGGAGGGACAAGCAAAAATAGATGTCTTTGGGAAAAAAGGCTGTTGTGTGTTGTGTGGCACCAGCATGATTGGCAGTCTCTCATTGTATGTGCTGGTGAGGGATTATTGTTAGAGGAACCTGACAGCTGGCACTTGGCAGGTCTGCCCAGAACACCATGGATAATTTAGCCGCTCGTTGTCATAATAGTTCATTAGTCACACTCTTGTGTGAGACGCAGCTAGGCAAATGAATACTTAACACTACAAGAAGTTTGAGAGCTGGGTAAGACACATGAGAGATGAATCTGCTAGATGAAGATGACTTGAAATCAAAATGTACCCTGTTTGCTTTCTTGATAGATGTTTCTGTTCTTATTGTGTTTGATTCAGCACTTGCAAGGTCTTCCAGAGAAAAAAAGAAAATTGTGATTAATTAAAATTCAATAACCTTTGACATTTATATATACAGCACCATTAAAAAGTTTATTTGAAGGAAATAATACTTATTCAGCAGGAACACTTTTGAAAAAGTGTCTTTACAAATTTATCGAAAGTGACAGTAAAGACTTTTTGTTACATTTATTGTTTTTATTTTTTATGTAATTTATTGTTACAAAAGATTTCCTTTCTATTTATTAGAGACACCTTTAAAAAGTTTTTACAAAAATATAAAGTAGCATAAAATTTATAAACTGTTTTCAACAGTGTTAATAATAATAAATGTTTCATGAGCAGCAGCAGTAAACCAGCATATTAGAAAGATTTCTGAAGGATCATGTGATACTGAAGTAATGATGCTGAAAATTCAGCCTTTTCATCACAGGAATAAATGACTTTCCAAAAAGAAAACAGTTATTAAAAATGTTCATAATATTACAGTTTTACTGTATTTGTTAATCAAATAAATCTTTCAAGAACTTTAAAAATTCTTATAGACTCCGAACTTTTAAACAGTATTCTATATGTCAAAAGCTATCGAATATTATTTTTCATATAATAATAATTCATTTATTCGTTATCAATAAAAATATTTAAGCAGTTTTGGGCATTTTTATAATATTGACAAGATTAATTAATTTTGCTTTAGAAACTTATTATTGAGTCTGTACATAAACAGTCGGTGCTCAAAACTGCATTGTTTAGGGGAAAAAAAGATATATATATATATATATATGATGGCTTAGTCACATCTTGTAGGACTTTTTATTATTTATTATAAGTGATCTTTGTGTAGCTAGTCAAACACATCCTCCTCGAGTATCCTGCAATTTTAGGTTTCAACCACAGGTGTCGATAGACTACGTTGTAATTTTGATTTACTTTTTTAGAATTGCGATTTTACTTCCCGTAATTGTGACTATATCTCACAACGTGATTCTTTTATGCTTCATCACGCAATTATTTTTTACTCTTGCCCACTTTTCACTTGGGATTATGTCTCATTACAGAAGTAAAGTGCTTTGCAAATGCTGTTTCGTGCAAAATTGAAATAATCAGTGTTTGTATTATATTGATAGTGTTGCTTCGGGTAGCCTACATACGCAGCAGAGAGTCAGGAAGGTGTCTCTTTGCGACCACAAAAAAGGTTTTTGTAATTTTCCCTGCTTGAGCCGTATCTGGCTCACAGCAGTGCAACCCTGACAAATCCTGCACTGCGTTATGATTCGCTCAGCACTTTTTTTTTTTACCCGACATCTCCCAGATCCTCAACTAAGTTGTTGTAGTCTCTGATTTTTGAGCCTCTTGAATGGCCTCCTGCGAGCAAATGGCTTCAAGACTTTCTTCAAGTGCTTACCAGTAATTCTGCGAGGTTGCTACTGAAGACCTTGAGGGTTTTTTTGGGGAAAATGGTACAAGCTGTTCCTCGTCTTTTTGTTACTGTGGTGAACTCTGTAAAATGAATGAGAAGCATAATTGCATGCCGTGTACCTCCAAATCAAGCATCACACTAGCAATTAATGGTATTAGAGCGAGCGTGCTCTTGTCAGATTCAATTTCAATGCCTCGGTGGGTTTTTCTGCCCTAATGCGTTGGGTGTACAGAGTTTTGTCATTGCGAATACGGTCCACAGATGGCCGCAGATAGGTGCAATTACTAAATTCATTATTAAATTGGCTGCTTTATGAGTGTTTTCTTCTTTTTGACCTCACTAGTGCCTTGCAATTTGATTCAAAACAAGGTGGTTCATACTTAGAGGCATATAGTTAAGCTTTTGATACTTTTGTTCTCTTTGTGAGCTTAGATCATCCAACATATCCTTAAAACATGCCTTTTTTCTGTGGAGAGACTACTTCTCAATACTTAAACAACAAAGACATCCATATTTTGTTGAATGTTTGAATTATTTCTTCATAAGATGTTACCAGACCAGAAAAAGATGTTTAAATTGCCTGGCTGAACTCTTTGAACAAGCCAAGGTCATTTCTCTTTTCATTCTCTCTCTCTTCAGGCGATGGCGCAGACGGGCTTTGGGCGAAGATACTTCAAAGCTTTTGTTAGTGGCTTCTTTGTAGCCGTCCCCGTGACAGTGACTGTTTTAGACCGTCTTGCCTATGTGGCACGCGTGGAAGGTGCCTCGATGCAGGTGGGATGTCCTTTATACGCGTTATCAAACTTGGTAATGTTGTTTTGAATAATCTGGTTTAGTCTAGTTTTGCTGAAAGTTAGCAAAGATGTGCATTTTTCTTCAAACAAGAAGTCGGGGCTGTGGCGCAGTGGTTCGCACACATTTTAGGCACGTTAAGCCATGGTGCTCATATGGGTGATGCAGGTTTGAGTCAACATTGTACTGTATTAATTTGAAGGAATTTTCCATATATATATATTTTTTTTTTACAGATGTTTTACCTGTATTTTGAACTTTACACTGCATTGCGTTGTGTTTTAGAGTTAGCGGAAAGGTCTGTAAACTAAATGCATAATGTCCCACTAATGAGCTGCCAGTGCTTTTTCTGTTATTTTACAGATTTATTTCCTTCAGTGTAGTTTAATGGCAGTTTAGTAAACTTAATAGCCAATAAAAAGCACCTTAAAATCACCATATTCACAATGTTGCTTGATTTTTCTATTACCGTCAAAATAATTGCAAATATATTGTAAATATTCAATATATTTCCCAGCCTTAAAAAATAGTTAAAGAGGTTTTTACCTTTACAAGCTCTTCTATTTAAACATTAATAACCTTTTACTTATGTTAGGACTTTGCATTACGGCTTAAATTAATCCAACTTTGCTAAACATTGCACTAATAGCACTAAGACCATGATGAACGACACCTCCAATAATAATGAGAGAAAACCATCTGAATACACCATGCTCATTTCCTCACCAAACAGAAGTAATGGTTCATTATGTACCTAATGAACACTAACTAACCAAAACGGTGTTGTTGTTTTCCTTTCGGAGTCCAGTTTTCTGTCTTGGCTTATAGTGTTATATATTTGCTAATGGCTTTTCCCGGTTCATCTACGGCCTTTGAATCCAAATAAGTCACTCCATGGACATGCTGAAAGCTGACGCTAATGCAGAATGAGAAAATATGTCTGAATAAAAAAGATAGAGCGCCCAGCTGTGACAGATAAATTCTCTAGGCGGGAACGCTCGTCGGGATATTTATTTTAGAAGGACAGATAAGAGATATTTCTGTCAATTATCCCAGCAAGCGTGAAATGGCTCATCGAGATCTCCCTTAATGATTCATTGGAGGCCCGTGTATCAAGTCAGTCGACGACTTGCATGCTTGAGAAGGTTCGTCACACACAAGTTGTTTGAGATACCACCACAAAAGAGTTAAGAGGAAAACAAATAGTCTAAAAAAAATTCTGTTTTGAAGTTAACTTGTAGATGTTATTTTTACCCTTAGGATGTCGTCAGTCGAAAGGCTGAATGAAGAACAGAGGCTCTTTTCCAGAACAAAATTAAAGCAAAGTTGCTGAGTTTATTCTTAGAGTTGGCTTAGTAGTTTGGGAAGTTTTTGTGGTATGGAGGATTAAAGCAATAAATCACAGACCAAAAAGAAAAACTGACAAAACCTAAAAGTCTTCTCTAACTTTTCCAGAGTCTAGAATTTATGAAGCATGTTGACTCATGTGGTTTGAATCTTTCCCAGCCGTCCTTAAACCCAGATGGAGAGTCGTCACCTGATGTTGTGCTGCTCAACCGCTGGAGTGTGAGGAACTACCAAGTACACCGAGGGGACATTGTGTCAGTTCTGTGAGTAGCCGCATTTAAGTTGTATTTCGTGCTACGTGACCTTTCGCTGTGGGCAGAGCCACAACACTGTAGAAACTGTAGAAACCAAGTGACTGCAAAAACACTTTTTTTTTGCGTTTTATTGTATTGTGTGTAGTTGTGGTGTGGTGCAAAGTAGGGATGCTATACAGTTAGGGATGCACAATATATCGGTTAACAGGCAATATTAGAGCTCTTTTGAATTTATTGGTATCAATGATGTGGCCATCTTCTAATATCACTTAAAGTCTTTAAGTCTAGACATCTTTAAAAACACTAATAATTTAATAGCATTGGTAAATGTAATGTTTAGCAAGTCTCAAAATAAATATCCATTTATCATACTGTACATGATCACATTGTGATGCCAAAAGTCACTTGTAGCATTTAAAATGACTGCTTTTAGTTAAAATTTATTTAGATAAAATAGCTTATATTTTTAAAATAGGTCATTTAACGGTTATTGGCCATGACAATAATTATTATCGGCTTATCAAAATTGGCTTGAATTTTAATATTGGTGCATGTTTAAGTATATGTTGATTATTGATTAATTAGGGATTTTGTAATTTAACTTGAATATTTAAATTATTTCGATTTTTACATGTAATTCTAATCTTTTGTAATCTTCACCTTTAATGATGCTAATAATTGAAATTGAATGTTTACCAAATCTCAAAATGTATTTATCTATTGTTCATATAGCACAATATAATATTGTATATTTATATGTATATTTCACTTTGTTATTAATAATTTAATAAAAATGTTGACTATAATCTTCAGTCTTCTCAAAATAAAAACCTGTTTAACATACTTTCAGTTATAATGTTGTGATGCCTAAATTTACATAACATATAAAATTACTGATTTACACACCTTTTTTCTATTTAAAAAAATTATTGTAGGCCACTTATCGGTTATCTGCTGCAACATCAAAATAATTATTGACTTATTTTGTCGACTGAAATTGATGCAATACTAGCATAAATCTTAATTTTGGCACCTCAGCTCTGGCGAAATCCTATAAAATGGTCTAAAATTTCTGAAAAGTCGGTCTATTAGTTGAAATTTGACAGATATGATGTTTTTGTTGTTATGTCAAATGGTTGAGCCTGCAGACCTCTGCTGTTTCACGGGTGTCATACTAAGTCCTCACATTCACTCAGGTTTTCAAATCCTTGGTGAAAAATAGCACATTCATTCAGAAAATTGCCACTTAGATGTTCTCCATCCAGATAAAGACATCTGTAGCACTCAAAATTGCTAATTGGACCATTCTGGTCCCTCTCTAATCTGCCACAGATCTCCTTGACCTTAAACCCAGCTGCTTTGAGTACACTAACTCAAGAGGAATCCTCCTCGGGATAATGAGCCCACTACTGTCATCGCGAGTAATTGGTATGGACGCAATCGTCTGATATACTTTAATGTGGTGCTCAACACCAAGGGCCTTTTGACACAGGCCCTACGGAGGCTATCATCTAAACTCTAGTTAGGTAACTCTTCACTTTTATGTATGGTCTGTATTTTGAAGCACCAGGGGGAAAGAAAGCATTTATTTCGTCCAACTTCTCGATCAAACACTCACCCTGCTGTGTTCTTTGGCTTTGTATGTTTGATAGACCAGTAGATGGGCTCAGCGCCGTAAGCTGTTCAAATGAGGTTTTGATACTGTGAAACTGAGGGACTTGTGTATGATTATAATGCCGCCACAGGATGTTTATCACATTTAAAACATTACTCTGTTGGCCTGTATCCTGATCAGAGAGTTTAACATGAATTAATAAAGTAAAAACATTCAAACAATTCATTATCAGTTACTAAATTATTAAATTTAAAGCAACTTACATTTTTCTGTCATTTTTTTGCCACTAGCAGTGCTGAATGAAGACTGTTCTCAAGAAGGTTTTTAGAGCACTGCCTCTGTCTGTCATTGGTCAAACAAACCGATGGCTCCGCCCCCAAACTCACGTCATTGGCTGAGCCACTGTTGCTATGACAGGCTGGGCAGAATTCTCAAACAAACAGAGTAGTGTTTTCAAAACACCACAAAGTTTTAGTGTCTTAATTATAGTTTTTCAACTGGAATAGCATTAAGGTTTTTTTCTTTACATAAAAGTACACATTTCAGCTTTAAATTAAAGGGGTCATATGATGCGATTTCAAGTTTTCCTTTCTCTTTGGAGTGTTACAAGCTGATTGTGCATATTTATTTAGTTATGTAAATCCTTGTATTGGGAACAATGTTGAGAGTGTGGTAAGGCAGATTCACTCTATCATTACCCAAAGATGGCACTCTTCCCCTGCTGGGAATTGACTGCGCTGGGAACATGATGTTCATCCTTTGTTAAACTATTCTGAGGGGGAAGCAACAGTAGCAATGCATGCTAACACTCCTGACTTTGATTATTTAAGGCTTATTCAAGGCCCATATAACATTAGGCTTTTATACACTTTGTAATGGAATGTGATGTATTGACAAGGGAAATGCTAGTATTTTAGATGAGCTAGCAAATTGAGCTTGTATCCATTTATTATTATTAATCTGGTTCTGTCTTTTTTATATCGATATATTTAATACTTTTTGTATTTTATATTTATATGAATAGTTCAACCAAAAATGAAAATTCTGTCATTATTCACTCACCCCCAATATATTTAATATTTGATTTTATCTATATTTTTATAGTGACCTTGCGTGTCAAGCTCAAAAGCAAAAACAAACAAACAAAAGTAGTTTATCACATATCTATATTTCATGTGAGGACACGTACATTCAACCTGATGGTAAATATATATTGGCACGACCGAATGTTTATTTTTGAGTGAGCTATTCCTTTTTACGTTTTTTATATTTCTTAACCATATGTTTAAACATATTTAGATCACATGACCATGCAAATTGGCACAAAACAGTCTAAATCAAATCAGGAATCTAATGAGACATTTCTGCGTGCAGTTCAATCTGAATGTATTTATGCAGTTGCAAGAGTTTTGTTTTCCTCTGGCTGTTTGGATCAAAAGCAGATATAATTGGGACTCATTTCAAACGTTGTCTACGGAGATCTCTGAGCCCACAGAGTAAAATGTCTTATTTAGAGAACATTCCTCATCTTCAGACAGCAGTCGATGGGGAAGAGGTTCTGTCAGGGTGTTTTATGCACACAGAAAACATTTTGTCATGCTTTCAGTGTAAACCGGGACAAACTTGACGATTTTATGAATTGGCATTTAGAGCAATCTGAAAACTAGTTCTTACACAGCATTATTTGGTCAAAAGTCAGGTCTGTGCATCTGTGACTAAGAGGAAACGGTAGCACAAAATTTCCAAACATTTTACAAATAAGCACAGGTCGCAAAGGAAACGTAGGAAATAAAAATAGTTGTTCTGACTAGAAGCATTGATAGAGGTCAAAAAGAACAGATAAATGTCCATTGATTCACAGCATGCCTGTCAATTTTCCCACTCTTTTCCGAGCCGCTTTGAAGTGTGCTGGGCAGATAATGGGATCTCATTGGGGCTGGATTGGGTTGAGAGTAATTAGCCATCTACATGGAAACCAGTTCAGCTCACGTGTCCTCAGAGAGGTTTCGTGGAGCCCGACCCGCATTCGGGAAATTTTGCATTCAGCTCAGGGTTTGAGGTGAACCGAGGCTTCTGTGCTTTTAGTAGCAGCATGCTTCTGCTTTCATAGACAACCTGCTTGGTTGTTAATGTGACATGATGGTGGCAAACTCAGTGTAGGTGGGTCTCTTTAGTCTAGAAACCGGTTGTGTGTGGTTTTTTTTAGGTTCTAAAAAAAAAAGCATGTGAAAACTATAGAAAAGGACATTGAGGAAGGTCTGGGGCCAGTGTGAGGATGGTTTGGGCCAGTTGACAGAACTGCCACACACTAAATCTGACCAGTGTTGCATTTATCTTTGTGTAATTATATTATTGCTCTGTGCAGTTTTAAAAATATGATACAAATATTAATTGTATTATTATTATTAATAACCATGGGTTTGATAAAATACCAATGATAAAATATTTAATTAACACAGAAAAGTTATCATGGGTACTGTTAATATATATAATATATCATGTTTTATTAATAGTAATAATAATATTATTAATGATATTATTATTATTAACAATAACAAGAAGAATAAGAAAAACTGTAACAATTGTACAAGTGTTGAAATTATCTTTCTGTAAATATGTTTATGCTACCTCTTTGGAAATTGAATAATAATAATGAATATTATTATTGTTGTTGTTGTTGTTGTTGTTGTTAATAAAAACTGGAAAAATTGTACAAGTGTTGAAATTATCTTTGTATAAATAGGTTTATGCTACCTCTTTGGCAATTTAATGATAATGATAGTGATAGTAATAATAATAATAATAATAATAATAATAACTTATTTTCTTCTTTTTCTTCTTCTTCTTCTTATTATTATAGGGAGAGAGAGAAATTAAAAATGTATGATATTATTATTATTATTATTATTAATGCTGTTACTATTCATGTATTAATGGTAAAATAATAATAGTAACAACCTATTATAGCAATTTAAACTTTTAAATCAATAAACTTTCATGTGTTAATGAAACCTTATGTTTTGATGATAATAGTAGTAGTAATAATAATAATAATTTTAAATATACAATTACATTTTTGCTTTCAGTTTTGTCCAGTTTAACCAGCAAAAAAACAAAATCAAGATTATTACCATATTATTTTCCCCCAGATGATACCTGTTTTCCTGAACAGTAGCAGAAATGTGGCTTATGGAGCTATAAGCTATATTACATTTATAGATAACATCATTTTGTCCTGCTTTACATCCTGATGGCCACTTCACAAGCCTGCAGTATTGTACTCAGCTGCGTGAGGATTAATATCATTATTGTGCGGTGTGTATTGCCAGCCCAGAGAAGCTGGATTTTTGTGGCATAAAGATTGGTATCATTTATTGCCCTCTGGTTTTTTGAGTGCCTTAACTCATCATTGCTTCACCAGAGACATTATCTGTGAGGCTATTTGTGGCAGTAAATCAGGCTTCAGATGATAACTGTCACATCAGAGCGGTTAGAAATGACCGTTTCAAGGAAATGTAAACAGTTAGAATTCCTTTAAATAACGTGAAACTATTTTCCTATGCAGTGAGATCTTATAAATATTTAAAAGGTTGATTATCGTTATTGTAATTTTTCTCCTTTTAGTCTGAACCGCAAGATGAACCTTCCCCTTTTGGCCAGAAAATGAAATTATCAGTGAAGGAATCGCTCACAGATGTTTAATTTGCAGAAGCTGGAGACAAGTGCTCTCTGTTCATCCAGGGAACTCTGAAACTCATTTTCTCCACCGAACAGCCTCACCAATTAAATCTGAGGTCAACCGTCCATCATCCTTAGCAGGAAAAGCCTTGGCTGCACTTGTAAAAGATGATTTATTCTATTTGTTAGTTGTGTGTGCTGGATTTGATGGTTCTCTTTGTTTGTTGAATCTGCAATGCATGCAGAGAATATGAAAAAATAGAAATCAAGGAATGTCTGCTTGCAACAACAGTATAGCAACTCAACCTCCAGCGATTTAGAAGCAAACAATGATGCTCTTCCAAGTTCACTTAGCTGGAAGCATTTGTGTCCAACGTGCCTTGAGCACTTTCTGAGCCTTAATCTCTGTCAATGTAGAAAGAAATAGTTTTGATCTCTTGTGACTTTATTGCATGACAGTGTATTTAAAACATTTCATTTGATTTAGTTTAGTTTAGTTTAATTTTATAATTCCTTGACATGTTCAGGACATAATAAAGCTGGAAGATCTGGATGTAGCAGAACATTTTTAATACATATATATATATTTTTTTATATATTTTATATTTATTATTTTACATATTAAAGTATTATAAGTATTCTATAGAATTTGGATATGAGCCATTTATTTATTTTTTATAAATATGATATATATCATCTAATATAATATAAATGAATTAAAAATTATTTCTATTCTATTTAGTATATTTTCTTGTTATTATTTTACTTTCATATATATTATTATAATTATTATTATTAATATTACTACTACTGCTTTATTTACTTCATTCTTGTTACATTTTTAATAATTAAGATTAAAATGCAATTGAATGTAATTTTGAGTAATAAAAATCTAAATTTGTTATATATTGTTAGTTATTATATATTGATTGAATTTTTTTATTCTATTTAGTATTTTTCTTTATTTTGATACTTAAGTTTTGCGTAATTTATATCTGGATTTTAATAATTAATTTTAGATTGTTGTTAGAAATTGTTAACTATTAACTTGCTTTTTACAATAAAACTGAAATTTGACTTTTTCATAAATTGTCTTCATTTCAAGTAAGCTTTGATTTCAGTTGTTCGAAATATTCAACAAATAACCATAAATAGTTTGTTTCCTTCAATTATTTTAAAATCACAAAGATAAGCAATGCACTCTTTTATTAAAATAAAATCCCACATTTATTTAATTAACATGAGTCTAAATCAACCCAGTGTTTTAATTCGACTGTTTTTGAGTAATTATCTAAAGCATGTGTTGCTGTGGAGACGGTCTACCTCTGCAGCTGTTTTTACATCTAAGAGCTTCTCTTAACAATACAGAGACTTCTGCAGTGCCCTATTTAATGTGATTTATTATATAATTTTTAATCTCAGCCGAAAACTACATTAGCCACACTCATGTAAATATATCTATAGTTGCAAACATAGCTGTTAGTGGTCTGTCATCATGCCTTGTGGATATTTAGTCTGTGATTGGAGCAGATATCTCTTTCTGGACAAACATCAAAGAGGCTTCCCTGGCACTCACCGCCGATAGGATGCCTCCTCTAAAATGAATTAGCACTGGCATTGTACGTTCCCCGCGTCTCCTGCATGAACTGTGCTCTGCCCACGTCAGTGGGAGATGTTAGTCCCTTGACATATTCAGGACATAAAGTTGGAAGATCTGGATGTAGCAGATGGGAAATTTGTCTTAAAGATGTCAAGGGGTATCGAACAGCTTACTTATTCTTAATACCTTTTTCTCTCTGCTTCCTTTGATACATATACAGTATATTACATTACATTTATATTATTATATATTACATATATTATTTTTTTAAATATTTTAAATTTGTGTTATATTGTATACTATACAAAATTTGTTTTAAAAAATTGTTTAATTTAGAAATATAATATAATATCAGTACAGTAAAAATTATTCCTATTTAGTATTTTTTTTCTTAATTTTGAAATGTGTATATAATCTAATATACTTTTATTAGTTTTTATTAATGAAAGTTAGATTAAAATGTAATTGAATGTCATTTTAATTAATGAAGAATTCATTAAAATGTTCAGTTTTTATTTAACTGAAAATACATTTTTATTATATTTTAGTATTTTACTTTGATATTTAAGTTTAGCTTAATATTTATTTTAAAATTAGAATTTAATGATTAAAGTTAGAATAAAATGTAATTTTAAATAAAACATTTAAATACTATTATTTACTTTTTATATAGATTGAAAATGTTTTTATTCTATTTATTATTTTGTCTTTATTTTGATATTTAAGTTTGAATTAATATTAATATTTATATTAAACTTTTAATTATCAAATTTAAATGTAATTTTAATTAATAATTAAATTAAATAAAACAGTTCAGTTTTTATGTAGATTGAAGAATTATTTTTGTTTTCAATTTTTTATTTTGATATTTAAGTTACTTAATATGTATTCTCATTAGAAAATCAAATTTAAAGGGGTCATATGATGCTGCTAAAAATAACATTATTTTGTGTATTTGGTGTAATGAAATGTGTTTATGCGGTTTAAAGTTAAAAAAAGTTTAGTTTCAGTTTTAGTTTCAGTTTTAATTAAAGTTTAGCATAATTAACAGATCACTTCCAGAGCGCAGGCCAAAGACAGCATAAAAGGCAATAAGGCATAATTTAGACTTAGTGATGCAAATGTCTAGCGACACAAAATTAATGCATGCTGAGATTGATTAAATTGTAAAAGTATACAAATATACGCCAAAATGAAGCAATCAAGCCTTTTTACTAAATAAATCTACACAAGTTGTGCTTAATGTCAAGTCAAGTCAAGTCACCTGATGTCTTTTTTTCTTTTTTTAACAATATTGTCTTGCTCACTTTTCCGTGAACAACTGCGCATAAATCATAACTGGGACTAATGAAATTCAATAATAACGGCAA
>NW_015551041.1:736099-738814 GCF_001515605.1 Sinocyclocheilus anshuiensis
GCTGGTGCACGTTTACCAAACAGGACCCGTGCAGGACTCTGCTTTAAACTGCTTTGCGTCTCTGCATAAGATAACCTCACGCGCGCAATGCGCCATTTACAGGTATTTCCCTAAACCGCCGGCGCCACACAGCTCATACATTTTTCTGCCAAGGGATGAGAACGTAACGATTACGAAAACGATTATTTATTTTTGATAATTATTATTTTATTTCAGTTAGTTTATAATTGTATGTAATTTTAATTAATAATTATATTGAATAAAACTTTTCAGTTTTTATATATAGAAAAAATCTAATTTTATTCTATTTAGTATTTTTACTTTACTTTGATTTTTAAGTTTTAATGAATATTAATATTTATATTAAAATTGTAATTATCCAATTTAGATTAAAATGTAATCGAATGTAATTTAAATATTTATAATTAAATTAAATAAAGCTGTTCAGTTTTTATGATTAAAAAATTATATATTTTTTTCTTTTTTATATTTGAATATTACTTAATATTTATTCTCATTAGATTTGTAATAATCAAATTTGATTAAAATGTAACTGAATGTAATTTTTAACTACTGCTGTCAACCGATTAATCGCGATTAATCGCATCCAAAATAAAAGTTTTTGTTTACATAATATATATTGTATATATATTCATATAATTTATATTATATATAAATGTATTTAATATATAAACATAACATGTTTTTCTGAAATATATACATGCACGTGTGTGTATTTATATACAATATACATAATAAATATACACAGTATACACATATTTTATGTACACAAAAACTTTTATTTTAGATGCGATGAATCGTTCGACAGCAGTAATTTTAACTAATATATTAAATTCAATTCAACTTGTTTTTATATAAATTGAAAAAATCTATTTTTTTATTCTATTTAGGTTTTTTTTTTATTTAATTTAATTTTATTGAATATTTATTCTTATTAGATTTTTAATAATCCAATTTGGATTAAAATGTAATTGAATGTACAGTATTTGAATCTAAATTGAATAGAATTGTTCAATTTCTTGAATAGCTATTGAAAACCTTTTTTAAGCTGCAGAAGATGTACATCCTAGGTTATTTTAAAATTTGTTCTGCTTTGTAAGGTTTTCACCTTTTTGTTATTCTATAGTTTGCATATCAAAGCTGGGGTGAAAAAAGCGGCAGTCACTGCCGAGTCATTGCTCCTGGTGAAAGTGTTTGTGAAGTCGCATGAGTCACGTTTGCTTCGGAGCACAAACAGCTGTGTCATCACAATGCAGCGCAGCCGTCGCCATGGCAGCAATGTATTTCTGTCCCTCAGCAGTTGGAGAAGACTCATTACAGTCAGGTCACAACCATTCACTCCGCTCCAGCCGTTTGCGCTCCTCTGCTCACCTACTGTTCACTTTATTATCAGTATCAGGAGTGTTACAATTCATTTCCCCAATGGCGGCTGGTATTAAATTCCCTGTCACACTCGGGAGGTCAGCGCTTCAGAGGAGCCATGCTAATGAGCGTGAGGGAGCCGGGAGCCGGCCGTGGCAGATTAAGACAACTTGTCAACATGCTAAGCTTCTAATAAGAAAGATATTCTTTAGGGGAATTACCGGCTGCTCTTAGACGGCCACAATAGAGGTTAATGCCGAGAGATAGCGGGGATTTTAATGAATTCCCAAATTCATTTCCATGTTTTTCAGACCTTTTGGTTTGGAAAATTTGGGACGTTTGGAGACCATTCATATT
This sequence comes from Sinocyclocheilus anshuiensis, assembly GCF_001515605.1. NCBI lineage: Eukaryota > Metazoa > Chordata > Actinopteri > Cypriniformes > Cyprinidae > Sinocyclocheilus > Sinocyclocheilus anshuiensis. Next base: position 737,840 of record NW_015551041.1, read on the forward strand.
TTCATAAACTCTGAGATTGATACGAAGGAAGAAGAACAGGGCTCGACAGTAAGTCTGGTGGGATGGTGCTGTCCAGTGTGACACAATGTGACACTTGCCCCGTCTTACAATCAGTAATCACATACATGTTTTGTTTTTTTAAGATTTATTTTCAGCATTTTGAACTTTATTAGTAAAGAGCAGTGTAGACTTGACAGAAAGCGAAGTGGGAGAGAGATGGGGTGCGGGATCGGGAACAATCAGTTTTCAATCCACAAATTAATATTTACAATGGATTTACTGTAGTAACACTAAACCTACCCAATTAATTCATTATTATTAAACACTCATTAGGCAGTTGTTTTCCACTTTTCCGATGTGATATGTGATGAGAAAAGGAAGAAAAGCGAGTTCGGCGAAAGTCGACCGTATCATATGCTACATTTGTGTGGATTACTCTACGACCTCCGCCACTGCAGACGCTGTTTGACACTCTCCAAAGAGATGAAATTAACCTTCTCAATATTTTATTTTGACTTTTTTCTCGAAATTTAAAGTACCCCTGTGGTGAAAATCAAGTTTTTTATGTTGTTTATTTGTCTGTGTTGTTTTTAATATGCTTTTAGACAAACCATGTGCCAATCCATTTATCAACACCATTGCTGAGTATTTTCTGTAGTTTCCCAAAGGCAGTCACAGAAACGCGGTTTGAAATTCACAAGAAAAAAAAATTAAATATGTCATTTTTATGATCGAAGATTAGTTTTAAAGGATAAAACTTTTGACTACAGAGGGACTCTAACAACTTTTTTCATGTAATTTAACGAGTTTATATATATATAATATTATAATTAGATTTTAATATATTATACTGTTATATATATATAATACAAAAGCCCCATATATTATAATATTTTATTTTTCTAATGCATTTAAAATATTACAATATTTTTTTTATCTCTCTCTTTTTTTTTTTTTTTTTTTTTGTTTTGGGGG
>NW_015551041.1:739071-745036 GCF_001515605.1 Sinocyclocheilus anshuiensis
TTCCTCTTTTTTTTTTTTTTTTTTTTTTGGTTGTGGGGTCCGTGAAAATATTGATAAGCTATAGGTATAAAATTACATTTTGGTCTATTGGTCTGACTGAACCAGCAGAAAAGTGGTTGAGCCCTGAAGAAAGACTTTGCTCACTGGTGTAGTTTGAAACGTTTTGGTCATGTGACCTTCATCAGGCATTCAGCATCTAAGCAAAAAAGTGTTAATCTCAGAAGTCCAGCCATTAAGTACTTGTTATTGAGTCTTTCTTGTGCATCAGCAGACTTTCTGTCTGTGTGAGTTTGCACCCTCTTCTTCTGTCATTACCTCACAGCTATCTCAGAAGAAAAAAACACTCCCTACCCAGAGACTTGGATAAAGATTGATGTTTCTTTTACTCCCAAAGACATTTTTCTCTGCACTCAAATATAGCTTAGAGCCTTTTTTTCCAATCCTGCCCTGACTGAAAAGACCGTGTGTACGAGAGAGAAATGAACTATACAACTCTCAAGCCATCTTAAGAATGCACAATGCTCTCCTGCCGTCTAGACCCAGATATTTATAAAGCGTTATTAGCCGACACACACCTGTGGGCTCTGGCTTTCATTATGTCTATAGGTGGTCTCTGCTTAGAGCTAATGCCAGTGGCAGGTGTCATTTCTTGGCGCCAGTGATTCTCCATGCTAAAGGCGTGTCGTGTCAGCAGCTCGTGGCGCTCATGCTGTTGTTTGCAGTGCTGAAGATCCCCATGGAAACAAATGAAGCCACAGAATCCACCTGCTCCATTATGCAGTCATGACCGCAATCCTATCCACAAGTGGTGCTGAACATTTAGCCAACTTGCCATCCTAATTTGGATGCCTGAAGCAGTGACAATGGCCCCCCCAGGTAGAGTTAACCCATTTCCATATTTAGCTCAAGACTGGGAGGAGAGGTAAAATTTGGAAAGCTAAATGAGGGATCATGCATTTTAGCAGACATGATGGTTTCCATCATCATCCTTATGACAGTGGGGTCCAAAAATGTGTTGTGCAGATGCCATATAAATAAATACTTTTTCTGTGCATTGACATATACACTGCTCAAAAAAATTAAAGGAACACTTTGAAAACACATCTTATCTCAATGGGGAAAAATATCATGCTGGATATCTATACAGATATGGACTGGGTAATGTGTTAGGAGCGAAAGGATGCCACATCGTTTGATGGAAATGAAAATGATCAACCTACAGAGGGCTGAAGTCAAAGACACCCCGAAAATCAAAGTGAAAAAATGATGCAGCAGGCTAGTCCATTTTGCTGAAATTTCATTGCAGCAACTCAAAATGGTACTCAGTAGTTTGTACGGCCCCCACGTGCTTGTATGCATGCCTGACAACATCGAAGCATGCTCCTAATGAGATGACGGATGGTGTCCTGGGGTATTTCCTCCCAGATCTGGACCAGGCCATCACTGAGCTCCTGGACAGTCTGAGGTGCAACCTGGCGGCGTCGGATAGACCGAAACATAATGTCCCAGAGGTGTTCTATTGGTTTTAGGTCAGGCGAGCATGGGGGCCATTCAATGGTATCAATTCCTTCATCCTCCAGGAACTGACTGCATACTCTCGCCTAGGGATATGCCAGTATCAAATTTTCATGTTGCGATTAATTGCTAATGCTTTTATCACGGTATACGGTATTATCATGATATTAAAATTTAGTTTAAAAAAAGTTATTTAAAATATGAACAAATATTTATAGATAATATAAATGTAACTCAAATGTAATGTAATATTTAATAATTTATATATATAATATAATTACATTCGTTATATTTGTATATTATATTATTTAACATTTATTGTTTATTTTATTATTTTATTTTTTATATTATATTATATTATATTCAATCTTGAGTTCATTATCTAATTTAAACCTGAAAGTGACTACAGATTTTTTTAATTTTATACTTTTTTAAATTAATAAAATTATTTAAATTATTTCAAATTAATAAGAAATATTTGAGATTCTGCACTATTTGCCGTTTTTATTTTAGCTCCTATTTAGCTCATTACATTTTATGTTAAATGAAATAGAAATGTAATATACTTTGTAATAAAAAAAAATCTAAAAAAAATAAATAAAAGAACGGTGTGTGTATGTGTGTAAGCATCCCACCTCAAATCTTTCAGTGAAAACTGAATCAATAGAATTGTGCTTTACATGTGATTTTTGGACTTTCTAATGTATCATTAGTGTTGCATTTGTCAGGCATGAGTGCATCTATACTCTACTCCCTCCACATTCAGCCATCTGAACTCTCATGTTGTTGCCTGGGTAACCTGTTGAGGGAAGATCTGTACCGCAGTGTGTGTCTCGCTGCTCACTTCCTAATTTCTAGTCAATATGCAAAACGTATTTAATGGTGGGTAATTTATTTATTGCCATTTTTCATCTGCTGGGACTCCAGACGTCTTCCTTGGCAATGGAATTATCTCAAATGGTTATTACTTTGCATGCATTGAATTTAATTAGTGCATTATCTTTGTGGACAGAAAGTCTCTTAATTGCGTTTTAGATGAAATTAAAGTTGCTTACTGCCTCAGGTTCTTGTTTTTGGAGTGAAAAGCTAGTGCTCGGGCATCTCTGCTGCGGTACCACTTTTTCGACTTGCCAAAAGATTTGATGAGGGCTGAATTACTCCTCCTCTTGGTTTGATGTAGGTTATAATACTGCAGCAGTAGTATGTTAAATTTTTTTAAATACTGTATGAGCTTCAACAGTGCATCCATCATCAGCTGCGTTTCCATTACCCTTTAAATTGCGCAAACTGAAATTGAAAATTGAAAATACCCCTAATGGAAACACGTCAATTTTGTAAAAACTCCCATATATATCGCAAAAACGTTTTTACGCCCAAATGAGGTGGTTTTTCAGGCAATTCGGAAAAAAGAAATATATCGCAAAACTGCAGTGGAAACAGTTTTTCGCATTTACAGGTCACCTAGCGTACGTAAAAATCACATGATCATTCTTTAAAGGGGTGGTTGACTGTTTTTTTTCTCTAGGCTTGATTGTGTTTATGGGGTGCAGTCTAACATGTGTTAATGCTTTGTTTTAAAAAAAAAAAAAAAGCATTATTTTTCACATAACTTACCTTTATTCTACACCACTTTGTCCCTTCTCATTTGAGCACTTCTCATCCGATGACTTCCTGTTTTTATGAAGCCCCTCCCTCAGAAATGCACATTGGGCTCTGATTGGTTAGCTAGCCCAGTGTGTTGTGATTGGCCAAACTGTCAGTGCGCGTCTAATCGTCCCGCCCCTCACCTCAGTGGCATGTGCTCCGGTTGTATTGTAAACAGTGGCGTTGTCTATATTGCTTATCAATTTGAGCCCGACTGAGACGCAGAGGATATTAGTGAAGAGGATCGCGCAGAACCTGTGCAAGCACGGCTCTTAATGGTATGTTTTTTGATTGTTGTTGTCTCATACATTTAGATATGCTGTTATTTGTAAATGCTACTGCTTCTGTTAGCTTTTAATATACGGTTTTATCCTGATTAAAGCTTTAATACAGCACGGCAACCGTACGCTGTTTAATGTACCATGTTTAACGCTTCTCATAGCTATGTGAAAAATATCTGTCTGTCTATACACATAAAGTGTATAATTGGAATTTGGAACAGTTTATTGGAGCTGATGAGATGATGATCGAGAGAGAGAGAGATGCAGAGCGTGTGCAGAGCAGGGGACGTGAGGAACAGGATTAAGAATCACTGCTTTAGAACATTGATTTTGAAACTTGTAAATCCATTAGAATCACTAGAAGACAGAATCGCGATTCATATATGAATAGATTTTTCCGTGCACCCCTAGTTTTGACGGCATGGCAACAACTCTTCCTCTTCTCTAAAGGCTTTGCCCCATTTGTTGCATGTTCCCGGGGGCGGGGTTTATGTAAATTTCTGGGTTTGTGACGTAACGAACCCGTGAAGTAGCTCGTTGTAGTCCCTACGAGCCATTTTTGTAGGCATTAAACCACCAGAATTTTAAAAGACGATATCTCCGTTTGCATTGAACTTTCAGCATCGTAACTTTGCAGATATGGTTAATGCTCAAACAGCAACATTGCACACTAACTACCGTTAAAAAAGGGAAATCGCAATCAACCACCCCTTTAATGAACAATAATCTCCAAGAAACACTCATTTACTTTTATCTGCCATCAGACTTTCTGAGATGTTGTTGTAATAACGCGTTACGTCTTGTTGTGACTTGATTTAGACTTGATTGACAGACTGCATTCTGACACCGCGAGCTTCATGCTTTCTGACCATACTTTCACTTTATGTTGCAATTATTCTGCTTATTGTATATATAAAATACAAGAAGTTATATCAGTTGTCCCATATTCATAACTGTGACCACAACGTCTCTTTACATTGTCTACCATTGTAACATGTTTACATCTGCCAATGTCTGTATACAGTGTGTGCATATATACACTGAACAAATTTATAAACGCAACACTTTTGTTTTTGCTCCCATTTTTCATGAGCTGAACTCAAAGTTCTAAGACTTTTTCTATGTACACAAAAGGCCTATTTCTCTTAAATATTGTTCACAAATCTGTCTAAATCTGTGTTAGTGAGCACTTCTCCTTTGCCGAGATAATCCATCCACCTCACAGGTGTGGCATATCAAGATGCTGATTAGACAGCATGATTATTGCACAGGTGTGCCTTAGGCTGGCCACAATAAAAGGCCACTCTAAAATGTGCAGTTTTATCACACAGCACAATGCCACAGATGTCGCAAGTTTTGAGGGAGCGTGCAATTGGCATGATGACTGCAGGAATGTCCACCAGAGCTGTTGCCATTCAAATGAATTGAATGTTCATTTCTCTACCATAAGCCATCTCCAAAGGCGTTTCAGAGAATTTGGCAGTACATCCAACCGGCCTCACAACCGCAGACCACGTGTAACCACACCAGCCCAGGAACTCCACATCCAGCATCTTCACCTCCAACATCGTCTTCAATACAGTAAAGCGGCACATTTTAGAGTGGCCTTTTATTGTGGCCAGCCTAAGGCACACCTGTGCAATAATCATGCTGTCTAATCAGCATCTTGATATGCCACACCTGTGAGGTGGATGGATTATCTCGGCAAAGGAGAAGTGCTCACTAACACAGATTTAGACAGATTTGTGAACAATATTTGAGAGAAATAGGCCTTTTGTGTACATAGAAAAAGTATTAGATCTTTGAGTTCAGCTCATGAAAAATGGGGGCAAAAACAAAAGTGTTGAGTTTATAATTTTGTTCAGTGTATATACATAGAGAGAGAGAAAGTTTATCATCATTCATATATTTCCTTTACTCTCTGCACAACTCTCTATACATTGGATTGATTTAAATAACTGTAATGTACTTGAAGTGTGCACCAAACAGACATTCCTGTAGGAATATACAAGTATCGGATCTGGACTCGGTATCGGTAGATACTCAGTATTCAATGACTCGGATCAGATCGGATCAGGGCATCCCTAACGTAAACCTATCAACATCCGCCGCCATGACGTCGCCATGACATCACGAGAGGAAAAAATTACGTTTTAGTCACATAACATTAGTTAATGGAAACGCCATAATTTTGCAATATTTTTTTCTCGACATTTATAAAATATCGCAAAAGTTTTAAACAAATCTGTAATGGAAACACACCTACTATGGGAAATCACCAGGTTTTCTTTCTTTCCTCTTTTTTGTCACTAAATTGAATAGCTATTATGTAATGTGAAACACACATTCTTTTATTCATATTTTAAATGATTTGTATTGAAAATGGTACAATTAAAAGTAGAAATTATGTAACATTTTAAAATGCGCATCTTGTCAGAAAAGCCGGTTCTGTAATCAGCGGTAAATCTCCATCACGTGCATGCTTTCACATTGAGCAGCATTAACTACACAGAGCCGTTGTTCAC
>NW_015551041.1:745169-758411 GCF_001515605.1 Sinocyclocheilus anshuiensis
GCTCTGTGTAGTTAATGCTGCTCAATGTGAAAGCACGCACGTGATGGAGATTTACCGCTGATTACAGAACCGGCTTTTCTGACAAGATGCGCATTAAATATCGCATGCGATTTATCGTGCAGCCCTATTAATGAAATATAATTAATATTAATATGCTAAAGTAGGCTATATACATTATTTTTAATAGAAATATGATACATTTTATATAACACATACAGAATAAATCATAACATTTTTAAACGAATTAAAAGTATTTATAATATAAAATGTAATTCATATTAATAAATAATTTAAGTAATATCATGGATGAATGGCAAGTGTGAACTCAGTGAAACTGATCAATTCTATCAGTTTCATCACAAAAATGTAATAATTTGATACATTTGAAAAGTCAAAACTAACAAACAACAAAACGGTTATCATATCATTAAGGAAAAGTGTTTTAAAAAGGATTGCAGTATAGTATGTACAGTATGATTTTATCAAGTAAAGAGACACCTGAGAAGATTTGTTTACTCTGCTGCTGTTATTCTCAACCACATTTGACGTTCAACACAACTGCAGTTTCAAACACATCCAGCTCGACCTCCCTCTGTATTTAACTAATTGATTTGCGCTCGTTCATCCATTCCTTTTTCCAAAGAAGACTGCTGTTCAGGCCAGCTGCTGGAGGCCAAGGTGAAATATGGGCTAACGTGACTTTGACTAATAGCTTGGAGGAAGAAAGATGGCCCTGGCGCTCCTGACTCCGCAGATCTTGTGGAGGTCAGTTCTGGAATGGGGCTGATTAGAAACTTTCCAACTGTAAAGCAGTCACTGCGCGTTCCTGAAGAGGACGGAATGGACCGGAAACACTGCTGTAATGAGCTCAATAATAGTTAACGCCACAAGGCCACGGAAGGCAGCCGTTCTGACGGCCAGGTTATTGGAAAAAGACACTTAATGTATTTTTTTGTAATTAAATCTCCAGTTTCACCTCAGAAATCGATATGAAGTGCCGTCATAAACCACAGCTATTGAGCAGGATGCGGACTGTGAAGCCTCTGAAGCTTAATGTCGGTGAGTAAGCGCTATGCCGTAAAATGGATTAATAAGTATTAGCGTTAAGGCGAAGACATTTCCAGGCTCTGCGTACCATTGTTTGCGAGAGGTTTCTCATAAAGTGGCACAAACATTAAAGTTAGTAGACCTTTATATGTTAGCAGTGGCGGCGCTTGTAAACCGCATTTTACCGAAAAGGTCCATTTACTCTTTCACAGCTCAGAGTGTGAAATACTGCAGAAAAATTATGATTTAGACCATCAGGATATTACTCCTAAAGCTTTGTTGCCAAAAACTTTTTTTTCCCCCTCGAGACCTTGTTCAGTTTTTAAATTGGATCTTGTTAAAGGGGTCTGTTTGGAGTGTTACAAGCTGTTCGTGAATAGATAAGATCCCTAAAGTTGCAAAGACTAAAGTCTCAAACCCAAAGAGATATTCTTTATAAAAGTTAAGCCTCCTAAAACGGCTCGTTTAAACACGCCCCCACATGTCTACGTCACGATGTGGGAAGATTTGCATAACACCGCCCAAATGTTCACGCAAAGAAAGAAGGCGTAACCTTATTATTGTTGCCGCCGCCGGCCGCCATGTTGTGAAGACGCTGTGTGTTTCGTTGTGAAAACGAAAACACCAAATAATGTTCTTTTTAGCAACATCATACGACCCCTTTAAGACTAAGGCAATCGTCTCTCTTACTATTGTGCATACTTAGGTTTATGGATGTGTGCTACAGGCGTGAATGATACCTCAAATCAGGGGCATTTTTTCCCCTATATCTAGAATTGTAAGGGCTGTCCTTGCCATGTTCGTGCTCTTGAAAACTGGATGCTCCGACTTGCCGTAGTGTCCTCATAGCCATGAGAGGTGTGTCCATGTAGATGAGCAAATAAATCTGCATCTTAAGTGGTGTGTGGCATTAACTTAACGTCGGTCGGCGTGTGGCGTTATTTTAACGTGTGGTGGCATCTGCCGTTAACTTATCGCCTAACGGCGCTTATTTAACGTCTGGCGGCGTTATGAAAACGGCGTTTTAATATTGACACGGTGGTGAAAAGCAGGCGAATTCTGAACCATTTGGCTTTCGATATGAATGATACCTCAAATCATGTGGGTTGTTGAGAAGAAGTGTGCTTAACTCTTCTAAGTGATAAGACTTATGATTTTCCAGGCAGCTAAAAAAAGTAAAAAAAAAAAAATTGCAACCATGTAGCAATGCCCCACCTAAATGTTTTATATTATTTAAAGTATAACATAATTACTTATTTCTTATCATTAGGAAATGGGACACTTTGACTATTCTCTTTTTGAGAGTTTTCAAAGTGTTTAAGTTAAAGTATGAACCAATATTGAAATTCTGGCCATTGTTATATATACTTAACCTATTTTCGTGTTATGGCCTTTTACCGAAAAATGAATAATATTAAAATTAAATATTATTTTGTCTAAAGAAATGAAAAATGATGTGTTATGCTGATAACATGGACAATATTCAAATTCTATTTAAAAAAATAAATAAATAAATATTATGGCCGATAAATTAACAAATGAATGATATTAAAGTTCTCTACTATTTTTTCTAAATAAGTTATTAAATATAAAATAAATGTTATTGCCAATAACCTGACAAATGAAAAGTTATATGCTATTTTTTTCTAAATAAAATAAATATAAAATGTTCAGGCCTATAACCCGACAAATGAATAATATTAAAGTTCTCTACTATTTTTTTCCTCGATAAAATAAATATAAATTGTTAAGACCTATAGCCTGACAAATGAACGATATTAAAATTCTGTACTTTTTTTCTGAATAAAAATAAATATAAAATATTATGGCTGATAACTTGACAAGTGAATGATATTAAAGTCTTCTGCTATTTTTTTTCTGAATAAAAATAAATATAAAATATTGTAACCAATAGCCTAACAAATAGAAAATATTAAAGTTCTATACTGATCTTTTTCTAAATAAAATAAATATAAAATGTTAAGGCCTATAACCTGACAAATGAACAATATTGAAGTTCTATACAATTTTTTTCTAAATAAAAATTAATTAAAAATATTATGGCCTATAACTTGACAAATGAATGATATTAAAATTCTCTTCAATTTTTTCTAAATGAATTATTAAAAATAAAATGCTATTGTTGAGAACTCAACAAGTGGATGATATTAAAATTATATACAACATTTTTCTGAATAAAAAAAGAAAAAGATAAAAAAAAAAATAGAACAGTAAAAGCTAAAATCAGACATTTTAAATGCTACAAGTGAATGATGATGTGCTGTATGAAAAATGCTAAATCTCAATTAAAAAAAAACTGTATGAAAAATGCTAAATCTCAATTTAAAAAACTGTATGAAAAATATATAAAACAAATGTAAAAATCTTGGCTGTAAATCTCTGATTCGCTTGTCTCAGTCTTTTGTGGCTCTCAGTAATATTATGCTAGTGGGAAGGCAGCAGAGGATTATAACTCCATTAAAGCATGCATTGTACATCATCCAGTCTATTGTCTGCATGCTGCAAATGGTGCAGTGTAGTGTGACAGGAACAGAAATCGTCACTGGTAACTATTATCTCTTCTCACTCCAGCACATGCAGTGTTATATTTAAGCACACATGCCTCCTCAGTGCTTTATTATATGCCGTCTTATTTGGCCCCACCGCTGAGAGCTCATCAAGGCCAGACAGCGGGAGCTGAGAGGGATATTGATCTCAGGCATGAATGTCGTAGAGAGACGGCTCTGTTGGGGGTGACGTGTGTCATATGGTTTCTGATTATGTGCGGGGGCAGGAGTTTGTACTCAATCACTTTTTCCCGCTGTCTCTGTATCTGTTGGTCAAATATAAATGTCATGGGGTCTTTAAGCTACTGTTGTGTTGTTGTTCTTACATGCATTTAAAGGAATATTCCAGTTCATTCAACATGATTTGTGGCATAATGTTGATTAGCACAAAATAAATTTCCATTAATAATAAAATGGGTAATAATTTAAATTAATAATTTAAAAAAGAAAGATTGAGGTTACCGTGAGGAACTGACAATGGATGTGAATGGGGCCAATGCTTAAACATAAAATACTCACAAAAAATGCTTACTATATTATTATATCCAATTTTACTTTGTCGTCATGACACTATAATGCCATAAATACCAAAACGACTGTTAAAATGACTATATAAACAGCTTTACAGCTAAAATAACACATATTTCAACAGAAAAATGAATGTAAAGGCTTTCATAAAATAAGCTTCACCTTCACTTCAATTGTAAGTGCCTCACTGTGACCTTTTTTTCATTTAAAAAAAGATGAGTAGCATTTTTTTAACTCATTTTTTACCTTTGTCTTTATGCTGCTTTCATGTTGTTTTTGAGTCTGAAACTGTTAGGACATGGACAGAATTCTCCATAATAACCAGAATTTTAGCTTAAAAACACCCCGTCAAGATAGACAGTAAGCCATAACTAAATAGTAATCCCATCTGTTAAAAACAGCATGAAAAAGCCAATGATGGTAGGATTCTCAACCTTTGATACGGCAACAGATGCTCTCTCCTGAGAGGAAGAGACCGCCCCAGAAAAGCAGTCTTCCTCCTCTTTAGTTTCCGCTTCTCTCGGTGCGGCTCTATTTGATAGTTATTCAATGTCTCGCTTGTTTGAACCACATCTGCCTCATGCCACCCCCTCAAAATCAATACTAAGAAACTGTGTCTTGTAGATGATTAAAGCGAGTTGCCGACTGCAGATATGTCATCCTTGAAAAGCAAAATCAGTCTTAGCCAGCAATACAGTTGCACAGTGTTTTCTTGATTAATTGCTTGTCTGAAATTGTCGATTGGCATCATTATTTGCCATTATTACGTTCATCAGCTTTTCACATCAGGAGCTTATTTAAACCGTCCGCAAGACACACTGGGACCTGAATAAAAAAAGAGAGCAGTTCAATGAATCGTTGGCATGATATGGAATATTCATTTTGATTTTAATATCTGTGTGGTTTCGCTTCTTGAAGACAACATCAAATGGCATTCACCACTTTGTAGATTGCAACATTGTAATAAGCTTACCTGAAAGAAATTCCAAAAGAAAAAAGAAAAGTTGATTTTTTTTAACCCAATATGCAGCATTAGTTTAGCGATATGTAATTATATGCTAACTACTAAAATCAGTTTTAAGTCGAGTTTTGGTTACATAAACAGAAAAGAAAACTCATTTCAGAGGTGAATAATTACATTGTTACATTACTGTTCCAAATCCTAATAAATTTTATAAAACATATATTATTTTTGCAGCATTAGCTTAGCAACATCATAAATCAGTTGTAAATTGAGTTTTGGGTACACAAGCAGAAAAAAAATGAAAATATTTGGGAGGCAAAGTTCGTAATTACGTTACTGTTCCAAAACCTATATATATATATTTTTTTTTTAAATAAAAATGTTGCATTTTTTACTGTGTTAGCTTAGCAACATAGGCTTCACCTTCATTCTATTCAACTATTGAAAAATCAGTTGTAAGTTGTGCTTTGGTTGCATAAGCAGAAAACTCATTTCAGAGGCAAAGAGTGTAATTACATTACTGTTCTAAAACCTTTTTTTTAATCTAGCATTTTTTACAGCATTAGCTTAGCAACATGCTAATGTCAGACAGTTAAAAATCCGTTGTAAGTCAAGTTTTGGCTACATAAACAAAGAAGAATATACAATACCAAGGCAAAGAACCTAATCAAATTACATTACTGTTTCGAAACCTATTTATTTATTTATTTTTGCAGTATTAGCTTAGCAACATGCTAATGTCAGACAGTTAAAAATCAGTTGTAAGTTGAGATTTGGCTACATAAGCAAATAAGAATATACATTGCCGAGGCAAAGAACCTAATCGCATTACATTACTGTTTCAAACGTATTTATTTATGTATTTATTTTTTGCAGCGCTAGCTTAGCAACATGATAATTTCAGACTATTGAAGAATTAGTTGTATGTTGAGCTTTTACAAAAGCAAAAAATAAAACTCTTTTCAGAGGGATTGAATGTAATTATATTAAATTACTGTTCCAATTATTTTTATTTAAAAAAAGTATGGTTTTGCTGTTTTAAGTTAGCATCACGTTAACGTCAGTCGGCATAGTTTGTTTTATATGGTATAAGTTGTGTAGTTTTGCTCTCTGCCGCCTATCATCTCATAAGGCCTTTCGTGAAGCGTGTTCTCATCCACTTCCTGCCTTTCTGAAAGCCTGAGGTCTCAATCTATAACCCCAGCAGCTGGTGTGTCCTCACCACCCATAATGCTCTCCTACCTGGTCACGCTTTTAATTATGCTAAGTGCTAAGCACGTCAACCTTCAGCAGCATGCAGAAAGATGTCACTTTTATAAATTGCACCCTCCCTTCTCTGTCACTGGTTCCTGTCACCGTTTTAATTAAACAGAGAGAAAGAGAGACTTACGGCCAGATTTGATTGGAGTTTGAAGGCCGGAGGGGATTAAGACTAAATTGTCATTCGGAGTGGAGAAAAAGATCAGCATGCAGACAATTCACGCACATCTCTATTCACACGACATGAAGACAGTTGGTTTAGGTATTAAGAAGTCATTTTGGAAGATGTGGTTGAGAGTATGATGTTATTTTGATGGACATAATCATTTACAAGAGCATGTTTACAACATCAAACGGAAACATGAAAGCTATTTTTTTTATTATGTGATGTATTTCTGAGTGATACTTGATGTTTAAAAATGTGGGGGGTGGGAATTGATTTAATTGTACAAATTGGGCATTAAATACAAGCAAGGTTTTAAAACAAATCCCTAGCTATTTGGTGATTGGTTAACTTTATCCAATAGTCTGGCCGGCTACAGTGACATCAGCAGAACAGGAAGGTTGTTTAATTTTGATAAAAGATATATTATATTTTTATTCAGAATAACGTACACTGATGAAGTGTTCACATTAGGATCAGAAAGGGCTTTTAAAAAGTCAATTGAGTCAGTTTGATTTGTATTTTGAGAGGCTTTTTATTATTAACTAATGCCGAGTTCACACTGTACAATTTTCACTGTTGTTCTGCACCACTATCTGGGGTAGCATTCAGTTTCTGCTGTGTTCACATTGCACTAAGGATCGGCAACAGGAGGTTACACACTGCATGACTTTACAATAGGAAGAATCGCCGACAACTCTGTCTGGTGCGCAAACTACGTGCGCAAACATCTCCCCGAACTTCCTGCTGCCCTGTATCTTGCTCTCTCATTGACTGTAGGTCATTGCCGATGTATTTTTCAGTCAGAACTCATTTCACACAGCAGGATTTTGAATCGCAGACAGGTCCAGATATTTAGCATGCCAAATATTTCATGGGCGATGTGTTGGCGATTCTTTTAGATTGTGTCTTTGATAATTCACACTGTGTGATTGTCACTTGCGTGAATGAGCACCAATTTGCCTCCGATCTCGGGCATTTGTCAGTAATTTCGCAAAACCTGTCGCGAGTGAATATTGGGGTTCAAATCGTGCAGTGTGAACTCGGCATAATACTATTACAAATTGTTTTTGTAAATTGAAGATAAAATTTAAATTTGAGATAAAATAAAAAATGTTACTGAAAAAGTACTGAAATTACATTAAAAAAAATGAAATCAATTATATCTATGTATAAATATATTTGTGTGTATATATATAATGTAATGAATAAATAAATTACTAAAACTTAAAAAATTAAAAATTGAAAATATAAAAATAAAAATTAGTTGAAAATATTTATAAATACTTATGGTATATTCTGTAAATAATACTAAAAGAACACTAGGGGCACTATCATATATCTGGCGCAATGCGGCGCCAGGCGCAACGCAAGTGTTTTTTGCTAGTTTCAGCCTGACGCAGTTGCCATTTTCACGTCCTGCGCCACGTTGTTTAAATAGCAAATGCATTTGCGCCCATTTGTGCGCTGGTCTGAAAACGAGGTGTGTTCAGGCGCATTGCTGGCGTGTTGCTATTTTGAGGCAACTGAAATAGACTGCGCCATTGACCAACAAAAACCTGGTCTAAAGTCTGGCCCAATATTTTTTTTGTTTTTGTTATTTAAAGAGCGCGTTGGTAATATGCGCCTATAGGCGGGTGCACAACGCGCATACACTTTGCTTATTACACACACAGGGTGCGTAGCAGCACACAAACATTTTTAAAAATGAAAAATTAAAGGATTAAAATGTAAAAGATTATTATTGTGTACATAAATATAAAAATGCCTACATGTCATAATGGATAGCCGTTGCATTAGGGCTGCCACTAACTATTTTTATTTTGATTAATCTATCGACTAATTTATCGATTAATTGATTAATCTAAACGATTAATTTCCCACAAAAAAATCTACAATTTTAAAGAACATTTTATTAAACTTGCAACTGCCATTCAGTAGTGTACCATAAAAAAGTATAAATGTAAACAAGCCATTGACGAAATGTAAAACTAAAAGAGTAAAAATATAAACAAACCTAATAAAAATGAAATAAAATGAAAATAATTACAAAAGTCTGAGAAAGTCAGCATGTTTTTAATGTCAATATGTCCACATGTTCTGGGCTTCTGTTCATTACAGCTGAGTGCAACTACAAAGGGGGAAAAATATGTTTCAATTAACCCCAACAGTTGGGTTTTCACATTAAATAAATGCAATGTTTAGAGTCCACTAGAATCAAGTATTAAAATTGTATTATTAAAAGTTATTATTATAAACAAATTGTAAGTATTAAAAGTACACTTAGAAATGTGTAAACAATAGATTTAAACAGACATCTCCAGCATGATGAAAAAAATGAACAGAGGACTTCAGTAGTGAAACTCCAAATGAAATCCAAATTTCTATGAAATCCTTTTTTAAAGTAAAAGTAAAGTGCAACATAGAGTGCAAGAAGCAAGTGTCCATCTCATAGTCCAAATCACTGAAATCAAAGTTCAGTATTATAGTGTAAGAATGACAACATGTCCACGTGTTCTGGTCTACTAAAAATTTATTTTTGTGATAATAAAAATAGATGTAGGTTAAGTGAACAATAGCCTTTAAATTTACTTAAAATACATATATAATAGCAATGAGGCAATAATAATTAGTTCAAATAAAGTATCAAAAGCAAGAAATCATATGGTTTTATTGAACAAAACTGTTAAAATACTGTATTATAGTGTAATAGAGCCACTGATCTATATATAATTATAAAATAATATAATATAATCTCTATTATAGATCAGTGAATAGAGCTAATGTACAATACGCATTACAACAAAGGCCTGCAGGGGGCGCCAACGGCCTGACGATTGTTTTTACACATTACTGTGCGATATAATTTCAAATGTCCACTTAATCTTTAATATTTGGCCATTTCTTTACAACACAAAATACTATAGCCACTGTAATTTAATGAATTATGTGGACATCAAAACGTGTAAACCTAAAGAGTGAGGGTTTGAGCTTTTATTTTGAAACCGCGAGATAATGATGTATTCTCCTGTGTTTGCGTGGATTTATAAATTATTTACCTTACAAATCTAATGAAATGGCGCACGTTGCGTTCCCAGATGAACGTTGTGATAGACCCAAACTCACAACAACATGCACAGATGGAGTTTGAGCCGCTCCACACATGTAAATGATAACGGTTCCTGTGGAACAGCATTTACTGTGAACGGAGCCGCTGTGAGACGCACGTACGTAACCTACACGCCTATAACTGCATCACATATAATTATTTAATTAAATCGTAGCGTTTGTGAATTCACAGTTATGCTTAATTATGATTTTTAAATGGGTTTAATATATCATGAGGTCTTGGAAAACAGTCTAATAATGTTTTTTATGGATTGTCGTCCGTGAAATGCGCCACTTCCGGTATTTTGCCGGTTAGTCGACGCAGGCAAAATTAAGTCGAGGATTTTTAAAAATCGAATAGTCGAATAGAATCGACGAATCGCGACAGCCCTACATTGCATGTATCAGAATTAGGCTACGCGCACAAGCAGATCCGTTCCCTCACTAGAGAAGCGTGCAGTTTTTCCGCTTGTATATTCTGCCGTGTAATTAGCGAATCCGCCATGGCGTGAGCGCAACTGGCTTTTAAAGGGAATGGGAGATGAGACTCTGATTGGTCTATGGCACATTACGCCCAAAACACACCCATTACTCATTAAGAGAATAGGGACAACCCTTTTAGACAATGCGCTGGGCGCGCCGACCGATTCTCCCATCCTTAAACTAGCAAAGGTGGATTCGGACACGCCCTAAACGCAATTGCACCGTGCACTTTAGACCATGCGCATTAAAATAGGGCCCTAGACGTTAAAGTAAAAAAAACAGCATTCTATCCTGTTTTACTTAATTAAATTCCACAGACGGGGACATCTTATTCCTACAGAATTGATTGGATTGTGCTTTTCATTAAAATAACTTGAACCAATGAATCATAGGCAATAAGATCAGGAGCATATATTGAAGTAATATGACCCATTTTGATTCCTGTTTACTTGACATTTTTTGACTCTTTTTCAATTTTCTAAATATCAACGTTCCAATATCTCATTCCCATCCTGTCACTGTTATCTGCTGTTCAATTCATTCTGGTCACCCTCTGTCTCTCTGATGCTCTCCGTCTCTAATTATCTTCCTCGCCTTGATATCTCCTGTACAGCGTGGCCAGCAGATCCTCTCTGTACTCCTGATCGTATCAGACGTTTTCCATCAGTCTGCCTCCCATTGATGTCTACTACAGTACATCCAGTTCCACAAACGAGAGAAAAAGGTTGAGGGGGGAGGGGGGAACTAGAGTCTTGGAGTAAAATAATAGATCTGGATGTAATGGAGCATGATGTTCCCTCAGAGCAAAGAGCCGTTTAAATGGCATCAGAGCTTCTGTCAACATCTAAGACCAGCTGGGCACTGGCAAGAAACTCAGTACTCGCATTTGGCACTTATTTTTCGGGTGTGTGAAAGTTTAGATAAAGGGAAGCTGGTCTCAGAGCTGCTGGATGGAGGAAACATCTAGCTGAAGCAGCTTTGGAAAATGTCTATGTAATTAAATCATCATTTACTCAATCTTTATGTGCTAA
Organism: Sinocyclocheilus anshuiensis; assembly: GCF_001515605.1. Lineage (NCBI taxonomy): Eukaryota > Metazoa > Chordata > Actinopteri > Cypriniformes > Cyprinidae > Sinocyclocheilus > Sinocyclocheilus anshuiensis. The sequence goes on from NW_015551041.1 coordinate 756,321, forward strand.
GCCTTGAATTCAAAAGTTATGTTCTCCCAACCTTCCCACCACCTTAAATGAGCGCTGATGCTCTTCTTCACTCCCTGAACTTACATCATTCATCACTGCAACTGTGTAGGAGTGTCTATATCAGAAGACTTTTCCCTTGAGTTAAGACACAATTAATCTAATATATCAGGGGTGGGCGATATGGCAAAAATATCATATCAAGATTTTTTTTAAGAAATATCACGATTCATGATTTTATCACGATTCTTTGTAATGTTGGTTTTTACTATTTTGCAAGTTGTCTGAGCATTACAGCTAATTTCCATATTATAAAGACAAAGCCTTTCAAGGTAACAAAATATAAAAAAGAATGGCAGATATTTAGGCCAAAGTGGTCAAAGATATAAATCTTTGTTATTATTTTATCTTTGATATTAAAAAATAAGAACAAAGATACACATTATAAATACACATATTATACAAATAAAACAAACAGTGCTTTATTTTAAGGTGCAATAGGTGTATTCAGCAGGAGCGTTCAAGAAATTGAATGAACAAATATAAAAATAAAACACTATAGATTGATTCCTATCAAAGCAACTGTATTAATGTTTTTCAGTTAAGAGTAGTAAGTGATTTTTCTCTTTGTGTTTTGTTGTTTTATTAACATTAAAGGAATAGTTCACCCAAAAATAAAAATTCTGTTTTTCTGTCAAATCTGTCATAGCGTCTTATTTTTATACCATCATTTACTCAAAATTAGTTTTAAACCTGAATGAGTTGCTTTCTTCTGCTGAACATGAATGCTATTTTGAAGAACGTGGAAAACCAAACAGCTTCTGGTCCACAGTGCCTAAGTAATTATTTCCTAATATCAAATTCAATGTGGACCAGCAAACTACGATATTTCTTCAAAAGCAGATCGTGGAGACATTTTTATCGTCCACGATCAAAAATCATCATATCGCACACCCCTATAATAAATATATATATATATATACAGTGGGTACGGAAAGTATTCAGACCCCCTTCAATTTTTCACTCTTTGTTATATTGCAGCCATTTGCTAAAATCATTTACCCACTGCACCAGCGTAGGGTCTGACAATGGGTCCAAGAGTTTCATCCTGATACCTAATGACAGTCAGGGTGCCATTGTCTAGCCTGTAGAGGTGTGTGCGTCCCTCCATGGATATGCCTCTTCAGACCATCACTGACCCACCACCAAAGCAGTCATGCTGAACAATGTTACAGGCAGCATAACGTTCTCTACGGCTTCTCCAGACCCTTTCACGTCTGTCACATGTGCTTAGGGTGAACCTGCTCTCATCTGTGAAAAGCACAGGGCGCCAGTGGCGGACCTGCCAATTCTGGTGTTCAATGACAAATGCCAATTGAGCTCCACGGTGCCGGGCAGTGAGCACAGGGCCCACTAGAGGACGTCGGGCCCTCAGGCCACCCTCATTAAGTCTGTTTCTGATTGTGTTTAGGAGTTTCATTGACTTGATGCTATACTCTGATTAAAAAGTGTTCCTTTCATTTTTTTGAGCAGTGTATATTTATATTTTAATATGAATTCAAATTATATAAATATATTTAATATAATTTAAATAATATTAAAACTAATGTTTTCTTTCTAATGTCACTGCCTGTCTCCTGGAATCTCCTCCATGCTCTTGAGACTGTGCTGGTAGACCTTCTTGCAATGGCACGTATTGATGTGCCATCCTGGAAGAGTTGGGCTGCCTGTGCCACCTCTGTAGGGTCCAGGTATAGCCTCATGCTACCAGTAGTGACACTGACCCTAGCCAAATGCAAAACTAGTGAAAAAGAGTCAGAAAAGATGAGTAGGGAAAAAAATGTCAGTGGCCTCCATCTGTACAACCATTCCTGTTTTGGGGGTTGTCTCATTGTTGCCCATCTCGAAAAGTTGAGTAGAGGAAAAAAATGTCAGTGGCCTCCACCTGTTTTGGGGGTCGTCTCATTGCCCATCTAGTGCACCTGTTGTTAATTTAATTAACACCAAAGCAGCTGAAACTGATTAACAACCCCCCTGCTACTTAACTGACCAGGGGTGCGTTTCCCAAAAGCATCGTTAGCTAACTATGGTGGT
>NW_015551041.1:758643-787813 GCF_001515605.1 Sinocyclocheilus anshuiensis
GGACCAACATTCCACAGGCCACAATCAACAACCTGATCAACTCTATGCGAAGGAGATGTGTTGCACTGCGTGAGGCAAATGGTGGTCACACCAGATACTGACTGGTTTTCGGACGCCCCCGGACCCCTCAATACAGTAAAACTGCACAATTTATTTTTCAGCTCATGAAAAATGGGGGCAAAAACAAAAGTGTTGCGTTTATAATTTTGTTCAGTGTATATACACACACTGTTTTGCAGTTTCTGCAAATATACAGAAATTGACAAAAAAGTTATCAAACACTAAATTCTACATTAAATATAGAAAATTCATCTATATTTAATTTAGAATTTAATGTTTGATCATTTTATTTAATTTTGTGTATTTCCTACTTGCAGAAGGGCACCGGTAGGTAAATATGACATTCATTATGGTGGGTATATGTGGGGATTGTTTTATTTTCACATGTTAAGATTTAAACTTACGACTTATGACTTAAGATTTAAAAATGTAATGTTAGGTGGGATTCATCACGATTATATTTTTAATCAATTGACATCACTAATATATATATACAGTGGTGTGAAAAAGTTTTTTTTTGTTTTTTTTTTTGCATATTTGTCATACTTGAATGATTCAGACCATGAAACTAATTTTAATATTACACAAAGATAACCCGAGTAAATACAAAGTGCAATTATTAAATTGCAATTTATTAAGGGAAAATAGCTGTCCAAACCTGCCTGGCACTACGTGTAAAAGTAATTGCCCCCTAAATCTAATAGCTGGTTGTGCCACCCTTTGCAGCAACAACTGCAATCAAGCGTTTGCGATAACTGGCAATGAGTCTTTCACATCGCTGTGGAGGAATTTTGGCCCACTCTTCTTTGCAGAATTGTTTTAATTCAGCCACATTGGAGGGTTTTCGAGCATGAATGGACTGTTTAAGGTCATGCCACAGCATCTCATAAGTGTGACAAATATGCAAAAAATTTGAAAAACAGGAAGGGGGCAAAAACCTTTTCAAGGCACTGTATATATACGCATACATACATACATACATATATATATATATATATATATATATAAAAAATAAAATAAAATAAAATAAATCACGTTTCATAGTAAAAACTTAAAGGGTTTCTTGTGGTTTTCCACTAATTACATTTTTTTTTTATCGTTATAGTAATAGTATAATTATACAATTATACAATAATATACAATAAATATATATATATACACATACATACATACATACATACATACATAAGCATATTTCGACACTGTTACTGTTGGCTTGATGTTCCATGATTTACACCTCCCATACCTCTTAACATTTAATATGTATTACTCCAGATTTGTCCTAAGCCAAGGCACTCACAGTGATTCTCCATCTCTTTGAGTCCAAGATCGGGTTTCTTTAAGACATGGTGTGTCTGAAGGCTAAAGTTAAATTCTGTCTACTACAGCTAATGTCCCTGGTCTTATTGTGCATGATTGATCAGTGTACTTACATTTTTTTTTTTTAAGCAGTTTTCGTGGTCTTTCATAAATGTATCTAAATTAAATGGATTCTTTCATTTTTAATGAAAGAATGCAGAAACTAACAGACAGTTTATTAGTGTAGAGTTGAAGCACTCAATGATAAGTCATTTCCACATGTAATGGATTCCATGTGCCTCACTGCAGGATATGCAATGTGATGTAATGCTATTAATGGCCCGAATTAAATCAAATATTCTTGGGTTGAATCCCCTCACAGTTGAAGCAAGAGCAGATGGAAGGTAAATATCTTCAAAGAAGTTAAATATCTTCATATCTCATCCACACAGCTTTTATTAACCCCAATTCTCAGAGCCATATTGTCTTTTGAGCTTTGCGAGAAGTGGGTTTTACTGGAAATAAAAAAAAGAAAAGAACTTGCTAAACTTCTTAGCCTAGAGAGTTTGTGGTAAAAAAAGTTAAAAAAAAGTATGTATAGCCTATATATAGCCTATGTACTACCGATTGAAAGTTTTGAAAGGCTTTTTTTAAGGATGCATTAAATTGATGAAAAGTGACAGAAAAGACTTTACATTGTTATAAACAACAAACAAAATACTAAGATACGCTACAAAAATTAGTTGTGTTTTCAACATTGATGATAATAAGAAATGTTTCTTGAGCATGAAATCAGCATATTAGAATGATTTCACATGGAAAATTGCATGAAAATTAGAGTGATAATCAGTAGAGTGATAACCTTCCAATTCAACCAACATTTTAACTCCGAGAAACCACTGAAGTACTTGTTGTATTCATGGGTGACATAAAGTGCATTATATTAACAGCGAAATATCACATATCCGCCAAATCGCCCAGCTCTAGTTCACTTTCAATCTACTGGGCCCTAACCCTACCCAGACCAAAACTGGCAGTTGTGATAGCAAGCAACAACCAATTATTTAAACTTCCACTTTCCCTGAAGGTGCTGCCCATATCAGAGGTCTCGCTTGCTTGATTTCTCTTTCCGCCGTAGTTTTCTTTGGTTGCTGAATTAAGATCAGACTGCAAGAGATCGAACTGCTCTCCAGCGTGTGGCTGAAAGACCCAATTTAACCAGGATCGGTAAAATCTATCGCCTGAGAGGAATGATCTTAGAGAGCCTAAGTGGCCCTGTGTAGCACATATCTGCTTTCATGCGCGCTCTCTCTGCAGGCTGTTATTTGACTAGCTTCCTGTGGATTGGGTCATTCTGTGCTGCTTCCCATCCACTCCATCTGTTCTGTCCTCATCATGCTGAAGTGAGGACACTTGGGGACACTACTTAGTGTGTGTATACCATAGTATATAACTTAGTATATAACATAAAATTAATGTCATCAATTACAAACCTCTGTGACATTCTTTCTTTTGTGGAAGACAAAAGGAGAAATAATGTCCAAGATTCTCTGAAACATAATGAAAGTAAATAAATAGTGACTTCGGCTAGCAGATTTTTTGTTTCAAGTTTTTTTTAATATAACATTACATATATATATATATAATATACATAATCTAATATGACATAATATAACATAATACAACATAACTCATAACCATATGCATAACTAATAAAAAAAAAAAAACAAGAAGAAAGATTAATTTCAATGAAAAACCATCAAATGTGACCTGTCAATGTGAATGTCAATTTATTTTATTTTTTTACTGTAAATTATAAGATAACACTCTTTTTCTCTCCCAAAATCTGTACATTTACAAGTATTTTACTGTAAAATCACATGGAATGTCCTATTACAGTTTTTCATCTTATAGAGCTGGGGAACTTACTGTTACCCAATTAACAGGTTTTTATTCTTACCATTAAAATTGTGATAATTTTACATAATGCTTGTCATATAGAATTTAAATGTAAAGAAATTTTATGGTGCTTTTTTGTCCATTTTGAAGCCTGACAGACCTAGTCCCCTTCCACTTTTGTTGTATAAAAGAGAGTAGCATGAACATTCCTCAAATCATCTCCTTTTGTGTTTTACGGACAAATTGCATCGTGGTACTCTCTTGAACACACATCGAAGACTGACACGGAAGAGAAGAAATTGTTGAATAAAGTCGTTATTTTTGTTTTCTTTGTGCACTTCATAACATTACGGTTGAACTACTTGGAACGAAATGAGGGTGAGTACTTAATGACAGAATTTTCATTTTTGGGTGAACACCCTTTAAAAACAAAAGCAGTAGTTAATGACTTTGTTTTTTTAAGCAAATCCTTTGTTATATCTTCAAAAATAGATGAAATAAATAGAGACGAAACAATGATAAATGTGGCCTGTTTACCGTCAGCTGTAGCCTAAATATTACAAAAGGAGAAAAACAATGTGATTGACGCATTTGTTGTCACCTACAGCAAATGTCACAGAAAGTGTCTCACCTAATTTAGCACAGAGTAACTTTTAATTGAAACGTTTTATGGGGGATTTAAAGTCCTGGTTTGTTTGCCTGTCACTCGACACTTGCAGATAAAAAGGGACTTGTGGAAAATTCACCTCAATCTGTTGTTTGTTTGTAGTTTCTGTTTGTTTGACCTTACTGACTTTTGAAAAGAAAATGGGGGATTTTTTTTATTTTTATATATACTTTTTCTTCTCTGTAAAGGGAAAAAACACATATAAAAAGCAGTAGAGAAAAAGTTGAATCCTTTCTCCCCAGTTTATGCATAAAGCAATCAAAAAATCTTTTACTTACTGATTTTTCCACACTTTCATTAAATACAATCATAAGTTTCTGAGATTTTTCCCTGTACTCTCCTGTGACGTGAGTGCTGCTATATGTCTTTTCCTCAGGAGATGTAATTCATCTTTGTAATTTATCATGGTTTTCGGCCGTTGAGCTCATTAATTAGTTCTTCCATTTGCCTTTCAGCTGTCATGGCAACATCCCAGCTAGACTCTTGGCGTCACACAGAGCTTTCAAAATTAGCATCGCAGAGTGTAATTTCTTATCAGGGCATTTTAACCCCGTATGTCACCTTTCGTACAGTCCCGCTGCTGTTATCTAATGAATAGCGAAAGCCTTTTGTTTTGTAATTAGCGATTAATTATCTAAATGAAAAGAGCATTGTGTGAATGGCCACTTTTGTTTACTGTCACTCTTATTACTTGACACATTAATACAGTGCAAAGCGAAATGTGTTCTTGTCGATGCATTTCTTTTCTCTAATGCTTTTTGTCCCTCCAGGCTTTGTCGTTTCTCTATTCAAAGCTTAGTTTTGGAAGTAAAATGGTTGGCTAAGTGAGAATTACACACTTAGATAAATCATTGTACTATAATTCAGCATTTTAGCAGAGAACTGTCTGATGAAAGATTGTGCAAGCCTGACTGCACTTATAAAAATTCACAATGATTACGCAGTGCAGTTCTCAAGAGACTTCTTGGCTTGCACTTCAGTTCAATATGCTTTACAGGTGTGTGGTTTTATGTGCAATAAACTATAATGCAACTAATGCAAGACCTTCCAAACCTGACTGTTAATTTAGTTCAAGTGGTAATGGTCAAACAATTACTGTTAATAAAAGCTAAAGTGGACCTGTGTGTATCATATTCGATAATATGACCATTTTTACTCACCCTCTAGAACAAAAGACATACTGTATATCTTAATGTGTTTAAGCACACAGATACAGACTTTAATAGCCTACCCAGAACCCTTTGCTCTCTTAGTCTGGATACATTAGTGCCATTTTTTCAGTATTTTGCTGTCAAAAAAGGTCTGTTGTCTATATTCAGTAGTGAAGCGATGTATGAACAGCGCAAACAGAAGTCTTTATCAAACCAAGCAGCTTTCGCTTGCTCAGTGTAGCAAATTTGTTTGACCAGCTTGAACCAGTTGCAAAATCAAAACCCTTACATGCAATTCCAGATTGCATTGATTCTTATTGAAATGACTTGATTTTGCCCGCTAAAATTTGCTGAACAACAGTAAACGCTCCTTTAAAAATTCCAAAATTTAGTATGCTGCTTACCTAGAAAGCATTTTAATGGAAACTGGACGAGTCCCAGACAAAGTTTCAAAAGGTAGGCAGCAACATTATCCTACATTCTGAGATGGCTAGTGAGTTCCAAAGCGGCAATGCATGTATTCTTTGCAAGGAATGCAATCCCTGAATGCACTGCGAAAGGCTCTGTGAAGTCATCCATGATTGTAAATGGAGATGAGAAAACACTGAACACACTTGAAAAAATGCTGCATGGATTAAAAACAACCATTTCTGGGTTATTTGGCAACCCAGCGCTGGGTAAATATTGGACAGAACACATGCTATTTTGATCCAGCTTGTTGGGTTTTATACATTAACCACCCATTATAATTAATGGGTTGGTGGGTGGTGTGGGGTAAAAATCGCATTCCGGGCCCCTTCTCCCTCACCGGGCCCTTGGAATCGTCCTAACCTTTCCGTCGTTACAGCGCCCCTGTCTCAGTGTCTTTGCTGTTTTCAGAATGTCAGCCGTTTTGAAGTCTAGAAAGTCATTTTACCCCTGATCGCTGCACATGTTGTGATTGTAATTGAGAGTGTTCTCAATTCACGCTCAGCTTATAAAACTACTAGTACATTAAAATAAGATGGCTTCTCAGTCGAAGAATTGCTTTTTGAATTAGAGTGTTTTGTACACAACAGGATCAACAGTAAAACCTTGATACGCTCTTTGAGGATAATGACTGTGATAATGACGATATGTGAAAGTCATTCTTTTATGCGGCCTCCTCGTCAAATGCAGCCTAGACTTTAAATTTTCCATCCTCTGAATACATCTACATCTAAATGCAATAAACTAAAGGACAGTCTTTGTGTTTCTGTCTGCACAGCATCCCCCCTTTCCAGATCACTGTTCACTGTCTTGGCAGTGATTCAATCCCCGTCTTTCTCTCCCTTTAGACTCTCCACAGGTGTGCAGTTGCCAAGGAGACTTGTGCGTCCCACATATATTCATATTCTTCAGGCTAGCTTGGATAATTCAGCTACTGTAATGTATGTTTTAGCAATTCTGTCCTTTGCATTTTGAACTGCCAGTGTTTGTTGAAGTTAAAGTGAGCGTGAAATCAAATATAGTTTGCTCTCCATGATAGAGTGCAACATTAGTAAAAAATCACTTTAATTTTCTTCATAGATATAAATGTTTCAATGAGCTCACTGGTTGTTAAGTGTTGTATGGTCTACCTACACGCTTAAACTGCTTCTGTATTTGTTTAACTCAATATTTTGCAATAAACTATATTGTTTTAAACTTATAATCAATAAGTCAATAATTTTATACTGTTCAGTCATACATTTTTATTCAGGTACTTCATTTGCAATGCTTGTATATATATATATATATATATATATGTATATGTGTGTATGTATGTATATATATATATATATATATATAAATACATTTTTCTTAATTCAAATTGAAAATATATACTCTACTGTTCAAAATTTTGGGTTCAATAAGTTTTTTTTAAATGTTTTTGAAACATTTTACCAAAGCTGCAGGTATTTGAACAAAAATACAGTAATTGAAATATAACAAGTAACTGTTTTCTGGTTTAATGTTTCATAAAAAAAAATATTTTCAATAATTTTAGTTTCAATAATTTATTGAACTTATCTTACATTTTTTATCATTGTTGAAAACAGTTGTGGTTCTTAATATTTTTGTGGAAACCGTGATACAGGATTTATTTAAAACAGCATTTATTTAAAATATAAATGTTTTATAAATTATTTTATAATATTAGATTAAAGATAACTTAAATCTAACATATGTAAATATTTTATAAATTCAGTCATTTATTTTGGGTTTGGTACAGTAACAAACAGATCATTTAATTTTGCAAACAACATATTTTCTTAATAATATCACGCTTATTATATTTAGGATGGAGGTCTCTCATAATGTTTCAGTTCCAGTTATACATTCGCATGAATGGAAAAATATATAAATATTAACTTACTAGTCTGTCTAAAGTGTAATATTGTCAGAACTATATTGCTTCAATATAGATTCTGTATTTCTGAAATGACATCAAACGCTGTGTGGCTGTAACAAAGGAGTTTTGTTAACACCGATCCAAGCGATAGCGAGTGAAACCGCAGAGGCACCTCGACTGTCAGCTCGACATCCTCAGGCGTTCTGATGGACTAACTCACACTGTCACTGCCAATGTGGCTTTCCAGCAGAAGTCAGACATCACTCTGACATTACAATGCAGCCCGGCTTGCCCACACATGACAGTGACTGATGTTCGTTCTTGTAAATGACTCGTCTTTTATGGAGGTGACGACTTTGTTGGTCTCGTGGCGCCTCTCGTTTCACCTCATCACGCTGATTGGTCGACGTGTCTGTTCGTCTTTTTCTGACGTGGGTGAACACCGGCCTGTTCCTCAGAGGTATCATTTGACTTCTTGCTGTCAGGTTTCTGGACGTTCTCAACGTAAATGATTTACCCCAAGGACAGTCAGATGTTGCATAGGTTTCAAATTAGATGTTTTATGAAACCTGTGTATTGATAGAGCAGATTTCACGATTTGATTTCATTCCAGTTCACAAGCTCTTGATTTTGATTTTGATTTTGATTTCTATTTCAATTCGATTTGATTCTGGTTCTCTTTCACAAGCTCTCAATCAAATTCCGTTGATTTAAATTTGATTTGATTCTGATTATCAAACTCTCAATTACATTCTGTTGATTTAAATTTGATTGGATTCTGATTCTCAAACTCTCAATTCTATTCTGATTCTGATTCCAATTTTTTTCATTTTCATTCTCATTTACAAATTCTCGATTCAGTTTTGATACGGATTTCAATTTGTTTTGATTCAATTACGATGCACAAGCTCTTAAATCAGTTCTGATTCTGATTTAAATATGATTATATTTCAATTCACAAGTGTTTAATTTTTATTCTGATTACAGTTTTATTCTGATCGACAAGCTCTCAATTCAGTTCTGATTCACTGATTTGACTCAACACAGTTCTGATTTCCATTTCAATTCGATTTGGTTTGATTGTGATTCACAAGCTCTCAATTCAATTCTGATTATTTAAATTCGATTTGTTTCCGATTCTCTAGCTCTCAATTCAATTCTGATTCTAATTCCAATTTGATTTGTTTTGATTCTGAATCACAAGCCTTTTGATTCAATTCTGATTTCATTTAGATTTGATTCTGATTCACAAGTTCTCAATTAAATTTTGATTATGATTTCAATTTGATTTGCTACCGATTCTCAAGCTCTCAGTTTAATACTGATTCTGATTCCAATTTGATTCATTTTTATTCTAATTTACAAGCTCTTGATTCAGTTTTGATTATAATTTCAGTTTGTTTTGATTTGATTACCTCAGATGATGCCAACCCTCAGACAACATACAAAACTACCAAATTTTACTATAAGTTTGATCGCAACATATAATCATTGCTGTTAATAGTGTTCACCGTCTGTTTGATTACATGACATTAATTAACTGCTTGATTTTTACCGTACATTTCTGCCATATGGACATCAACTTGAGATAGTTACCACCGATAAGCTATTACTAAATATAATGTAGAACCTTCAATTTTCTGTAAAGCTGCTTTGCAACGATTTACATTGTGTAAAGTGCTATGCAAATAAACTTGAATTGAATTGAATTGATTACAATTCCCAAGCTCTTAATTCAGCTCTGATTCTGATTTCAATTTATATTATATTTAAATTCACAAACTTTTGATTTTGATTTCAGTTTTATTGATTGACAAGCTCTTGATTCAGTTCCGATTTCAATTTGATTCTGATTCACAAGCTCTCGATTAAATTCTTATTTCATTTAATTGGATTCCAATTTATAAGCTTTCTCAATTTCATTCCAAGTTGTTTTAAACGTATATTCATTTGGAATTATTTCAGGTACATGTCAGGTTTTTTTTATATCTCAACTAATGCTGTAAACTTTTATATATATATATATATATATATATATATATATATACACAGTGGTGTGAAAAAGTGGCTCGAAAACCCTCCAATGTGGCTGAATTACAACAATTCTGCATAGATGAGTGGACCAAAATTCCACAGCGCTGTAACAGACTCATTGCAAGTTATCGCAAACGCTTGATTGCAGTTGTTGCTGCTAAGGGTGGCCCAACCAGTTATTAGGTTTAGGGGGCAAACACTTCTTCACACAGGGCCATGTAGTTTTGGATTTTGTTTTCCCTTAATAATAAAAACCTTCATTTAAAAACTGCATGTTGTGTTCACTTGTGTTATCTTTTACTAATATTTAAATTTGTTTGATGATCTGAAACATTAAAGTGTGACAAACATGCAAAAAAATAAGAAATCAGGAAGGGGGCCAACACTTTTTCACACCACTGTATATATATATATATTATTTTTTTATTTATCTGATTCAGTTAGATTTCATTTCACTTCACAAGCTCTTGATTCAAATCTGTTTCCAATTTGATTAAATTAAATTCCGATTCTGATTCAGTTCTGATTCCAATTTAAATTAGATTAGATTAATTTTCAGTTCCCAAGCTCTCAATTCAATTTTGATTTCAATTTTATTTGTTTCCTATTCATAAGCTCTTGATTCGACTCCTATTTTTTATTTGATATACATTTATTTGGAGATATTGCTGGTTTAGGTCAGTTTTTCTGAAGCAAATAAAAAACATATATCTGTAAATAAGTCATTTTAAAGATGAGACTATGTTCATCAAAAACAACACAATACATACATTTTAAAATAATTGAATTGGACATGTGCAACAAACAATGTTTAGTGAAGTTTCTTTCCAAATCAACTGAAAACAGCATAGACTGAAACATCAGTTTTAGTGTATAAGAGTCAATATTTTCCCCCACCCTCGTTAACTATCCAAACCTTGAAATGTCCATGAAAATCTTGTGAAAAAACACAAAACCACAAGGTCAGTCAGAAAGAAAAAAAGCGTTTATGTATGTGCAAATGTATGCGTGTGTGCTGGTGCACACAGTATGTGTGGGTGAATATAGAAAGAGCACTTTCACCTGTATGCACACAACTACATGATCAAGCTATTCAAGCAACACTGAATGAACCTCGTATGCATTTGCATTCTTCTTACTCTCATTCACTAAGCAATCCGTGCGAATTGACGACCGCCGTCATTAACGTATTGATTTTCACTGACAGAGGGCCGGCATTGGCTACAGGATGATTTTCAGTGCCAAGCAAAATGAAAAATCCCCAATTTATTTCAATTTGCTCACCACTTCAGGCTGAAAATGCGTGTGTGCGTGTGTGTAGATGCAGTTTTAGATGAAGTATTTACCCTGAGCCAGGACAGATTACACTGGGTCTAACAGACCTAAGGCTGTAATTAAACCCACTGAGAAATCAGGCCAAACACTAAGGCGGCCTGTATTTCCCAGAGACAGGCTGAAACGTCAGCTTTTTAAAGGCCACAATAAGGGCTTAAGAACCTCTCCAAAACTCTAATCAGGCACAATAGTCATTTATTCCCTCCGATTTTTCACAAAGCAGTAAACGATTCCAAATAAACTCGTTTCACCTTAAAGAAAGTCCACATGGTTTGTCTTCAGATGATGTCAGTCTTAGTTTAGGATGTTTGGATGAGTTCTTATTTGTCCTAAATATTGTAATAGACTGAAATAGCTACTGTATGATAAAGTTCATGGAGTAACTTGTGTGTGAAGTACATTTTACTGTAGGAAGCATGTGTTGAAGGTCATGGAAACAGTGAGTTGAAATTGAGAACGAATCATTCTTTTGAGTTGGCAATGAACTGGTTGATTGAATAACTCATTTATGAAGCTTATCACACGGGTCTGAAGCAGCACATCCAACTGATAATAACTTTGAATGAATAATAATAATCAGAAATGTTTTTTGAGCATCAAATCAGCATATTAGAATGATTTCCGAAGGATCATGTGACACTGAAGACTGGAGTAATGATGCTTTGCATTACAGATATTCAGCTTTGCATTACAGCAAAAAATATAAAATGCAGTGCATTTAAAATATATTAAAATAGTACATTTGTTTTAAATTTTGGTAATTTTTACAGTAGTAGTGTTTACTGTATTTATGATCAAATACTGTAAACAGTCTCGGGGATGATTTGAAGTTGTATCATGCAATTTATATGAATTTATATTAATATTACATTTATATAAATGTTCATGTTCATTATTTAGTATTATTGTGTGTGTGTGCATGTATGTACTGTATGTATGTTTATATATATATATATATATATATATATATATATGTATGCATGTATGTATGTATAGAAAACACACACTTAAATAAAATAAAAAATGAATATAATGTATGGAAACTATTGCAGTATCAAGCACAATCATGCTGAAATAAAAAAAAAACAACAAAAGTAATCAGATTTAAATTAAAACCTGTAAATTATCGGTATAGTCTTCATTGCATGGTTATTAGATATAATACATACAGTAATAGTTTGAGAAGCAGATCTGTAATAAAATACAGTCTAAATACAGTTTTTTGTGCTTCACCAATACTGTAAGAATGGTATTGTTGCTTTTTTTCTTTTAGAATTTTGGTTAAGTTAAATCAAATATTTGTCATAATGCAATTTTGTCATTCTCTGACACTGTTTTAACACCTGCTGGAATTGTTTAGCAGCTGAACAGTAAAAAAAAAAAAAACATCCAATCTTCTGAATACAAAAACTACGGATGGTCCCGGTGCTGTATTTCAAGATGTTCACAGAGATGCATTGTTCTCTTTTAAAATCTTGCATGTTTTCATGCCTAACTTGGTCTGAACAGGTGTTTTGAGTTCACTGAATCTTTGAAAACAGGCACTTTGCAGAGAGTGAAAAGAGTTGGGTCATTCAAATTTGATAATGGAACAGTCAGAGTAAAATTTGTGGCCTTTCTGACTGCAATGTGCCACGTACTTTCACAGAAGCTGTGTGCAAACGTACAGTAACAGTTTTGAAAATATCTTCCTGCTTATGTTTTTAAATAAAAATTAATACATGTGACTGTATAGTGATCATAACACCTGCAAAAACTTTATGTTGTCAGATAGTTCATGATGATTTTTTTAAACACTAAAAGCCTACGCGGTTAAGTTTTATTAGCGCACACAGTGTTTAATGAGACCCTCAGTTACACAGCTGTTGTCATGAAAAGTTAAAAATAGTCCGTTGTCATGTTCTCCGATGGAGCCGGGCGGTGTGCAAAAGCAGAAGGCTCACCAGGCTTTATGAACGGTCTAATTAAGTTCGTAGCAGTTGACGTGAGTCAAGTGGCTTATTTCTCCAGATGCTTCAGGAGTACAAGTATTCTGAAGCCGGATGATAAATCCGTAAGCTCTCTGCGGCGTTACCCAGGAATGAGCGGCCCTTCACAAGTCGAGAATTAATTAATCAGAGCACAACATGACGTAGGAATGAGGACGTGTGTGTGTGTGTGTGTGTGTGTGTGTGTGTGTGTGTGTGTGCATGTGCGTGCGTGCATGTGTGAACTGTGGGAGATGTCAGGCTCAAACAGTGGTTTGTCTTCTCTGTAGGAACGTACCCGTTTGTGTGTGTGTGTGTGTGTGTGTGTGTGTTTGTGCATGTAACTGTGTTATCCACATCATTTCTGTAGCATGGGCTGATGACTCTTTGATGCCCTTGCTTGAGCATGAGCTGCGATCGATCGAGATGTTTATCTGAGAAGAAGATGCCAAACTGGAAGGACGTTTGATTGTCATTAGAGATATGAGATTACAATCTTTGCTCACATGTCAGTCAGTGTTACGGCTGTGCACCAACAGACTCATTTACAGTTATCTTGTAAAATGTAATAATTGATTTTGATTAGGAATTTTATATGAAATACAGCAGTCCTTGAATTTGATTGGTTGAGCAGTGTTCTAATTGGAACTGTTTTCTTTGGCAGAGGAAAAAAAAATGGACCCACTGGCCAAATTTTGCCAAAACGTAACTTACTATGTAAGTTTTGTATTGTTAATGGAAGCAATATCATACTTTCATTTAAGCTCTTATACTGAATATTAGGAATATTTTTTGAATAATATCTCAATATTTTTTCTGGCTGATACCAACTTTTAATTATTTTTCATTGTTTAATTTCAGATTTTTGACACAAATGATCACTATACTACAAAATAAAAAATATGCATTCTTATTATTATTATTTATTGTTTTACATGTTTTATGGATGCAAATCTATTTTCATGTTTGTTTTGCACTAATGTATGGCTATATTTGTCACTTGAAATTTATTTATTTTAAAAAACTGATTACAACGTTAAATTACAAACAATTCATTAAGTTACTTTATCTGCAAATACCTATTCTTTTATATTGAAAAAAAAAACAATATTCAAGTATGTTGAAAAGAGTAAATATCTGTACAATTTCATTACAGCATTGATATTAATTAAGGTTAGATTTTACAGAATTTCTTAATATCTTAAATATACATCAGATATGGGTCTTGCATGCATTATTGTTGTATGCGTTCATCAGCACATATGGATTTCTTTCTGTGAATGTGAATCAGTCTGCTTGAAATCACAGTGCTGAATTATTTTGGATGGGAGCTTCAAAGTTTTTAGGAATGTAGGCGATCTGGGAACGTTTAATGCAGTATTTATTTTCTATTTAAAAATAGAAAGCTGGCGTACAAGCTGCAAAAGAACAGATGGAACCTAAAAATTAACAATAGAAAAATGCACACTTGAATGCAAAGATGTACAAGTTTTATAATACTCTCTCAAACTCATAAACAATGGCCAAAAGTACTTCTAATATATGTGACCCTGGACCACAAAACCAGTCATAAGGGTCAATTCTTCAAAATTGTTGAATAAATAAGCTTTCCATTGATGTATGGTTTATTAGGATCGGACAATATTTGGCCGAGATACAACTATTTGAAAATCTAGAATCTGAGGGTGCAAAAAAATCGCCTTTAAAGTTGTCCAAATGAAGTTCTTAGCAATGCATATTAATAATCAAAAATTACGTTTTGATATATTTACATTAAGAAATGTACAAAATATCTTCATGGAACATGATCTTTACTTAATATCCTAATGATTTTTGGCATAAAAGAAAAATCGATAATTTTGACCCATACAATGTGTTTTTGGCTATTGCTACAAATATACCCCAGCGACTTAAGACTGGTTTTGTGCTGCAGGGTCACATATACTGTATACATAAACACATACACACACATAATTGACATTACAACTGAAATATACCCAGGTGAACCAGAATCAAATCTGCAAAATCTGTTCTGTTACCCTGTCCTAATGAGTGTGACGTTCACGTACTTTTGCCTATATAGTGTAAAATACACAATAAATGCAAATTTTAGCTTTGTGTAGAGATATTTCTAAATCATTTTTTATTTTACGTATGACTCGCATAGAATCACACTCTCCTCCAGGTTACTGTTAATGAATGTCTCTTTCCAGAAGACCCGACGTGTTCAGAAATGTTCCTTTGTTCCTTAGAATGAAAAACTTTTTGAAATTTTGAATCATTAAAAATCCGTCGAGTGTTTATTCTAGCAAAGCACCAGGTGATGTTTTTATATGACTTTTCTCTGCTGTTTCTCAGGATGTGCTGTTGAAGTTGCCCCTCGCTGCTGAACTGAGACCAATTTTATTGTTGCTCCTCCAGCAATGGTTGTGTTTAATTAATGGCTGAGGGGACGCGGTGCACTTGATGCAGTACCAGTAAAGGACCCTCACAGGGGTTCATTGAAGTTCCTCTTTGTTTCTCCAGGGAAAGAGAGTTCGTTTAACTACAGCTTCTCCTCTCTGTTGTCTTACAATCGGGCTTGGGCCACATTTTTGTTTATCTTTCATTACAGTGACTTCATTTTCCTTTCTGCTTTTCATCATCTTAACTGCGGCTCTGGAGGATGGACGGCTCTGGGAATGAGAAGGAATGAACTGAGAGCAGGATATCTAATAGGACGGGGAGATCTTGCCACACTGTCGGATTAGGCGGTATAGATGTTCGTAAATAGTACATCACGTCCTTGTCTGGGGTTGGAAACCCTGTGGTTTTTATGAAAAAGCATATTCGCAATTAAACATGATTATAACGAACAGATATGTGTATTAGGACTTAATTAGCATTAAGCTCTCTATCATAGTTTAACATTAGCTGCACTTTGGGTCACATAAACTTTCAAACTTTAAATATTACTCATATTTTGTGTGGCTGAAACCTAACTGAATTGAGTAAAATGCATTAAAATTAGACATACTCCAATTAACACTACTGAATCACTTACCGCTAACCTTTAGCAACCAGTAGCGCATTGTAGCATGCTAATGTCACTATTCTGATTAACATTAAACAAAAACCTCCAGCTGTTCTCATCTTCCTCAGAAACACATAAATGAATGCTTATTTCAACATTTACTCACCCCACATAGTGTGACGGGAACTGTAAATTC
Source organism: Sinocyclocheilus anshuiensis (assembly GCF_001515605.1). NCBI lineage: Eukaryota > Metazoa > Chordata > Actinopteri > Cypriniformes > Cyprinidae > Sinocyclocheilus > Sinocyclocheilus anshuiensis. The sequence continues at coordinate 774,618 of NW_015551041.1, forward strand.
CTGCCTTTTGTTAGCAATACTTTGCTAATGCAATGCTATGCTAATTCACATAGTCTCAATGCAAATCAGTTAAGCTGTTGGAAAACAAGTGAACACATAAAAAACACACATTAAAGTAAGGGTGAACTATACAATAAAATTACATTTCGATTGAACTGTGTTTACAACAGTGGTTCCCAACCCTGGTCCTGGAGGCACCCCAACACTGCACATTTTGCATGTCTCCTTTCTCTGACACACCAATTTCAGGTCTTGGAGTCTCTACTAATGAGCTGATGACCTGAATCAGGTGTGTTTGATTAAGGAGACATGCAAAACGTGCAGTGTTGGGGTGCCTCCAGGACCAGGGTTAGGAACCACTGGTTTACAAGACAAGTGTAGCCTATACTTTATAAATAGAAGGTTGGGTCAAGTCTTCATACATTTAGATGTATATTTGTATAAAGATCTTATGAATAAAAGAAATTATTCATTTCAATAATAGTTGACAAAAACAATGGTTTCATGAATTGTCTGTCTGTATTTCATAATTATTTTACTATTTCAGCTTTTCTGAAAACCCAATTATAAGCTATTTAATAGTATGTTCTGCTGTAACAACTTACCCCATATAATAATGTATAATAATTTCAAAGTGTGTTCAATTAGTTATTTTCCCCCCTTGGCAATAACAATTTTCAGTAGCTTGTGTTTTGTTTTGTTTTTAATGTGAAGAAAATATACTCTAGTAGTCCAGTATACTGAGAATTTTAAAAAGCCCACCTAGATTAAAATAAATGACATCTGACATCTGCTGCAAAAAAAGGTTTTTTTTTTTTTTAGTTTAATCTCGTTTTAATATAGTCTGTTGAAAATTGTGAAGCCACACATGGTCTTCCGCTGATACTGATGTCCCAAACTGCTGACTATAGACCTAATGTGTACATAATTATCTCAAGTTTGCAAGGCTCCAGCTTTTCAAGTAGTGTGCTCAAAAGTGTAGAATGCACAATATTAGCACTGCTAAATGAAAAGATTATAGAATGGATTTGAGTATGAATGCAGTATTCAACCCACAGCAGATTTTGTAGAGCAGAGGCACATTAAAAACTAAAATAGTTTTCAACCTAATGTTACAGAATGTGCTAAAAAATAATGTACAAGTCTATAATTCAAAGTAGGTAGTCTATTTATTGTTGTTGTACATATTTCGTGGATGAAGTCTGCATAGTTTAGATGGAATATAATTTGCCGTGATTGGTAGTTTTTGCTTTTGGTGATGGATCCTACTGAGTTGGCATTTCCATTTATCTGACTTGGCTTTTAAGTTCATTGCTTTGTTGGAATTTAAAATGCTGTCAAGTACCAGAAGAGCATAATTTAGCACTAACATCTGAGGATCCCTTGAGAGATGCATTGAAAACACAGCGCGCACACACACACACACACACACGTCACACATGGTGATTGTAGTTTTCCTTTGAAGGGCCGTCATGAAGCGGTACGCCGGTAGTCACAGTTCAACATTGCGTGATGTGCATGACTAAGCGCTGATGTCAAAAACGCTAAGAACTAGCATGACTCAACTAAAAGATGCTCTCTGTGGAAAACATCAAGGAATTTGTTAAAGGGAATGTGATATAACATGCAGAATGCACTGAATCCTTTGATACATTTTTCAGTGCTTTACTAATTTTTAAAGATGAGGTGAGCATTTAGAAATATTAACAGTATTAGCAGTAGTAATTAATCGTTTAACAGAGGCTGTTGTCCAAAGCTGTTTAGGTTGTTTTGGGATTTTATTAAGAGTTTGCTTCCACCCACCTCAGGTCTCTTTGCAGATTGTATTTTTTGGTTCTGTACTGTGGTCTGTTTGCTTCATCAAGGTAAAGAGCATGGTGAGGACTAGCGCTAGCTGTAAATATGCAGTGACTCAGGGGAAAAGATGCCAGCTTCACTCTTTTATTCATGTGTTTCTTCAGTTTTACTGGTAAAACTTAACAATGCCCTGTGGAAAATGCTTTTAGAAAAGCTTTATATGTTGTCAAGTGGTGTGCATTTTCACAAGAGGCTGGTTTGCTGTCATAAGAGTTGAATACTAAAATCGTACCCACATGCCAGACAACGGTTATCAAACATGCTCCACTGAAAAATCTAATGAAGTTAGAACTGAACTGTGGATGTCAGATATACTTGGGTTTGCACCAGTTGTGCAAACACACTTAAAGTCAGCTTACAAGCTGTTTATTTCACTAGTGAAAGCAACTTATTTCATTGGTGATGCACAGTATTAGAAGAGATAATATTGGTATCGATCTGTATTGGATATTTAATTAATTTCAGTTCATGCTTATTTCCCCATGCTTATTTTATATTTTACAGAGGTATTATTATTATGATTGTTATTATAAACAAGAATAATATAAAATGATGAGGAAGATGTGAATATTTGATTGACTGTAATCAATTACATAGTAACTAATCAATTACGTTTTTGCAAATCATGTGTAATTAAAAAAAGTGTTCAATTAAAAACATTTAAAATGCAAAACAGAAGCAATGATAATAATATTTAAGATATATGATTGATATTTGATTGATTGAAGGTCACTAACCATAATATCTACTATAATATTTTCTATTTGTAATTTCTTTTGCAAATAATGTGTAAAGAAAAGAAATCAAAAATGTAAAACAGAAGCATTATTTAATTTAATAATTCAATTTAATTTTTTTTTTTTTTTTCCACTTTTGCAACATGCATTTGTAACATGTATTTATGAATTTATATACTGGCCTGCAGAGTGCACAGTTAAGATATCCTGAGGTGTTCTCCTATCTTTCTTCAGTTCATTTTGCCGACAAGTCCCCACCAATCACAAAACACAAGGCCAGGACTGTGTCAGGAGAGATTTGCAGGATAAAGTCAGTCTCTTTATTCTCTACGGCATCTAACGTCACCTGGGGCTAGAATGTTCCCGGAGCTGTAAGCCTGAACCCAGACAAAGATCAACTTCAAAAGAAAAATCTCTATTAAAACTACACTAGGCTTAAACTAGGCAAGAAACTAGAAACTCAAGTTTGTGAAGCTGAAGTTCCCAATGAAAGTTTCAGATTTGACAAGTGTTTAGAGCACAGACATACTGAGAACACGCAGACGTTACACAAGTGAATTCAAGCCAGCTCCCAATCTGGGCATTAATATTACAATATGATTTGAGCAAATTAATTATTGATGGAAATATAAACGGTGTCTACAAGCGCAAACTGTTCTACCCTCTTTTTCTTCAGCAGTTTATGGAGAGTCAAGACGGTTTTGCTCGTAACAATGTCACTGCAGGGAGTGGAGGACATTACTATGTTTTTAATATGAGAAACTAGGGAGCACATTTATAGATACATTAACATAATACATCCACCATCGACATTTTCTGAAATCAACCCACAAGGCATCATGGGACGATGTCCCATTACCAAAAGCCATTTGCCTATTAACACAAAAAACTGAATTAGCCTATACCAATAAGATGTTAAAGGTGTTGACAATTATAGCTGTCAAGGTGACCTCTAAAAGTGTGTTACCAGGGGGGGAAAAGCACTTATACTCTGTTGGCACATTTTAGAAAGCAATATCGGTGAGTTTCTCAATGACAAATATGGGTATAATATAAAATGTTTATAAAATATACAAATTTTACAATAAACCACATCTTAAAACAATACTAACCAGTCCTAACTTAACTGTTATCGCCCTCCAATTTTGTTTTTGGAGTTGCTGCCCTCCAGTTTTTTAAATGCAAGTCTGTGGACTATTGGTGTGTTGTCACAATTCATTCCAGGCCTCATAAGAATAATGTCAGATCAAATTTGACCACTTTATGAGCACATTTACACAAGTGAATTCAAGCCAGCTCCCAATCTGGGCATTAATATTACAATATGATTTGAGCAAATTAATTATTGATGGAAATATAAACGGTGTCTACAAGCGCAAACTGTTCTACCCTCTTTTTCTTCAGCAGTTTATGGAGAGTCAAGACGGTTTTGCTCGTAACAATGTCACTGCAGGGAGTGGAGGACATTACTATGTTTTTAATATGAGAAACTAGGGAGCACATTTATAGATACATTAACATAATACATCCACCATCGACATTTTCTGAAATCAACCCACAAGGCATCATGGGACGATGTCCCATTACCAAAAGCCATTTGCCTATTAACACAAAAAACTGAATTAGCCTATACCAATAAGATGTTAAAGGTGTTGACAATTATAGCTGTCAAGGTGACCTCTAAAAGTGTGTTACCAGGGGGGAAAAGCACTTATACTCTGTTGGCACATTTTAGAAAGCAGTATCGGTGAGTTTCTCAATGACAAATATGGGTATAATATAAAATGTTTATAAAATATACAAATTTTACAAGAAACCACATCTTAAAACAATACTAACCAGTCCTAACTTAACTGTTATCGCCCTCCAATTTTGTTTTTGGAGTTGCTGCCCTCCAGTTTTTTAAATGCAAGTCTGTGGACTATTGGTGTGTTGTCACAATTCATTCCAGGCCTCATAAGAATAATGTCAGATCAAATTTGACCACTTTATGAGCACATTTTACACATACAGTAAATCACACTGTTCACGTAAATTTCCAGTTCATTCCTATGGGATGTTCTGCAAAGCTTGCCTGTGTTAGCAAGAGAAACCACGAAGAGCGAGACTTAGCAAAAGGTCAATTGGTTATCAGTGCAAACAGCAAGAGTGTTATAAACTCACAATTCTAGGAAATTACATACAGTACGATATAAACTCGTAATTGCAAAAATCAAGTCACAACTAAGTGTTTTAATCTCAAAATCGTGTGGAAAAAAGTCATAATTGTGAGATATAAACTCAGAATTGCGAGGAAAAAGTCCGAATTGTGAGATTTAATATATTGAGGATTAAACAGACTTTAGTAAATAGATTTTAACATGTATGGTAGAAAATAAATGCAAAAAATGACAGAAGTGCTTTCATATTCTACATCTTACCTGTACTTTGTTTTTACTAATTATGTTTTAATTTAATGATTTAAACATCTGTGTTAAAACTTTTGAAAGGAATGGAATATTCATTCAAAAAAATAATAATACTTCCAACATCCATCAGGAACTGATTGGATCTTAAAAAAGTGTTACATATCAGAATGGAGCCAGACTTGAATGTTAAAACATTGCTATTTGGGTATTGGTTAACATTTTCGGAAAGATACGGAGCAAGCAATGACATTTTGACTGATGAAACATTCACAATAAGAACAGAAACATGCATTAAGAAATTTTTGACTCGTCAACATGTATTTTAAATCAATAGGCATCATGGACCTCTGACTTTCATGTCATTAATCAAGTTTGGCTTCAAACTGAATGTTTCAAAGTTGAGCATGTGTTGTAGGAGCATTAAACTAATCATAGCAAACTACAACACCCTGAAAGGACCATTTTGGATTAAAACTTAGAAATTCTACAGAGCTTTTATTCAAGTCTCCTTCAGACGGCCACAAAATCTCTTGTGCACATGTACGATTGCTTTCACGGATAGCCCACTTGTTTATATATAGATATTTCTGTACCTTCCTATACAGTGTGTCTGAACTGAACTTCCTCTCCTGCATAAATCCCTCGTAAGCATAAGAAGAACACACTTATCTACTTCTCTCAGACCTGTACTTACATTCAAACATGAAATGAAAAGAAATGTGACTGAGGCAACAGAAAAGCACTTATCTCCCAGAAAACAAGACTCGGTGTGGACAGGAACCCTTGAATGTAAACAGCCTTATAAGAGACATGTTTGAATGGAGACAGCGTTGGAGTTTATTTAAATGAATTCAAATGCAGCACTCCTGATTAATTGGTTGACTGATGGGTATTTGCTGTAGAAGGTCTCAGCAGTCAACTGACAAATAAAGCACTTTAGATTCTCATTAATTTAAATGCAGTCCGATATTTTATGTAGCAGATTTGAGGTCAACTGTTAAAAAACATTCCAAGCTAAGTACCAGTTAAACTAGGACTGCAACATCTAAACAGGAAAAAAACGCTAATGAAAATAATAAACAACAAATTTCATTATCGAGTCATGTGTACGCATCGTGCATGAATAAAAACTCAGTCCATATTCTATTAACAAAACACTTGTGAAAATTAGCAGAAGTGACGGAGACTCTGAGTAAAGTGCCTGACCAAACCATGACAAATTTGCAGTCTTGAGAAAAAAAGTCCAAATTGTGAGATATAAATTTGTAACTAATAATTTGCCAGAAATAGTCAGAATTGTTTCAAACTGATTTTATCTCAAATTTGAGAGCTTATAAACCATGAATTGGAAGAAATAAAGTCAGAATTGTTTTAAACGTACAATTCTGAGAAAGTCGGAGCTGCTTTACATAAACTTGTTATTGTGAAGTCAGAAGTGTGTGTAAAAATCACAATCTGGAGAAAAAAAAATCTGAATTGCATGACGTTAAATGGATAATTCACCCAAAAATGAAAATTCTGTCATTAATTGCTCACCCTCATGTCGTTCCAAACCCGTAAGACCTTCGTTCATCTTGTGAATACAAATTAAGATAAATAGGGCATCATTGAAATAGTCCATGTGACATCAGTGGTTCATCGTAATTTTATAAAGCTGCGAGAATACTTTTTGTGCACAAAGAAAGCAAAAATAACAACTCCACAACACATGCGTGTGATGCTGGTGATGCAGGAGCCGGTGTTCTGAGGTAGAACCCGGATGCACTGTGGCTTGTTTGCAAGCAGAGGGTAATACACACAAATGCTTCGTGATACTGTCATAAACGCGCATCGAAGACTGACACAGAAGAGAAGAGTCAGTTACGTTGCTGTCTATGCAGAGTCAGAAAGCTCTTGAATTTTATCAAAAATATCTTCATTTGTGTTCAGAAGATGATGGAAGGTCTTACAGGTTTGGAACGACATGAGGGTGAGTAATTAATGCAGAGTTTTCATTTTTGGGTGAACTATACCTTTAACTCAAAATTGTGAGATATAAACTTGGAGTTGCGAGATTAAAAAAAAGGAATTACCTTTTTTCAATATTTTGTGGCATAAATGGACTAGACATGTATGGTAATTTGAAAATCGGTCCAAAGGAATGACAGTAACACGTTGATCAGTGGCGTTCCGTCTATATAAACTGCGAATGCTCCGCACACCCAGGCCATTTGAGAGAATAAGTTCACGGGATAATTCATATAAACATGATTATAAGTTGATCCCTTGTCATTTGAAACTTAAAGCTTAAAGAGTTAGGAATAAGTACGTACAATGATTTATTTGCCAAACGGCGGTAATTTTCTTTAAATCTACCAGTTGCGGTTGCTTCCGGGCGAGCGGATTCTCCGCAGCTTTCTTGTCTCCGCTCTGTTGCTATGACTCGTCAGGATTATAGCGCGTTCTCTTATTGCTGGTCTGCGGCTGATTTAATGCGCGAGGTAAGCTGTTCGTAAAGCGCTCGCCCAAGCGGAAAAATGTGCTGTTGCTGTCAGATCTTGATTGCCGAAAATCACATTGTGTTTGATGCAAAACCAACTCGACTAAATCAAAAGAAAAACAACACTGTAACTGTATATTTTTGTTTTCTCAAGCAAAGGAAATTTTAAAAGTCCACTGAAAACATATCTTCTTACATTTTTGGTCATAGACAACGTATGTTGAAGATATACGTTATTGCCTAAGCGATAAATTAAAAAAAAAAAGTTTCTAAAAATGTGGGCTATATAAAATTTTAATAATAACAAACATCATAGGGAGTTGGGGAGGTCTTATCACTCAGCATACCCGGTTAAAAAAAGTCACCGCTCGCCACTGACGTTGATATACTTTGGACAGGCAATTGTTGTGTTATAATGTCAATTATTATACATTATATTAGTTTGTATTTTATACTTGTTTTACACATATCTGTATTGGAAAATAAAAAACTTGTTGACAGAAATGCACTTGAAATGCTGGTCCCACCGGCCCTACAGACCTCCATTGTAAATGCATTACCGTCAACACATTTTATTGTTTTTCTCCAGAAAAACAGTACATCTGTCCTACTACAAGTCCTTAGTTCTACAGTGCAGCTACACATCAACCAAGGGCTATAAACTTGTGCACATCATTTATAACATTTAAAGCCTTCATAAATGTGACACGAAAGCTTCATGATTTATTTGCAAACAAATGTTGCGCTTCGTAGAAAGGATGTTTTGATTCAGTGTCTTTCGATCATTGGTGACAGCAGAAGGTATTAAAGGTCCCATGACATGCTGCTTTTTGGATGCTTTTATATAGGCCTAAGTGGTCCCTAGTACTGTATCTGAAGTCTCTTTCCTGATGAGGGATACGACTCATCTTTGTGTTTAAGTCCTACGCCGACACTCTCTGGCTGGTGTCAGTGCCTCCAGACTGTGGCTGTTCTTTCAGACCGCTGAAAGATGTTTCACCTGCTTTGCTCCTGTCCGACTTCTAAAGCCTTCCGTCTGGCACTTATCTTTCCCCTGCCACGCTCAGTCATTTTCTGTCAATCCTTTCATCCATCTTCTAGTGCTCCCTGCATCCCGGCAGCTGTGCTGAGAACATGGCACACGGCCCGATGCTGAGCGTGAGCGTGGTGCTGCTTCAGAGATACTCGGGTCCTGTACTGCATTACTGCTTTCTCTTCAAGAGAGAGGAAAGATGGAGAATGAGAGAGGTGATATATGGATATGAAGCAGAGACGGGCTTTTTTTTGCAAGAGAAGTGGGCAGAATTGACTCATAGGCTATAAACTGGTGTGAAATAATGGTTTGAAGATGAGTCCAAAGATTGTAGGCTCGAGAGCGGCCTTTGGGCAAGACTTTACTGACAACATGAACATCCAAATAAAACTTATCATTCCTGGTCTTACTGCTAGTGCATGTTATTGCAAATGAAAATAAAGGTTTGTATTCACAATGTTTTATCAAAATGTAAAAACTCGCTCCACCTCTGAAACTGTTGTTCCAGTTGAAACCAAAAAAAAAATGGATGAAAATTAGAAAAGTTGCCTTGGCAAGTTTACATTGAAGTACAAAAAGTAAAAAACAAACAAACAAAAAAAGACATAAATTACTAAAAATGAACTTGAAATATACAAATAAAGCTAGTTTAAAATATTAATAAATACAATAATAGTATAAAAACACTAAAATAATACTGATCTGAATTTCAAGGCCATTTTTTATTTTGAAAATGCATTTTTATTCAGAACATTTTTATATCTGAAAAACACCAGATATAATTGAAAAGCATCATATATATTTGCACCAATTAAAATTCTTGCTGACACCAATAAGCCAGACAGTTATTTTAATGTTATGGTCAATAACTATTTAATGACCAATATTCAAATACTATAATATTTTTTATTAAATAAATTAAAAATAAAACTTTTGAAAATTAAAATTTAGACATCACAATATAATAATGCTATAGATATATTTATAGATTTTAGATTTATTTACATTTAATAGTGTTATTAAATTGCAACTAAGATGAACTTTTAGTTGGCAATAGATGACTTATTATTTACTTATTAATTACTTAATTGATTAATAACCTACAATAGTTTAAATATTCACATATTAAATATATTGATTGAGTTTATTATTATTGTTGTTGTTGTTATTATTATTATTAATGCTTCTGTTATGCATTTTCATTTTTTTAATTGAACACATTTTTTAACTACACATGATTTGCAAAAAACATAATTGATGAATCAGTCAATCAAATAATCACATTCATCATCATCATCATTTTATATTATTATTGCTGTTGCGGTTTATAATAATAATAATGCTTCTGTTTTGCATTTTTCAAATTGAATGCAATTTTTCCATTATACTGATTATACAATCAATCAAATATTTTATTATCAAATATCTGTAATATTCCTTATTCGTTTTATAATAATGTTAAATAAGGCATTTTTAAAAAGTCAATATGTAATTAATATAATAAATATAACATTTAAAAAGTGCAAAATAGAAGCATTTTCACTAGTGCTTTAGTGAGATATTTGGAGATATATACACACAAAATTACACACACTATTTTGTCTAATGAAAGATCTACGACCATGATATGCAATGGTATTACAGCTGATACCATCATTATTCCATGATACTGTCATATTACATTTTTATAAAGAATATTATCTCATGCGGTCAGTTTTCTTGCTTTCACTAGCACCTGAAACCAACAAAATAAAGTCTAGATGCATATAACTACGTGCTTTAAAAAAAAAAAAAGCAATGTAAAGATGTGGTGTCATTCCTCTATCACACTGACGGACCGACACATGAAGCTTTAGCCATCTGTACCTCAGCACTGCCAGACATCAACTCTTCATCACTGCTTCAGAATTACTCAGCCGTATCTGTCACACTGTACCTCACTGTGACTTTAAGCCTGAATTTCTCACACTTCTCCTTTGTTGCTAGAGTTTTTCACAGGTGACGGAGTTTGTTCTGTTGTGCTCAAAATGTAGCTGCACCGTGTAATCGTTGGCCTTTTTCATCAGGCGAGTAACAGCAGCCCTTTACGTATAGAATCAAATCACACAGGCCTGCTCACAAATCCTCGTCCAAATGAAAGTGCAAAAGTCTGTCCACATTAAATCATACAGCGTTTCCTCTTGAAGTAGGGTAGATCTGTTCATATATTGGAGCGGCTCTGAAATGAGCGCACATAAAATGAAGTGTGAGCTTGTTTTTATTGGGAAGTGGAGTGATGTATAGTGTTATTATGTGAAGGAGTGCATGAAGCAGATCTGTATTATGACTATGATACCTTGGAAGACACAACCTGAGTCGTTTGCGTTCTGAAGTTTATTTTGCTCATGCTTGACGTATGTCTATTTCTTGTGTCTGTTGTCAAGGCTAATGGTCTTTAGTTACAGAATTAGAGTCAGGCGGTGGATCCTATCACTGAAACACGGTGAGTTTGGCTAACAGCACTGCACAGTAATAGTCGTTTTATATTCCAGCATGAAATATTTAAACAAAGTCCATCGGCCATTGTTTGTTCAATCTTCCTGTTGAAAACCTTTACTTTTCAGACCCTTAAAATGTCATCAATAATTTAAATGGTTATGCGGCACATAAATATCAGCCTTCGTTTTGTTTTCCTTTTAGTCTCTGAAGGACATCAAAAAAAAAAAAAGAAAAAAGTAAAAAAATATATTTACTGCACATAGAAAAGGATTTGTGGGGAATATTTTCTTTAAATTAAACTTCTGTTCGCTGTAACACAAAACTAAGAGTGCATTCAAGTTATGTTGGAAAGATCATATTTACAAGATGATTCATTGTCTCAATTTACAGTAAATTCAGTTACAATTCATTTACTAAAAAACTAGCATATATAAAATTGGATAGTATTGCAGGTTTCAACTAAAAAATGTTATAAATTGAAATAAAGCTGAAATAAATGATTAGATGAAAAATTACAATTAGGAATGTCGACTAGTTAACTAACTGAAAGAAGTTTAAGTTGAAGCACTAAAATTAATAACTGGAAATTAAGAACACCTAAAACTGAAAAATAAAATAAATATATAATGATATTTAAAAAAAAATATTTTTAAATCACAGAACAAAATTACTAAAAATTAAACTAAAATGAACATGAAAACAAACAAAAAAAAATAGAAATAAAACTATATGATTCGGTTTACAGCACCTTCATAAATTTAATAAAGAATTAATGCCAAATGCACATTTAGACAAAGTAGAGTTAAAAAAAATCTTGCTGAAATTTTTTGTAGAAAAGGTACATTGCCATCTCCGACCAAAGTGACTTTAATGTATATAATCATTTTGTATTTTCAGTCGAATGGTCTTTTTCATTCATTAATTCATTAATTCATTCATCTCTGAAGCATATACATTATAACTATAACAATTTATTTTTCATATACAGCTTTAGGTGACAGTAAAAACACTACCATCTGTTTGGAAGGAACTGATATGACACCGCTAATCACTTGACATAAATTGATATTTTAATGTTAGAGATTTATCTCATCGGCTCTTGCCTGCAGCTGTCAAGCTCCCCTGCATGATTCAGTCAGTGACTCTACAGAAATTGTGAAGCCAATGAGTGAAAGGACAGTGGATGTGTTTTGGTCACGTATTGTCCAAATACTCATTGTCGTGGAATGTGTCTGTTTATGTGCAGTAACATGAACTGTAAATAGGATTCACCGGGCGAATCAAGGCAATAAGGTATTGATAATTCACTAAACATATCATTTGCCATGATAAGAGCTCTGGCTGTCAGGTTTTGCTTTTCGATTGATTTGGTTTTTGATGAAACCAAGCAAATTTGTCATATTTGTGGCTCCTAGAGATGATTTCTCTGTGAATTTATTGTTTTTATTGGGTTACTGAAGTGTTTTTGTGTCCAAACATGCCCATCTTTTCCATTTCATCCTTGCACAGATTGACAAACTGGCTTGCGACCACATCCGTGCCACATACAGGCATTTGTAGATTAATTCAATTTTTATATAAAAAGGTGTTTCAGTCATCATTAAACAAAGATGAAACACCTGTTCAGTGCCAAGGCCAAGAAATCTTGTTAGCTTGGTTGAATACTAATACAATAGCTGTTTGCCGCTAGGCTCTCGCTAACCTCCCCCTGAACTGTGCTCATTTTTTCTCTAATCTTGGCGTCTCACATTGGCTCACTGCTGTAATCACCTCGTTCAGAACGATGGCGCTGCTTGAACGGGTCGGCTTACAGGGTCATTAGAACCAGGTAAATTATTCATTACAAAATGTGCCATCAAAGTGGAGCGCTAAGCACAGGGTTTCCAGCTCTGCCAAGAGGCACAGTCGTGTCTTAATATACACACGTGTGTGTGTGTGTGCGCGCGCACGTGTGTGTGTGTTCATAAATTAAGAATGTAATGTATATATAAAATTTCTAGAATATTCTATTTATTGCTCAGGATGGGTGGGTGTGTGTGTGTGTGTGTGTGTGTGTGTGTGTGTGTGTGTTGAAATACAGAGAAAGAGAGAGGAAAAATACAGATCAGCTTTAGATCAAAAAGTAATAATATAATATTTAATAATAATACTGTTTAATGCATTTTTATATTTCAAATTTTCAAATAAATGCAGCCTTGGTGAGC
>NW_015551041.1:788297-797180 GCF_001515605.1 Sinocyclocheilus anshuiensis
ATACACACGTGTGTGTGTGTGTGCGCGCGCACGTGTGTGTGTGTTCATAAATTAAGAATGTAATGTATATATAAAATTTCTAGAATATTCTATTTATTGCTCAGGATGGGTGGGTGTGTGTGTGTGTGTGTGTGTGTGTGTGTGTGTGTGTGTTGAAATACATGATTTGATATATAATTTCTATATGATTTCTGCATGAATAAACGCATATTTTATTTTGTAGTTAATTTATTAACTACTACATTATACTACATTTTTCTTGTTGAATATCAAAAATTATACTTTGAAAACTAAATGAGTACATTTTAGAATTTGGCCTTGTAAAATGAGATGTTGGATTTTATATGAGTATTTTTTGTATTTTAAGTACTGGTCTTTTTCTTGTTGTTTTTTAATTGTTGGTACTGATGTTCCATGGTTACAGTAAAATAATTCAGTGTTTTTAATGACAGTCATCTTTAAGAACCTGTAATAATGCTGAAAGGTCAATAAAACAATAAAAAATCTGATTGAATCTGAATCTAACGCATCTGTGGGACATAAAAGAAGAGTTTTTCAGAAATGTCTTAGTGTTTTGTTTTGTATTTTCATACAATGGAAGTCAGTGGTCATCAAAACGGTTTATTTACTAACATTCTTCAAATAATCTGTGTTTCACAGAAAAAGAAATTCATAAAGGTTTGAAAATGACATCAGGGTGAGATATTAATGATGGAATTTTCATTTTTGGGTGAATTATCGCTTTAACTTTCATTGTCTTTAGGTGTCAGCGTTAACTTGATGCTATGGCACAAACCCATAACAAAAGCCTTGTAATGGAAATGCATAGTAATCAAACCAGGTGAAGCTTGAAATTTATGTTGGAAGTTCATCGTATTAGCCAATTAATAAAGTTATTTTCAGTCGCATGATCATGGTGTGACCATTTGGAAAGAAGGACATAAACACTGTGATAGGTGAGATAATCAAGATTAATTGAACTAATGTTCCTGAAGAACTAGCCCATTTGCTAATTTTCTCAGTTTGCTGAGCACATCACTTAATTAAGAGGTAATTCGTCTTCCTGTTCACACACAGTGTGTCATATACCTTATATTAATTGCGACGTTATGTGGTTGGAAATTAATGGAGAGTGAATTGATTTTCTTGATGGGGCAAATGCTAGTCTATAGTGTCCTTGTTCTTGATGAAAGTTATGGTTGATTGAATGAGTCTCATGTTGCCCTCTTGTGATTTCAGTCTGCAGGAGGCACTCTATCCTCTATCACTTCATATGGTCATTTATCCATCTTTGCTAATGCTGTTTTCAATTCAACTCAGAAAGTCACAATATCCAACTTGAAGACCGTTAATGATAAGTTTTGACTTTGACTTAAACAAATAAAATGCACTAATGAGTTGAAGTTCTTACATGACAGTTAAAAACACTTTTTTGTGAAAATTTTGCGTCAACATGACAAAAAAATACTATGACACATGTCAAAACTGCCTCATGAGGTTAGTTTAGGTAGACAATAAAGCAACTGAACTGAATTGAATTGAATTGAATTGAATTAGGTAAGGTGTCTTCTTTTTAACCTTTGTGGGTTTTTTGACTCATTGCTTGCCCTCTCAGTGTGAACCGCAGGTGTTGCTGTGTCCATACACATGTCAAAACTGCCTCATGAGTTTAGTTTAGGTAGACAATAAAGCAACTGAACTGAATTGAATTGAATTGAATTAGGTAAGGTGTCTTCTTTTTAACCTTTGTGGGTTTTTTGACTCATTGCTTGCCCTCTCAGTGTGAACCGCAGGTGTTGCTGTGTCCATAATGCCCTCCACGTCTCACCAGGCTCACTGTGAAACAGAGAGACCAGATGCAGCTCATTCCTGCTGACCTATTCGGTACCTACTGCTATAATGGCGCATAATTTAGCTGTTGTGTAGGTGACAGATGGCCCAACTCTAAAAGCCCCTGTGTTGGGTGCTAAAACCCCCAGTGATATATGAGCATGCAAGTCTGATAAATCCTCCACATCATTCGTTCTGTGACGGCAATTCATCACCTGTGGGAGTTTAGCGTTGGAATTCCTATTGGATTTTTAATGAAAGAGAAGATAATGTGACTTAAAGTCAATGAGTTCTGTGAATTTTTTTCTCCCACAAACCCCACCTTCACACTGACAAACTCCACCTCTTCATTTTCCACTATTTTCTCGTATTTCAACTTCCCAGGCACATCCAATTTTTGGGCCAGCCTCTGTTGTTGTGTTTCTGTAAATATCAAAAAGTTATTTTTATCTGAAATTTAGACTTTGGTTAAAATACACATGGGTTTTTGCCACATTAAAAGGCCTTTAAACTTGATGTATTTTCACATACACTTTGTGTAACTGTGACTTCATGTTGTTCTTTTCATCTTGAACATCTCATCTCATCTCTTCTTTTACGTTTATGTCTTCTCAGTTGACAGTTTAATTAGTCAATTGTAAAACACTTACAATGAAAACAAGTTGTCATTTTCTGTATAAATGTATTTTATAACAAAGTGTCGTACATGTGTCCTGTTATGATCTATTCTACAAAGCGTAGTCCATCATAAACTTGACATTGTTTATTTTACCAATGACACAGCACTAGTGTTTCTACAAGCCCACAATAAAAAGACTCGGCCACTGAGGCTTTGCGCTCTGTGTAAATAGTCAAGCACAACCTTTCATGTGCTGTTCTTTGATCCTGCATGAAATAACGATTCTCTTCATGCTCCCCAGTGAAGTGTGACATTTAAACAATTTGTGGGTTTTTGGCAATCAATGTCAGATTTAGCAAGAAATGTCTTGGACCACAAACCACACAGAATCCATTTCATAATGATCCAGTGGTGTGAGTCGGTATCAGATTATTGAGAGATATTAGAGACACATAGTCCAGTGTCCACTGCATCCCAAACCATTGCTCTTCTCTCAAATGGAGTTTTTGGAGTCTGTTTCTGAATCATTGGCTTTAGCCCTTGATCCCCAGATTGGTATAATGTGTGAAGGTAATATCTCAGACTGCTGATTCCGTAATTTCCTGTAAAGGTGATCACTCCTCCGCAACATGCAAATGAACGAACAGGCCACCGCAGACACAATCAGAAGCAGCGCAGTGATGCTGATTATCAATCCGTCATCGAAACCATAATCAGTTTTTCCAATTGAAACCTCAGCAGTACTGACATTCACACAGTTTTTCAAATGTCTACTTTGCAGGTCTGTAATTTCCACACACACCTTGTACTGCTTCAGTGGCTGCAAGTGTGTGAGGTTGAACGTTTTTACATCTGACAACACATGGGCGGTGAACTGCAAGGAGCGCTGCTGGGATGTGGTTGACCACTTAATATTTGACACAAGACTGCCCTTGGGTGGCACCCAAGAAATCCTCACCGAATGTGGCTCAGTCCCTTTGACTTGGATGTGCAGGGATTCATTTGCCGGCAGCGGGTAGTACCCGTTTACTACGACCGAGACTGATCTCATATCCACACCTATGAGATTGTGGGCCACGCAGGTGTACTGCCCAGCCTCGTTCTCTGTGATGCCATAAATGTCAAACGATCCCTCAGGATGCAGGTGATGCTTCTTGGAAATCATCTGAGGCAAAATCTTCTCTCCTGAAGGTGTGACCCAGTAGATCTCAGGTTCAGGATCAGCAAACGCCCTGCAGTGCAGAGACACCGAATCCCCGGCACCCACATTGACCTGCTCGGGAAGGCTCTCCGGAGATATTAGTGGCAGGCAAATATCCGCCATTTCACGGAAATGCACATGCTTGACAAGTCGACCTTCAAACTCTGAGGGCCCTGCGCATAAGAGGGCATCCGGTTCCATGAAGCGGACCTTGGTCTTGTTCATATTGATCCAGCGGATGACACAGTCGCAGTAAATAGGGTTGGAGTGCATGCTCACCTCCTGAATGTTAGGCAAGGATTCCACCGTCACATGATGAAGGGCCCGGAGCGCATTGCTATTCAGCATCAAGGACTCGAGCCTCGGGAGTTTGGAGAATGCATTCGGGTGGATGTAGGAAAGTCGGGGGTTGTTCGTCGCTTCGATTTTGGTCAGCTCTGGTAGGTTGTGCACAGCAAAGCTGTCGATGGAAACTAACTTCGGCATGCTGTTAATGCCAAGTTCTTTCAAATGGATCATGTCCACAAAGTCACCCCTTTGGATCCTCTCTATGGGATTCTTGTTAAGGTCCAGAAACTTGAGGTTCCGCACTTGTCTGAGAGCAGCTTGAGGTACTTTTGGGAACATATTATCATAGAATGACACGCTTTCCAGCTTATCGAGTCCAACCAGGGCACTGTCAGGGATTTCGGTTAGGTTCATTCTGGTTAGCACAAGACTGCGGAGATTGATAAGGGGCTTGAAATTCATGTCCTGTATTCTGGCAATTGGATTCTCTCCTATCATCAAGATTTCTAGCTGGAAAAGGTCCCGGAACCACTCTGTTCTTATGGCCCTCAGCTGGTTTGAATTAAGATGGAGCCTCAAGAGCTTGTTAAGCCCTTGGAAAGCCTCTGCACTGATCGAGGAGAGAAGGTTATGGTTAACATAGAGCTCCTGTAAGTTTGGGAAGTGTGCAAGGCAGTTATCATGAAGGCTGCTTAGCCAGTTCTCCTCTAGGTGCAAAGACAGAAGTTGTGGAAGGTGACCTAGAGAGACATCACTTAATGAGGATATGTTGTTTCGAGATAGGTCTGCCTCTGTTAGGTTTACCAGATAGTCCAAAGGACTGTCAATCTTTGCGATGTTGTTGGCCTGCGATAGAAGTACTTGTGTGTCTAAGGGCAGCCTCTCAGGCAGAGACAGAAGTCCTAGATCATTACAGTCCACAGTTGGAGCCTCATTATACATGGACGAGGGAGAGAACCAGGGTCGGACTTCACATTTGCACAGCTTGAGGCACACAGCCCTCCACTCTGTGGCCTGAACTGAGTTAGTCAGCGCCAGCAAACAAACTGCAAACAGCAAATCTTTCATCTTGGTCCTACTCTCTTCAGCTTGTAATTGGTCCTTATGGGGTCTGGTGTTA
The DNA here is from genome assembly GCF_001515605.1 of Sinocyclocheilus anshuiensis. NCBI lineage: Eukaryota > Metazoa > Chordata > Actinopteri > Cypriniformes > Cyprinidae > Sinocyclocheilus > Sinocyclocheilus anshuiensis. The sequence goes on from NW_015551041.1 coordinate 793,356, forward strand.
AAGGCGTTAAATTCACAAACACAGAATCATTTGTTATGACAACAGGGTGTATTTCTGCTGATGGCAAGTCCCCCAAAGCAGCAAGTTCGCCTGTTGTTGTCCTTGGCGGAGAGTAGCAACCTTTCAATTTACTCTGTTTTGGGTTGTCATGCAGGCTGCGTATGTGAAGGTCAGCGTATCCTTAGGGGAATGGAAGCGGGGAAAGTGGAAATCTGCAGGGTGAGCTCAGGTTCCTGTGGGGGACGGACCACTTGTCTGCCATCATTATTATGTTCAATCAGTCACACTCATCACTTCCCATCTGTGGAAAATAAGAGACAGGAGAGAGAGGAAATGAATACGGTGACACATTAGTGTCAAGAAGAGCCATACTGGCATTTAGGAGCATGATGATATATTTAGACCATACGAGTGAAGGTATTATTTGCTTTTTCGTGCCATCAAATAATACATTATTGCTGGTTTGACCTCATATGTCTACCCCTCCCACATCTATCATGTGACCACTGGGACTGCTCTTGCAATATATTCAAATGTCAAGGAGGTTTTATGTGCACGAGGGCAGGTGTTAAGAAAATCTGCATACATCACAACCATTCTGTTTAGTGTATGACTGGGTTTTGCGCATAAGAGCATCAGTATGCAGTGCCGTCTTACTTCTGTCATAGATCATTTTGTAATTGTGAGATAATTAGCTTTATTTGGCGACTGACTGGCCAGACACTTAAAACTGTTGTAACATGCTTTCATTTCTACGCTATAATGCGCTGTGAATATAATAACTTACTTTAACTGCATTTATATGGAAGCCAGTTTAACAACTTATCCTGTCATACATAGCGCATTTAATTCGTGTTTTGCATTTCTTACAAACGTGTTATTCAAGCATACTAAGGGCATTGCTAACATTGGTTTTTATTGTCTCATAAATAGACATTAAAGCCAACTGAATGCACAGAGGGGCAATTATTTCACAATGAAGTGCTATCCCAAAGGGCTCAGTGATAACCACTGCATTTTGTCTTTCAGTGGCAGCTGCTAGTGGGCACAGTAAGTTAATTAAGACGTTTTAAAATTTACCTGTGAACTCAGACTCTGTGCTTTGTACCTATTGTATGGTTGACTAAAACTATATTTGAATGCATTACACAGTGAGCAAAACCCAGTAAGTTGCTCTTTAACCTTTTATATCGTGACGAAAATCTGATGTGGTCTGTGTATTTCAACACAGCATTTAATATGAATCAGTTTTTAATCAAATTGACAGGGTGTCTTTAAAATACGGTACTCTAATTCTGTCTTGGACAGATTGTTAATTCGGTTGCAAAATGGATTGCTGTGCACTGTGAGGTTTGTGATAAGATTTATGTTCAATGATATTGATTGACTGCCCTAATATAAATATAAAAATTTGGGTGCTTACACAGAAAATCTCAGTGTATTTGCTAGATCTTACTCCATATGTTGAAATTATTATTGGCTTGCAACCTTGAGGACAGAAAGCACAAAGCCTGTGCTAGATGAAGCTGTCAGTATCACTATAGGAGCAGGTTTGTAAAAGAACTCCTGTAGGACAGTGTGCTTATGTTAGTCCGACTATAGCAGCGAGTCAACACAAGCAGGTGGGAGCATTTTTTTTTCTCCTTTCTCCTTGCATAGCCATCTGTTTGGTCCTGTAGTCTGATTTTTGGCCAGGATTGTGCAAAGATCACTATTCATCCCAACGACCGTACAAATTATGAGGTTGTAAACTTATTTCAGAAGCTGCTTACTGTCTGATGTATGAGAATTAGGTGGTGTGTTGCCATGTTGAGGAGAGACTAACTAAAAGCAGTTGCTTTTCAACAAGCAATTAGTTGAAAAATAGCAAAAACATCAGTTTTTGTTACATTTTATGTGCACCGTTTTACAGCCAAGCAAGATATCCAGATTTGCTCTCCTATTTTCATCTCTTATATTTACATACAATATAGACAGTGTTAGAAAGTCTGATTTGTTTTAATGAATCAGTTCATAAAATAACTGATAAAAAAGACATAAATCGATTCTGCATAGATGTCAATATTTATTTTATTTTATTTTTTTTGTAGATGTCAGGATTTTATATAAATATCTAAAATCAAAAATAAATAAACAGATTTATAAAATAAATAAAATTAAATATCTCTATTAAATAAATTCTTAACATTTCTTAAAATTTTCTTTAAAAAAATCTTTAAATTTGTGTGTGTGTGTGTATATATATATTCTAACTAAAGTGTGTGTAGCAATTAAATATATTTCTAAATATAAATGTCAAATAAATACAATCAAAAATCTTTCTTAATTTTGAATTGATGGAATTTTTATATATATTAGTTTCAGTGTGTGTAAAATTAAAATAATTATATATAAATAATTAAAATATATATTAGTTTCATCCACTGTTATATATAATATATAACTTCTTGACACTTTAATGTCTTCACTTTGATTTTAACTGCAAATTTGTCTCATAATTAAAAAAAAAAATGTTTTTCTCAAATACCTCATTTATTTAACAGATGATAAACTGTCATTATCTGCAGAGAACATGCTCTTTGTTGCTATGACAAGCACAACATGGATGCACTGAGCTGAACACAAGTGTGAACAAGTATTGATACACACACAAGGACACACATCTCGCTTGCTCTCTCCATCTTTCCCATTTCCGTCCATTTTCTGTTAAGGGCTTTGCGCTAAAGATGCCCACACACTAATTTGATTTGTTCATGTATGTGTCCTTCTTAACTAAGAGAGCCCTCAGCTGTGGTTCATGAGTGTTGTGCTCACTTCATTATGTGAAACAGGTTTGAAATAGTATAGTGCTTCTATAGCTGAATGCTTGAAAGGGTCAAAGGGGCAGACTATTTCTGCTCACATGCACACAGATGCACAGTATCTGGAGAGATGTATATAATGTAACTTAAACACTATTATGACATGATTTTATCAGTGATTCTTTGTGGTTTATACAGCAGTTATTGCTGCTCGTCTAATGTGATTGGACATGGTGTTTAGGGCTGCACGATATTGGAAAAAACTCACATTGCGATATTTTATTTTTCTGCGATATATATTGCAATATGAAAAAAAAAATCAGATGACTTCAATAGCTCTATTTGGGGAAAAATAATCTATGATTGGGGTGATTTTGTAGGCGAGTAAATCAGCATAGGAAATAAACAAATTACAAGCATAGATAAATATAACAGAACAAATTAAACTGCTGTGTGTGAAGTGAACCAATATACTGTTACACACATTATATTCTTTCTCAGTTGTTTCCCTTCACCTAAGCCATAAGCAACTGTTTACAAGGATACTTGCAGGGCACAGTATTTCAGGCACAAATAGTTGCGGAAGTGAACGGAATTCAGAGTTCACGTGCATCTGCGTGCGTTGCTCTCACTGTGTCTACACCGGACGCGACGTGACAAAATACTATAGAACCCATTTTAATCAGTGATGCTGTGTGACTGACTACACTAGATGCGGCGCACGGTCACTTTGTCATGTCCGGTGTAGACAGACTTTGGGGCCGTTCAAATGTTGCGCCTAAAAACGCGAAGGACTTTCTCCTTCTTTCCAAAGCACTGAGAAGGGTATAACTGCAGCCTGGAGATCTCCAAATGGGGGCGGGAACTCCAAAACGGGGTGGGAGCTCCAAAATAGGGCGTGGCTTCCTCCCATTGACAGACAGGCACATGACACGCATGCGCAATTTTTTCCCCCAATCCACTTCAGTGCAAACTCCGCCCCACAGCTGATTCTAAAGATTTTATTGGTTGTGTCAATTAAAGT
>NW_015551041.1:797704-804274 GCF_001515605.1 Sinocyclocheilus anshuiensis
CCAGCGTCACTACCCCCTCCTACCCTGCGAATTTCGAGCCCCGGGACGCCCCTGCTGCTTGGAACAAAGGGATAGAGTAAAATCGTTCCCCTGCACTGTGCTGGGACGGCTCACGGGAGAGCTCGTGGGTGATTCCTGTTTATATCATTAAGCAGAGGTTCCAACTCCAGTCCGAACACCACTGGCCACGAGCTTTGGGCTTTGCTCTCACGGAGAATATTTATTTATATAGCATATTTTATTTTAGATGAACTAGAAACAATGTTTAATTTATAAAATTTTATTTTGAAATGTAAGTCAATAACAATTGGCTGGAGCCAGAGCCAATGGTGAAAGTCTTTGCGCGAGGAGACCCCGCCCCATTTTGGAGGTTCTGCCCACTTTTGGAGTTCACGCCCCATTTTGGAGATCTCCGGTCTGCAGTTATACCTACTTGGAAGTGCTCGGAGCTTGCGCTTTTGTGGCGTCTGTCGTTGCTAAGCAACCGTGACCCGCGCTCTCCGCGACGACACGGAAGTTTCAACAAAGGATAAATGGATTTTCCAGCACTGAAAATCGCTTGCAGTAGCTCTGCTACTAAATGTATTTCAAATTGGTATCTCTGTACAGCTGTCGCGTCCGGTGTAGACACTGTGTCTGTGTGAGCAAAGAAAACAATCAGTATAAATATAATGATCAGTATACTAAACATCGCACATCCTGCGATGTGACTATCGCGGATGAGCACATCGCGATATCGATGCTGAAACGATATATCCCTATAGATGCCCTAGTGGTGTTCCATTGGGATGTTTCACTGAGAGTATCAATCTGCTTGTCAGACCATATGTGAAGCAGAGTCTTGATTTTAACTTGAAACTTGTTTTTGAAAGTCAGAATGTCTTAATCAAAAAGTATTATAAATGTGTGTAAAATATTTATTATTTGGGAAATATTTACATTGTATTATTTTGACATACTTTGTATTAATTTGTGTTCTTTTTCTACCCATAATTAAGATACTGAAAGATGATCTTGAAAGAAACCTAAAATTGTGGCTTTCAGTAATAATTTTGATTTCAACTCATGTCTTTAGAAAGCAAAACGAATATGTAATATCAAATTTTAAGATTTTTGTTAAAGTTTTTTTTATTAAATTAATTTATTTATTTAATGCATTGTTAATTTATTTATATTTATTTTTAACGTCTTTTTTCTACCTTTTTTCTGCACATTTTGCAGACACTGGTGTGAAAATTTCCTGCATTACTCAACTTGCTATTGAACTATTGTTTAAAAATTAACAGATATTTAGTACAACGCTCTTGCTCATGTGATTCAACAATTCTACATTGTTATTTCAGATTTATTCACTGTCTATACTATCATAGTGTTTATTAATATTTTGAATTGGTTTAGTTTTCTAATTTCAGTTTGATTTAGAAATTTGGTTGTGTGCTTCTGTCATTTCATATAATTACTAAATTTCAGTTTTAGTTACTTTAATACTTCAACTTTTTTATTTCAATTAGTTGCCAAGATTACATTTCTAATGTTCTTTCAAGTTTAAGTTTGTAATCTAATATTTTTGTTTAATTTTATTTCAGCTTTACTTTAATTAATGAATTCTTATTAGTAACAACACTGATTTTTTTAATAAAAATATATAATTATACTTATTTTTAATTATTATCTGTTCTAAAAGAAGCCAAAGCTGGATGTAATGTTGGAATTCCCACAGTAAAATCTCCAAAATCCCACCATATTTTAAACATGAAGTATGTGGTGATTGGCTAAGGGATAGCTGTCAAAGGTGTTGTTTGCGTTTAGCACCGAGTGCTTTTCTAAGGAAGTTTTCAGTGGAAATTTGTAGTGTGTTTTGTCTGAACAGTACCAACAGCAGTTCCTCTGTCTATCTGCATTAATCACAACTTTTTGTTGACAACCGCTCCTTTCCTAGAGTCAAGAGTCCAACCACTTTACCTGAAATATTTATGGTTTGCCTCCTTTAGAGAAAGTACTCATGAAACTAACACACATAGACACACACACACTCTCTCTTTTCCATCCACTCGTCTAATGCTACAGACACCACATAAAGTGGCCCTGCTGCGCTATGTTTTATTCACAAGGTAGAAATCTCGCCGTACTTCGGCAGCGGGGCAGCACTCCTAGTGAAGCATGTGTGGGGGGACATCACCAATTGGAGGTGACACCTTGTCACATTACGATGGCGTAACGCAGTCTGCAAAACGCCTTCCCCTCTGGTTTGCGTTTAGGGAATGGAGTGGATCTGAGGGGGCTGCTCAGGTTTCGTTTCATACTGACTGAAAGCAAGAGTGAAAAACATGTACGGCGGGCAGAATACTTAAAACCCAGCAGCGGCAGACTCTTGTGACAGTGAAGTTAATGGATTTAACGTTTAGCCCTTGATCATGTGGGTCCACCTGCGTGGTTTCAGGTCCACTTCTAGTTTGGCTTCAATAGCAGAAATATTAGCTGTCGGTTCGCCTTCTGCTTTGGTTTTAATTCATTTACAGATTCTGTTGCTGAAATGTTCTTTTGCTTTCAGTCTTTGAATTGAAGTTAATCATCTCTGTAAGTTGACTTTTAAAACCACCACCATATAAAACTATCATGGTGTGGATATACCTGGTTGAGATTCGGAAAGTAGAGTTTTTCTATTCTGTTCTGTTCTATGTATTCCATTCTATTCTCAATTCTATTGTTATTTTCTGCTTTTGTCTATTTCTGTTCTGCCATGTTCAATTCTGTTCTGATCTGGGCTGTGTTTCTCAAAAGTGCTGTAGAGATCACTGGTGGCAATGGTTCTACGATCTACCGTACTTATGCTTATTACGATGCTTTGGGAAACGCAGCTCTGGTCAAGTGTATGTGATTCTGTTGTGTTCTCTTATAAATTCTATAGTGTTTTATAATCTGTACTATTCTATTTTCTGCTCTGTTCTATTTTGTTCTGCTGTGTTCAATTCTACTCTGTTCTGCTCTATTCTCTACTTTATTCAGTTCTAGGTCATTGTTTTCAATATATTCTGTTCTACTCTATTCTGATTTTTTTTTTGTATTCTGTTCTGTTTCATTATGCATTATTCTATTTTGTTCTTTTCTGCTGTATTTTGTTTTATTTTAATTTCTTCCATTGAATTCAATTTTTCTCAGTTCTATGGTATTCAATTCTGTTGTTTTGTTTTTCTCCATTTTATTCTGTTCTGTTTTTCTATTGCATTTTGTTCTACTCAATCCTAATATTATGTTCTGCTCTTTTCTAATTTGTTCTATTCTGTTCTTCGTGTCAAATTCTGTTTTATTCTTATTCAATTCTATTGAGTTTTCTATTCTGTTTTTAATATATTCTACTCTTGTTTTTTTTCTATTTTATTCTGTTTATTTGCTAATGTGGTCTTTTATTTTCTCCTCTGTTTTTATTTATTCAATTTATTCCTTTTCTGCAGTATTGAATTGTTGTTTTGTTTTGTTCTATTCTATCCCATTCTGCTGTTTTATCTATGTCATTATATTCTACTCTACTCAATCCTAATATTCTTTTCTGCTCTTTTCTAATTTGATCTATTCTGTTCTGCTGTGTCTAATTTTATTTTATTTTGATAATTCAGTTCTATTGTGTTTTCTATTATGGATGTGTATTTCTATTCTATTTTACTATATTCTATTCTATTCAGTTCTAATTTATGTTATATTTACCCTGTTATACTCCATTTTGTTTTTAATATTCAATTCTGTTCTACTCTTTTGTTGTTTTAAATTTTATTCTGTTTTCACTAGTGTGTTAGATTTGTTCTCCTCTGTTATATTTCTTCTGCTTTTTTCTGTTATATTGTATTCCGTTCTGCTAGGTTTTGTTTTTTTCCTGCTTTTTATTCTGTTCCATTCTGTTTATTCCATTATGTTGTTTTGTTCGCTTTATTCTATTCTATTCTTTGATTCTCTTCTGTTCACAAACTGTACAAGATAACCAAGTTTACTTCATGACTTATGAGCCTACATGAGTGTGTTTTCCCCCGTGTGCTGTAATATATCAGCATTGTTTCCTATCACACTACATGGTGTCACTTCAAACGCCTGGTGTGAAGTATAATTAGCTAAGATACTACGCTGACACAGGCACCGTCAGAGAGTGTGTGTGTGTGTGTGTTATAGTCCTACAGCTCTCACCTGCTCCGCACTGCTGATGAACACACCGCATGACAGCAATTAATTATGCTTCAGCACTGCTGACAGAATCCCTATAGATATATCAGCTATTTCTGTTGCATATTCTTTATAGTCCTACAGCTCTCACCTGCTCCGCACTGCTGATGAACACACTGCATGACAGCAATTAATTATGCTTCAGCACTGCTGACAGAATCCCTATAGATATATCAGCTATTTCTGTCGCATATTCTTCAGCCCTGTCTCAAGTCATGTTAGCTTTTTTTTCTTCTATTGTCCTTATTGATTTCTCTCTCTCATCTCTACACTCCCATCTACACCTTGTTCATACACATGAGGCAGGAGCAAATACCATAAATCAGTGGTGCTTAGACCAAATACGTGTCCTTTTTTGGTTCCTACCTTTTTATCTTCCATTAGCTTATTGCATTTTGATTTCAAACCAAAAACACAAACTTTGCAAACACATACCATTAGAGAAGCCAAATGTTTTTATTATACAACTGTACTAGCTACTATAAGATCCCTATTCCAGAGTGACATGAACTATGCTAAGGAAACTCAAGCCGGTTTGTTTTATATTGTCGCATCACAACCTCTTTTACCATCTGACATAGGAAGCAAACATAACCTGTATTTAGTTTGTAGATGGCATGTTTTTGTATTTTAGGCTGAAGAATAGCATAGGTCTTCTTTAAAGCAGAGCCGAGTGACGTCTGTTAAAGTGAGGTGCTGTATGAGCTGTGGCTTTTGTCATATTTCACTGTAGCACTTGAAAGCATTTGTGACGGTCACAAACAGTGATACAGCAAGGTTTATAAGACCATTTTATGAGGGTTGATTGTGCATGAACAAAGCTAATTGTCCAGAAATAATGCTAAACCTTTGTTTTAAAGCTATGATAACGTGTAGGTAACATCCAGATGAGTATGTGCAAGAATAATAGCTTACAGGTTGGCCAAAAGTTGCTGTCTAAATTCTCAATTTTGATGATGCAACATTCATTGTGCAAGTATATTGACAACTTTTACTAAGCTTTTTTTTTTTTAGAATGATAATGCTCTCAAACTGGAGACAGAATAAACGTAGGCTAAATACCTTATGTATTACTCACACTACAGTCTCTAAAATCCCTTGCAGTAACTTAAGGAGCCATAAATCAATAATTTCCTCTTGATCCATCACATTATTGGATTCACAGTTATTCCTCCCCATGATACCTGTAGAGTCTTTGCGCGAGATTACGACATTTTGTACGCGAATGCGCAGAGCTTTCTGATCAAAAACATGGTAATTATTAAAACTGAAGATAAAAATACACATTTAGGAGTGATTCTAATATTAACTGAGCGCATACAGTACGTTTGGCTTTAAGCCCCCTGCACTGGCACGCTATTAAAACCCCCATACTATCACACAGGATGCTCACGAGTCATGAGAGCGTGAGAGCCGCGCTTAACTTACCGGAGAGAATGAGAGTCCTTGTTTGAAGCGCATAATATATTCCTTTCCTCTCAACCGCGGGATCGAGCTCCAGACTTACGGGGTTATTATAGAGATCTAGATCCAAATGAATTTTAGCTTTATTTGAGCGTGTGAGAGATGTGGACTCTTTCTCCATACGGTTGTATTGGAAAAGATGCTGGGCGCACCGCGCGTATCCATCCAGCTGTCTGTGATACTCCCTCCCTCACAGTCTCCCCAGGGACGGGCAAATTCTGCCTGTCGTTCGCTGCAAGCTGATTGGTCGAGCAGTGCTGTCAGTCAAGTGAGGGCTCCCTTATAAGCTGGAAAGGGGGCGGGGCTATTACATCGCGCGCTTTTTACCGTCTCTCTCTTCCCTCTGCATTTTCATACTCCCACTTTCTCTCTGTCTTTGCCTCGTCAACTTAATCTCTATTTGTAGTTTTCTGCGCTCTGCCCGTGAGGCTACGACCCTGATAAAGAAACGCTATTTGAATATTCACATGCTGACGACTGGATTTTTGACTTTCATGAGCTGTAAGCTCTAATCATCAAAATTAAAACAAAAAACTTTTGAAATGTTTTACTTTACATGTAATGAATCTGGAATATATGAACGTTTCACTTTTTGAAATAAGTTACAAAAAAATTAACTTTTTCACGATATTCTAATTTTTTGAGATGCACTTGTATATATATATAGCCTATAAGAGTGTAAAGACCATCGACTCTACCGTTCGACTCCAAGGCACGTAAGTATCGCTTCTGAATCATTCTCTTTCCTACTATTTGTTCCCCTTCTGTTTTCAGTTTTTACAACCAATTCTTACTATGTGTTTCCACATCCCTATTATTACTACCACTCGCAAACCATGCATCACACACTGTAGGCAGCGCAATCCTAACAACCTGCGCACTTTGCCTATGTCTACT
>NW_015551041.1:804393-810163 GCF_001515605.1 Sinocyclocheilus anshuiensis
ATGGCTGCAATATAACAAAGAGTGAAAAATTTAAGGGGGTCTGAATACTTTCCGTACCCACTGTATATATATATATACACCTTGCTACGTGTACTCCGTTAGGCTAACCGAGACTTGTCATTTGCACTTATATATTGTTGCTCTTTTGTTAGTTTTGATTGCTTTTATTGTCCTCATTTGTAAGTCGCTTTGGATAAAGCGTCTGCTAAATGACTAAATGTAAATGTAAGTCTTTCTTAACACACACCTAACCAGGCTCTTGCATTTACTGCAAAATCCTACTTGGCAAATCAGAATATATTTTCCCAGCATACCGTATGTAACATTTGAGATAAACACCAACAACATTCAGGCCTGCAGAAGTAATGAAAATCACAAATCAGGCTGAGCAACAGAGCTGTTGCAGAAGAGGTGTGTGTGTATGACGGACGGAGGCTGCGCTCGAGCTGTTTGAAGATTTAACACTATGAAGTGTTAACTGAATTTTATTCTCTTTCATCTGAAATTAGATTTTAAATAAATTAATTTTAAAACAGAAAAGTTGCATCAAGTGTGGTCTCAGACTTTTGGAACCTCATTGAACTATATTATAAAAACTAGAGTAAATACAGATAAACTTTATTCAATAAAAGATAACACAAAATGTCCTACTGTGTCTTGTGAGATATTCTAAAGGAACAGATTTTGTTCTTAGGTGTCTAGATTTTCAAGACATGGTGTTCAGGCTGTCACAAAGAAAGTAGGCAATTTCTGACCAAAGCGCTTGCTCAGCATTTGAGAGGCATTTGGCACCAAAGTACACACTTCAACCGTGAGAAGTCATCTTATAAGAAGCCTTACAGGGTGTGTTGCAGCTGAGAAAGCGCTCTTGCAGAAAGGCAACAAGCAAAAAAGTTTACTGTACATGAAATTCCATAAAGCATGGAGTGACAGCCAGTGGCAGAAAGTTTCAGACGTGGGTGGGATGAGAAGTTTGCAGTCTCCTGGAAGACGAGGTTGCGGCTCGTTCACAGTCAGGGTCATTGTGGGTAATGATGTGGGGGATCAGGTCAAAACTGATTGAACAAATACTTCAGACACTACACATGTAACACCTGACCTTGAAATAAAAGCTATGTGGGATCAGTTTCACTAAGAGAAAGCCTGGAAATATTAGGGAACTTGGGATTGCCAGGCCTGAAAAAGTCATGGAAATAATTGCAACTTTAAAGAGTCATGAAAAAGGAATTGTATTCATTTGCAATAAATTGTGCTTTGTGCCATTTATCATGAATTTTATGTTTGAAAATTAGCATTGTGTATATAGATCAATAATTTCATATGGTTTTGAACAGTGTTACTGATACCTTATAGTAATTGTTAATATAGTTTTTATTTTTTATATTTTCAGTTTTCATTTTAGTAATTCTAGTATGTACTTTTGCCATTTTTCCATTTATGTGTATAATTATATTTAACTTTGTTTTTATTTCAGTTTCAGTATTTTTATTACCTTAAATAGATATACTTATTAACTCTATTTTATTCCAGTTAGTTGCCAAGACAATATTTCTCATTTTCAAAGAAGTTTTCTTCTAAATTGTTTGTCTAATAGTGCGTTTTCTTCATCTAATATTTATGTTTTATTTTATTTTAGCTTTATTTCAGTTAAGAAAAACAATTTTAATAGTCGGTCAACACTGGTTTTTAAACATCTTTATTCAGTGACTTTATAGGTCATAAAATTTACTTTAGGAAATATTATAAAGTAAAAAAAATAAAAATAAATCAAGATATAAAAAGTCACACTATGAGATATAAAATTGCAATTACAGAACATACATTTGCTAGACATAAAGTCACATGACACATGAAGTTGAAAATATGAGAAATAAAGTTGCAATTTTTTTTTCCCCTGCAGAAACTCTTCTGTAACAAAAACAGCCAAAATTCATAGACGAGTTAAGATTCAAGAAGTCTTTTCCTTTTCGTACATCTAAAGCTTAAGGCGTTGTCCCAAATGAGTACACTAAGTGAATCAAGTGAAATATGATCTAATAATATTGCGCCCTGAAAATCAAGAGTTTTGACATTTCATCGAGTCTTTTCTTGACTTACTCCAGCAGATAAGACCCATCTGCTCTCGGAAAACTGTCCCTAATGCCCCATAATCCACTGAGCTCAGCAGCATTCTCAAATAAACAACAATATGCAAATGTTGTAGTCGTACCATCTCATATCTGCTCACTCCTTCTACAGGAGCCCGAAGGACCCTCGGCAGAAGATCATCAAACGGGTCATTGGGATCGAGGGTGACTTCATCAAGTAAGTTTTCCGAAATTAAGTTATGAACAAGGTGCAAATGAAGTTTGACGTGTCCTAGATGGCATCAAGATTGATTCTTGAGTTTTAATGGCCGAAAATGTTTTGTTTGCCACTTAAATGTTGCCTGAAATTGTTTACTCAGGCTGCGTTTACACTTGGCATTAACATGCGATCACCGTGATCTGATCAAGCAGATCGGATCATCAGTCAATCAGGACACGGCGCGTTTACACTTGGCAACATCAAGTGACTTCTCTATTTGGATAACCGATTGGATCTGTCTTTCCCACGAAATATTTAAATAAGTCTTCTGACAGTTCGGGAGAGAGTGGGCGGGGTTTTGCATGATGTCGACCTGCGAATGCAGACACGATGGCTGGATTGCGTTTACATCAAAGAGTATAGAAGACCAAGAGGCAAAACTCAGTAGAACGTTCCATTGCAGCAGCGGCGCCCAGCAGCAGCCCTGAGCTTCCGCCATTTTGGGGTGAAAGCGACTCGGCAGTCCACTAGCTTCTAGCTTCCGCTATGGCAAATATCAACTGCTTTGTTTAAAAAACCGCACATTAAAGCTGAAATACAGCCTGAACGATGACAACAATATCGTACAATCACTAGACTAGTGATCATCAAATCCTTTTAACAGTTTATTTTACAGATATAGTCGGTCAACACTGGTTTTTAAAAATCTTTATTCAGTGACTTTATAGGTCATAAAATTTACTTTAGGAAATATTATAAAGTAAAAAAAAAATAAATAAATCAAGATATAAAAAGTCACACTATGAGATATAAAATTGCAATTACAGAACATACATTTGCTAGACATAAAGTCACATGACACATGAAGTTGAAAATATGAGAAATAAAGTTGCAATTTTTTTTTCCCCTGCAGAAACTCTTCTGTAACAAAAACAGCCAAAATTCATAGACGAGTTAAGATTCAAGAAGTCTTTTCCTTTTCGTACATCTAAAGCTTAAGGCGTTGTCCCAAATGAGTACACTAAGTGAATCAAGTGAAATATGATCTAATAATATTGCGCCCTGAAAATCAAGAGTTTTGACATTTCATCGAGTCTTTTCTTGACTTACTCCAGCAGATAAGACCCATCTGCTCTCGGAAAACTGTCCCTAATGCCCCATAATCCACTGAGCTCAGCAGCATTCTCAAATAAACAACAATATGCAAATGTTGTAGTCGTACCATCTCATATCTGCTCACTCCTTCTACAGGAGCCCGAAGGACCCTCGGCAGAAGATCATCAAACGGGTCATTGGGATCGAGGGAGACTTCATCAAGTAAGTTTGTCCCAAATGAAGTTATGAATGACGTTTGATGGCATAATGATTGATTCTTGGGTTCTAATGGCAGAACATTTTTTGTTGCCTGAAAAGAGTTTACTCAGGTCAACAGGCCTTTGTAGCACCGCTAGAAGGATCTGTTTGAGCTTATTAAACGCGCCAATTCAGGCTCGGTCCTCTTTAAACGCTTGTATCGCACAAATGCACCATTTAGCCGTAAGTGTCATTAAACATTAATGTCTCATCAAACCATTCATGGCCAAAAGCATTACATCTCAAGGTGATCTTGGGATTGGGTTGAGGAAATCCCAGGCCTGATGACTTCTCGAGTTTGATTTCGAGATGATTCATATGAAGAGGAAGTTAATTTTGTTCTGTGATGGCTGATGAAGAAAAACTGCTATTAAAAATCTGAAATTTCCTTCACGCTCTCGCTCTAAAGCGCTCACAGCACCGCCTGCAATGGATATGAGCTATTGCTGTGTCAGAAAGTCATCTTAAATATAAAACAAAGACTGCAGCAGCTGTGCGAACATTAATTATTGATCTTAGATTTAGAGAGCGGGCCAAGAGCCAAATGCAGGATTGGTGAATACAAATAGCTGGTCAACTGTATCATAAACAGTGAGAAATGAAAAATAGCCTGATGTTTTCCTGCATTCAAAGCAGCCAGAATCCATTACTGTGTTAATGCATGATTTTTTTTTCTATTATCAGAACGCTGGGATATAAAAACCGTTATGTAAGAGTTCCAGATGGACATCTGTGGATCGAGGGGGACCATCACGGACACAGTTTCGACAGCAACACATTTGGACCGGTAATCAATGAATTGGTGCTTACTAAGGACAAAATCTCATAGGCATGCACTGACACACTTAGGAATGACATGACATAAACACTTTAGCAGAACCATAGCAACAACCAATAGCACCCTAGAATCATGTCGGCTAGTTTTGCATCACTCGTATTCTCTTCATTTTTTTTTATATTTAAAAAAGAACATGTATTCCAAAACATTTCAATATTTTAAACATTTTGAACACAATTGATGATTTGATTTTGTAGGTTTTGCTTTTTTTTTAGTTATTAGTTGTTGTTGGTTTTTTTTCAATTGTTTTCAAATTTAGTATTTTGCTTAACTGATATTATTAGGGATTTTTGTAAATTGAAATGAAAAAAACTGTTAAAAAATAAAAAAAATGATTACTCAAAAATTTAAATATTAGATTAAACTATTACTGCTTTAAATTTATGTTTTTTTATGCATGTTACAACACCAATAAGACTTTAAAAATTACATCAAAGTTTAAAAATAATATTTATATTGTGAAACGTTATTAAAATTATAAATGTAATTAATGTTTTATATACACATGCCATTCAAAAAATTGGTATGATTTTTTTGAATTTTTTGGAAGAAATTAATGTTTTTCAGCAAGGATGCACTAAATTAAACAAAAGTGATGACAAAGACATTGATAATGTTACAAAGGATTTCTATTTCTTAAATAAATAGTTTTTTTTTTTATATTTGCTTATTTCATGAAAAATGTGTCACAGTTAAATAAATACTATTAATTTTATTTTTTTATTTTTTTTACTTTTTTACTGTTTTTTGTTTTTTTTATTAATCAAAGAATCCTGAAAAAAAAAACGTGACTGTTTCCACAAAAATATGAAGCAGGATTATGTGATACTGAAGACTGGAGTAATGGCTGCTGAAAATTCAGCTTTATCATTACAGAAATGATTTACATTTTAAAATGTATTCAAATAGAAAACAGGTGTTTTAAACTGGAATAATATTTCACAATTGTACTGATTTTTTGCTGTTTTCAATTAAATACATGCAGCTTTGATGACCTTCTTTCAAAAACATGAAAAATCTCACCAGCCCCAAACTTTTAAATGGTAGTGGAAATAACATATATTAAAAAACTATTTTTAAAAATTAGATTGAATTGTTGACTATAGCAGGTAAAGATGCAAAATAAAAAATCAATTTGGTATTTATTTTCAATTTCAAACTAAGATAGCATATTACTAGTCAACTACAGTACAAAACAAGCATCCAGCCAGTCATTTTCTCAGTCATGTCTCTAGATCAGTGGTCACCAACCTTTTTAGGCCCAAGATCCCTGACCTCGGCCTTTATGAAAGA
>NW_015551041.1:810215-812746 GCF_001515605.1 Sinocyclocheilus anshuiensis
GGGGTGGGAGCTCCAAAATAGGGCGTGGTTTCCTCCCATTGACAGACAGGCACATGACACGCATGCGCACTTTTTTCTCCCTATCCAGTTCAGTGGAAACTCCGCCCCACAGCTGATTCTAAAGATTTTATTGGTTGTGTCAATTAAAGTGTTGATTTCCTACACTATGCTACAAAAAATGCTAACCCCTAAGCCTACCCCACACCTGACCATAACCTTAACCAGTGAAATTGACTGCACGGCGGGATTGGCGCTGAATAGCGTGGTAAAGAAAGTTCAGGAGATAAGCAGTTAATAAGATTATGCGATATGAGATTGCCCGAGCCGGGCCGTTCCGTAACTCCCCAACCGGACCTCACCGGACAATGGCACCTTTTTAGTTACACCCAGCGTCACTACCCCCTCCTACCCTGCAAATTTCGAGCCCCGGGACACCCCCGTTGGCTAAAACAAAATAATAGAGTAAAATCTTTCCCCTGCGCTGCGCTGGGACTGCTAACGGGAGAGCTCGTGGGTGATTCCGGTTTATTAAGCAGAGGTTCACACTCTGGTCCGAACAACACTGGCCATGAGCTTTGGGCTCTGCTCTCAAGGAGAATATTTATTTATATAGCATATTTATTTTAGATCAATTAGAAACAATGTTTGATTTATAAAGTTTTATTTTGAAATGTAAGTCAATAACAATTGGCCGAAGCCACAGCCAATGGTGAAAGTCTTTGAGTGAGGAGACCCCGCCCCATTTTGGAGGTTCTGCCCACTTTTGGAGTTCACGCCCCATTTTGGAGATCTCCGGTCTGCAGTTATACCTACTTGCAATTCCGCGGGAAAACCGCGGACTTGGCAACACTGCTTATGAACCGACCGCAATATAGCGTTTCCTTGGTTACTGCAGTAAACAAAGCAGAGCTGCGCTTTATACGGAAAAGAAAATGCCATTGCCATCGAAACTTTTCTCAAGACAGTTCCCTTTAGTGATACATTAATATAACCCCAGAAATGTAATGCATTTTTGTACTTATTTTACTGTAATTTTCGGGATCTACTGGGACATTGATAAAGATCTACCAGTCGATCGCGATCGACGGGTTGGCGACCACTGCTCTAGATGCTATACATTTGTCTGATCCCACAGGTGTCCGATGGAAACTGTCTTTCAGGCTGCAGTTTCAAAGGATCTTTTCTGGAAGTCACCACCGTAGGCAGATTTCGCCACAAATAGACTTGTTTATAAAAAATTCAACAAACACCGCCAAAGATTGCCGCTTTCTGGGGACTTTGTTAACAGCCTTGATGCGCTCGAATGCCCCCGCCTGTAATGTATAGAGATTGAGGTATTATTGGTTCTTTGAAGAAGCTTCTTTGCTGCACGGCTTCTCAGATACATTATTAAACACAGCAGTGATTCTTTCTCCCATCTCAACTCAGACTGTGACACGACTCGCTACAATCATTCGCAATACATCAAGATGTGTTGCTCAGATTCGTCCTTGAAATGTTTTTAAATGTTGGGATTTGCTTGCTTGGACTGAGAAAGAAAAACAAATCGTCCTGTCCATTTAGTCACTGACTTCCTTCAGTTTTGATGGTTTTGCACCGGCTGAGGTTTTCGAGTGTTTTTTCTCAGGAGGATTTTTAATGATGTTTCTTGTCAGAAAGCAAATTAATATGTTTCTTACTGAACCACATACTTCCTAGGTCTCTTTTATTATTGTTTCACATCCATTACCCAAAATGCTTTTGGTTTTCCCCAGAGACCAGGCTTGAAAACGCAAGGGAGGGAGGGGTGTGAGATAGATTTGGCGAAAAACCATCAGGTCATATATCACTAAGCAAATATTCTCGCTGGATGTTTCAGGCAATTGCTTTCACTTTTGTCAGTACAGACTGCGCCGTTACCTTGACTTGATGTAGGCCTATTATGCAGCAAGATGTGTGTGTTTACGTGCGTGCATGGAGGAAATAAACATGTCCTTTTCAAGGCAACATTTAAATCTTTCTGAGAATTTTAAATTGATATTTAATGCTGCAAAGGCTTCTAATATTGTTGTTCGAAATATTTGGATTGTGAAATAATGACAATACTCCAGCATTTCACAAAGCACTGATTGAAAGTCAGGTCACAATATCCTGACTGTCTGAGACCGTGTTTATTTTGCCCACAAAACACTGCAAAATGTGACACAGATTCGACTCAGACATCCAATTTGTGGGCTTAAAGGGATAGTTCAGCTAAAAATTAAAATTCTGTCATCATTTAACTCATTTAGTTCAGAACCTCTTCTGAACATCGTTACAATCCTGTAGGACAAACAAAATGTCATTTTGGACCCCATTGACTTTCATTGTATGGACAAAACCATTGTGTTCCACAGAAGGAAAAAAAAGCCATACAGTTTTGGAATGACATTTTGGGGTGAACTAAAGACTGTACCAGGGTTATTATTATTAACTAAAACAATTTTTTTTTTAATTCATTACTTGAAATAAATGTGTGTGTGTGTGTGTGTGTGTGTGTGTGTGTATATATA
>NW_015551041.1:813804-834287 GCF_001515605.1 Sinocyclocheilus anshuiensis
TGAGAAAATACATCAACTTCGCGCTGTGGATCACCGGATCGGCTTTCACCGTGGAAGAAGCGGAGTCCAGCCCGCGGTCATCACATGTGGTTGCCGCAAGCCCACCGGACGCTCCTTCGACGAATCCGCCGGCCGCGCCGTTCTCAAGCCCAGCCCGCCTCTGCTCACTCTAGCCCGCCGTGTGTTTCGTTGTGAAATGAAACTACTTTGTTTGGCCTTCCAAAACAGTACACAACTAGAAATCAGTGGTTAAGTTGTATTTACAACACTGTTCCAGAACAGTTCAACCCAAATATTCAGTTAACTAAAATGTAATAAAAAAACTTTTATTAATATTTTATTAATATTATTCATATTAATATTAAAAAAACGAATAAAAATGACATTCCAAAATGAAATAAAAATAACATTTATTTCATGTTATTTAATAAATAAATAACATTTTAAAAATTATAACGAAAACAGAATAAAATACAAATTCAAAATAAAATCTCATTGAAAATATTAACAAAATTTATAATGGTATATCAGTGATTCTAAATGGACCCAGTAAGGTTCTTCTCAGAGCTTCTCTATAGTATTTCAGACTAATATTGTGGTCTTGTCATGCTGTTAAACCCAAAGATTTGTGAAGTCTATATCTTCCTCTGCAGGTGAGTACATTTATCACCCCTTCAAGTCCCTCCAAACCCCGCAGATATTTACAGAACCCTCCAAATCAGGGTTTTTGGGAGCTTGTTGGATTCTCTCCCATGTCCTTCTGGCTGTAAAAAGCAACGAGGTCCATTTCTCTTCTAGCTAGAGATATATTGCTTTGTATTCACTGGATGAGAAAAGCATGTAATTCTTGTTTTAGTTGCTCTTTGTTAAACGACAGTCTATCAAAAGCTACTTTCTCCTTAAGAAATAGACCGTTTTGTTTGACTTTATAAAGCGTTTCATGGTAGTTTATAAGCAGAAGCTTGATGATTCTGATCTCCACAGGTTTCTCGGGGTCTTGTTCATGGTCGGGCATCTCACATCATCTGGCCGCCCAGTCGCTGGCAGCGGATTGAGCCGTCTGTCCCTCCAGAACGAAGACAGCTGTTAAACTGGGATGGAGCAACAGAGGACGGTTATGATGACTGAAATGAAGGACAGTTAAACAACCATTTTAACCCTCATGTACAGTAAATGTAAATCGTGTGTTATGGACTATAGAAATGTTCTTGTTGAATCCTTGTGGGCCAAATCAGAGCCCAAGAAAGACTTTCTGGTTTTTAGCCATAGTTAAGGCGATTATTGTCAGTTGTATTCTTGACCCTTTTGTCAGGTCGATGTCAGTTCAGTGGCCAGATGGCTCTACTCTATTATACTCTTTTTAGTTTTTATTAATAAATCACATAATAAATCACAGTTATCTGCCAAATGAATTATTTGGCAAGGTGACTTTTTAATTGGTTCTCCTAAGATTTTCGACTCATAAGTAAGCTAATGACTGTTGTGAGCTTTGAAAATGTCTTATAAGAATAGTTTACCCAGAAATTTACTCACTCAAGCCAAGATTTAGAATAGATTTAGAGAAATTACAACACATTACATCATGTGCTCACCAATGGATTCTCTGCAGTGAATGGGTGCCGTCAGAATGAGTCTCCAAACAGCTGATTAAAACATCACAATAAACTGCAAGTAATCCACACAAAAAAGATGCATGTTTGTAATAAACAAATATGTCCTCAATCCATAATATTGCTTTAAAGTCGTCTCGTCTGAATCAGGAGAGAACGATGCACAGATCAAGCACAGAAGCAACAGTTTAAAGTTAAAATGATTTAATTATGGATTATTTATTACAAACACAGCTTTTTATTTCACAAGATTTTAGTTGATGGACTGGAGTCATGTGGATAACTTGTGTAATATTGTGATGTTTTTATCAGCTGTTTGGACTCTCATTCTGACGGCACCCATTCACTGCAGAGGATCCATTGGTGAGCAAGTGATGTAATGCTAAATCTGTTGCGATGAAGAAACAAACTCACTTACATCTTGGATGGCCTGAGGGTGATCACATCACATGTTTATTTTGGGGTGTACTGTTACTTTAAATTCACACATAAATTCATTCTTGGAGTGGTCAGTCTTTATATGGCAGCTATTTACAACTTCCAGTTAATGCCAATACATTCAAGTCAAATGAAGCTTTTGCTTATGTTCTTCTCAATGTCATATCTGGTACATCCATTCATAGTATTTTCATATGCACAAATCCAATGTGAAAGCACAAATGGCTGCAATTGTATATTGATCTCATGCTGCCTAAGATAGATTTGTGCTTAAATGCTATAGCTATGAATTTTCCGATTGCTCTAAGACGGGCTTCCTTGAGGGGGTCGAACATCATGCAAGACTAAACTCGATAGGATTTAATGTGAGTGGCCACAGGTGAGTGGCCACAGGCCACAGCTGTGATGAGTTCAATGGCTGTCAAACATAAATCAACACAGACAGCCCTAGGGCTAAAGTATGCCGGGGAATAGGCACAAATCTTAGGATACTGGAGATAATGGAGCCGCAGCCAAGCAGGGCCTGAAGATCCTTGATTTGAAACGGTGCGTGCGTGTGTACGACAGGAACGTGTTTTTCATGTCTGAAACTCTGCATTCGCTTCCCATTCGGAGTAAATAAGATGTCTTGCATTGGTGACGAAGCATGATTTCGATATCAAGCTTTTAATCTTCTCTAGAAAGACACGGGGAACGAGCATGTCATAGCAGCCTATTTCAGTTCCCACAAAGCTATTCAGAGGGGAAGCAATTTCTCATTGAACATGACAACCACATTACATACCCACAAGAGGAAATTGAAGCCCACAAATTGAATTTACCTTACAGAATCACAGAGATGTGCACTTCGGATGTTGATGTAAATGCAAGCTGAATTGTGTATCTTTAGCATGAAGCTGTTTTGTGCTGGAGATACTCGCATGTAGTTCATCATGTGTTTTTTATGTTTCAATGGGGTTATGTTGCATTCCAGTCAACTCGGAACTTGGAAGAGAAGAAACTGTTGAAGAAAGTCGTTATTTTTGTTTTCTTTGCACACAGAAAGTATTCTAGTAGCTTCATAAAATTATGGTTGAACCACTGATGCCACATGGACTATTCTAACAGTGTCCTTACTACCTTTCTGGGTCTTGAACGTGTCAGTTGCGTTGCTGTCTATGGAGGGTCAGAAAGCTCTCGGATTTAATCAAAAATATCTTCATTTGTGTTCCAAAGACGAACACAAATTAATCAGCCTTGCTGATTTGGAACGACATGAAGGTTTCCATTTTGGGTGAACTATCCCTTTAAATCTAAAGAAAAATGAAGATTAAACATTATTTTTCTTAAGATTAAGGTGGATGGGGACATGGACAGCAGTAGTCCCTAATCACTTTCATTGTATAAAAATAGAACAGCTTGTTTACTTTGAAATATATATAGTGTTCCACAGAAGAATTCAAATCATACAGGTTTGGAACGACATGAGGGTGAGTAAATAAAGATTTTTTATTTTGGGGTGAACTGTCCCTTTAAATTCCCATTTCGTAGATATTGAATTTTGTCATGCCATATGTTCAGGTTAGAATGCCAAATTGGTTTTATTATATATATATATTTGTCACCAAAATATGCTCAAAAATAGACAAAGCCACAAAGCTCAGTTATATGTGAGGCACAGGGACACAGTACTACAGGGAATATTTTTAATATTTACTGTGCAGCTGTGCTTGGCACAGGAATATAAAAGACTCTATTGTTACCTTAATTTGAAATATTCATATTCAAAGTCAATGCATAAAGTTGTGTCCGATTGAAGGAACAAATTATGCAAAGGCCAGATAAGGATAATCTTTTCTCAGCCCTCAGTGTCACCGCATGATGTAATTTTAAAATGATAACAGTTCTTAAAACCAGGTAAGACTGTTGAAAACAGTTGTGTTGCTTAATAGTTCTGTGGAAACTGTGATATTACTATTAAAAAATAATAAAAATAATACTTCAGCAAGGATGCATTAAATTCACCAAAGTAACAGTAAAGACATGTTGCAAAAAATATTTCAAATAAATGCCTTTCTTTTGAACTTTCTATTCATGAAAAAATATGGAAAATGTATCATGGTTTCCTTAAAAATATGAAGCAGCGCAACTTGTTTTTAGCAGTGATAATAGCAAAAATGTTTCATTAGCAAATATATTATGGCATTATCTGAGAAAGGGATTCATTTACATTGAATCTAGTTATAGATTAGATCAATGTAACTAGTATAGTGGTTTTACCTGTGGTTACTATATGATCAGTTTTGGGGAATTTTACTTTTAAAAGCAATTGCGTTACTCCCTAAAAAAGTAACATTACTTTTAGTTACTTTTTATGGAAAGTAATGTTACATTACTTTTGCATTACTTTTTCTCATCTGACTTGGCTTCGTTTTTCTCTCTTCAGAAATAAAAAAAGAAGCACAAATGATATGTTGTCTAAAGTCATATTTGCTTATTAGTATGGTTGAATTGGATTATCAAAGGTCAGCAGCAAAGACATTGATTAATAAAATGTTTACATAACAGATAATTGTGTTATTTAGCCTAACATTTAGTTATTGCAGGTTTGTGTCATATTCTGAGTTTGCATTTATAGCCTACTGTTTTAATTCATTCTGAGAGAACCTAAATCTGTTTTTGTGCAAGTGAGATAAGTAAATGTATGTTGACATTTAGTCTAGAACTATAATAACCATCATGTTTACACAGTGCTCATAAAGTCTCTGCACTTACTCCCGATTTCTCTCAACATGAGGACAGGAGAGCTGCCAGTCAATACATGGGAAACATTCTGGCATTAGTTATTTGAAAAAGTAACTCAGATATAAAAGTAATGTGTTAAAGTAATCTGATTGCGTAACTTGTGTTACTTATAATGCATTACTACCCCCGACACTGACTATGATCCTACTATAACTATTTTACTCTGCAAGAACTGTGGTAAATCTTCATAATGGAGCAGCAGACCGTTCCAGGTGTGTGTGCAGTCTGAAACACCTTGTGCATCCTCATAAAAAGCTCTCTCTATTCAGTCATGTGGTGGCAACAGGCTGCAGAATCAGACTGACCCAATTAAAACAGCGTCCTCAGCTCAGGGCCTCAAGGCAGCTTGCAGTTGTGTGGTTTCACTGATAAGCAACATGGAGCAAAGAAGCCGCTGTATTATTACCTGGTTTTTGTGCTGACACCCCCTTAAGGCCTCAGTAATGGCAGCCACAACAGGACATTTGCAAAGGGTAATAAGCTCATTAACTGATTCAGCATGGATGTGGCTTTTTGTGTGCTATCAATGCACCCTGCACCTTCTTGTCTGGATCCTAAAGGCTATTTTAGAAAACAGGTAATTGTAATAGTATATTGCAAATTAGTGGATTCTGATGGTTATCTCGGGTGTGGAATCAACCTGAGAGAAATCTGAAAAGTTTTCTTTCATCCCGATCGAGGGTGAGAAACTTCTGTACTTTCATGGCAATTAAAGTGCAAGAGAAATGACAAACGTTGCTTTTACAGAGGTGTAAATGTAGGCAACATTGAAGCAAAATATTGGGATAATGAGTCATGTATATTCTTTTAACGGCAGATTCGTCTTTAGAGCCTCACTATAAGAAGCTGTTTGCTAGCAATGCCACCTAAAGCTCAACATAATGGAACAGCGCCATCTTGAGGCTAAATAAATATATCAAGGGTGTTTTTAGTAACATTCTTACATTTCAAACCATTTCATTTTTTTTACCACTCTCCTGCTTAATCCTGTTTTTGTTTTCTTTTTTGGAAGGAACATGATATTAAAAGCTGGCAGAACACCTTAGCTACCAGATGGACATGCCAGCTAAAAAGGATAGTTCACTCAAAAATGAAAATGAAGTCATCATGTACTCACCCCTTGTGTTGTTCTATGCCATATGCGCTTCTTTATATTTCAGACCACAAACGGAGAAATTAAAAGAAATGTCCCACTCGCGAAAGCTTTTATTACAGCTTTTTTAAATTAAAATTTAAAATGAAAGCTATCTTAATTATTATAAATAAACGTGTATAGATATCTGACCGTGTAAGGCACAATTAATCTTAAATTCTTTGGAGCAATGTACAATTAAATAGAATTGAACTGAATTCGCCCGGCTGTTTAATGCGCGTCCTCCAGTCCGGTAGATAGCGCTGCGCGTATATCAACTTGGTCCTTCAAGAGAAGTTGTTTTGAAAACGCCAGTGTTCAAATACACACAGTCCAGAAAGGGGACATCGGCTTTAATCATTTAACCCTCTCACTAGTAGGCCAGCCGGGTTGTCGTCATTATCGGTAAGCGTTTCCGTCGATGTGTTTTCCCCGCTTCCCGTCGGTTTGCCTTCATAAACACATAAATCAGTCCGGTCTGTAACATTATATGCTAGTGTTGTGCTAGTAATGAATAGCTCCTTCATTTTAAGGATGTGTCTTGATGGAACAGTCAAGATAAAATATGGATAAATAAAAGAAATGTTCGTTTGTTATTGAGACCGAACATTTGTGTGTCTTGCACGTTAAATACAGCTTGATGGGTCGTTAAATAAATGTAGAGGCACTTGCTGTAACTAAAACAGTTTACATTTGAACAAATCGGCCATTGCAGTATGTTAAGATGTTAAAATTAATGATTTAATTTTCAACTAATATTAAAACTAAGCTTTAGCCTTTTATGAATATGCATATCATCTCAAACGGCTCATAGTAAATATGCTACTATTTAGCCTAGTAAATAATGCAGTTTACGTTAATACAGCTTATATTATCAACGTAACATCCAATGAAAAACTGATTTAAAAATATATGTATATTATTTTATATATTTTTTTATATATATATATATATATATATATATATATATATTAAAAGATTGTTAATTGTGTAATCTATTAGTACTAATATTAATTATTTATACTATTATCTTTTAAATGTAATTAGCTATATTACTATTAATTTAATAACATCTTACTACTTGAAATGTCCCTCTTTTGCTTTAAAAGCAGCATGAAATCCACTAGATGATATTGACTGAATGTAAATTGCACTCATACTTCCAATGATAAATGTTTTGTCTCTTTCAGATCAACTTAATGCTGTGCCCTTAGGCCAGCGTTTCAAATGAACATGTCTCTTGCTCAAAGAGTCCTCCTGACATGGATCTTCACACTTATATTCCTTATTATGCTGGTCCTGAAGTTGGACGGGAAGATCTTTTGGAGCTGGTTCCTCATCTTCCTTCCTGTCTGGACCTTTGATCTTATTCTCCTCCTCATGCTCATTGTCAAAATGGCAGGCCGCTGCAAGCCGGGCTTCGACCCTCGCAACGGGGCGGAGAACTTGAAGAAGCGCGTGTGGTACCTCGTGGCCATGCTGCTTAAACTGGCATTTTGTCTGACGCTCTGTGCCAAATTAGAAGGCCTAATGGACATCTTGGTGAGCTCGGTTTGCGTCCCTCTGTGGGCACTGCTCATCGGAGCTATGGCCGAACTGGGCTACAACGTTTTCCACTTCAGAAGAGACTGAACATATGAACGGTATTCTTTGAAAGCCAGCAGAAGTCTTTACTGTATTCTTCAGGAATAAAATCATCTTGAAAGTAGATGTTATTTATTAAAAAGGGAATATATAATGGACAATAAGAATGTACAGCTGTTTCGAGCTCTTTATCAGGAATTGCTTGTTTCTTTCAGGCTCAAGAGTGACTATGCTGAATAGCCTACGTTTCATGTTCACAGTGATGCAGGGAGGGTTACGTATTTAGGCTCAGTGGTGAGTTTCCACTCAGGTGACTGATTGTGAATGTTGCTCAGAATATTTATTGCATTTTAGTGAAACCACTGAGATCATTAGCAGCATAACATAATGGACATTTGAAAAATAACCGTTAACGTGCTGCATACACACTGTTTGTTCAACCAGTACTGTAACACAACATGGTTTGCTTACTGAAAAGACATGCGTTCTACAATAATGGTGTATATTTATGAATCTGTGTTTCTTTACATGCACTTATGTTTTGCATTGCAGAATTTACGTAATACATGTTTACAAAATGCAATTTTAATTTTCTCTTGTGCAGAGTCTGTAAATAATAATAATAAAAAGTAATAACAGCATCCTTGTAATTAAAAGATACATATTTATTTTCTTTATGACAAGTATGTTCAGTAAGTGCACAGTTATTATATTTTAAAATGTTTCCAAGATCATGCAGAAAAGGAGTTACAATTCTGCGGGGAGTAAAATATGTATTTCTAGAAGAAATATAGTAATTTATTCATTAGTTAATTTTAAGTAATTAAATTATGATCCTCCTTTTTAACTGAAATTGACATTTCCTCTTAGAAAGAGTCGTCTGTCTTTTTGGGGTGTACATACAAGCAATGTTTGAAAATAACACTTAGTGTTAATTCTAAATTCCTACAATGTACAATGAAAATAATAGAAAATTACAGATGCTTTTATTTGTATTAAAAAAAATTGGCATCTGAAATTCTGCAAATATCCATGTAAACGTAGTAGTCATGGATTGGCCCAGACTTACAGACATTTTAGTGTTTGTAAGTTAAAAAAATACAAGATAATAGCTGAATCTGTAAATAGCATGGTTTCATGTCTTATGCAATTCAGCATATTCAAAGCAACACAAGAGGCTCAGTTGTGTATTCTATGTATTCTACTAATGCATATGTGTACAGCTCAAAAAAACAACAACAACATAGATACAGAAACATTTATCAATGTTTATTCAAGTTCTGACACCACACTGATATTTTCTATTAAAGCAATAAACACGAGTAGCAATATACTTAAGGCACTTGCCTTTTTTGTACCATCTAACTTCAAAAGAGAGCTTAATTTTTGTTGGTAAGTTTTAGAATTGGTGGGTATAATATTACTTAGCATAGTTTTTAGGTCTAATCATCATTTTAACAGTCTTAAAAGATTGTCTGTCATTGGTTGGGTAATATTCCATTGTAATGTTGTGCCACGTACCCCAAAATATCCCATTACGTACCCCTTTGTACTTTGATTGATAATATCTCCCATTTAGGTTTGCAGACATGCATGCATCAAACCACCAGCCTGAGCTGTAATAGGCCCCGCAGTTTCCAGAGGGATACTGGTCATTGTCTCTGTCCGGAGTGGTAAAGAGCTTCTGGTCGTGATTGTAATTCTTACTAAACTGCATGGCATTACCAGCTGTACCGGAGTAACCACCAATGGACAGGCGGTATTGTTGGCTTTCATTGGCCACATAGAAGTGGTCATAATGAGCATATTCTTTGATACCCTCAAAGTCTTCGATTTCTATTCGCAATGATATGTTCTTCGCCTTTGTCAACAAGTGAATCTTGTCATTGCCAAGCCAAAACTCCCCTATTAGTTTACCAAATCCATTCTTGTACTCGTCCCATGTGCGATTGAAACTTGTGCTGCCATCAAAGCGATGCTGTATCAAAGTCCAGCCCCCACCAGAAGACTCCATGTCACAGAAAACAGGAAACATGCTGCTCTTTGGCTGCGGCGTTACTCCATATACACCATTCCTTCGGGATTTCGTAATGTAATCAGCGCAGTCTTGTGCAGGTCCTTTTTCTGTGGTCAATAAAAACTGTTTTAGGTTACCTCATTCTTTGTTTATGAAAAATGCATTTACAATGTATAAACAGCCTAAATCTGCATGCTTAAACATCTTAAGGAGCATTTCTTTGCCATTGTTATCTTTCAACTAGAGAAGCTTTAAGGCACTTTTATTTGTAAAGCTACTTTGAAACCATATTTATTGTGGAAAGCCCAATACAAATAAATTCAATTGGGTTGAAATTGAAAAAATAAACGTTCAGCTGAAAATCTGGATCTTATGAATTTGTAAACGAATGCAGAGCAAGATGATGCACTGAAATTGTTTTCTATCCGTCTTTGTTGTTAGACCCAAACAACGAAGCTGCATTCAACAGACTATACTTAAGGTTTCGTTTAGAAGATATGCAAAAGCTGTTTTATACATAGACATTTGGACCACCTGGATTTTATTTATCCACGGTTTCAAGAGTTTACATTGGGCCAAATTTCAGACTCCATTCACCGGAAAAGTAAATTTAGCACTAGGCATGGAATGGTACTGAACTTCTGCGTGCATTAATTATGCATTGCAAAAAAGACTTTGCCTTTGAGCCTTCCCTCAAGCTCAACAAAGACACCACATCCTGATATATCAGACAAAAGAAGAGGACTACAGCTGGTCCTCTTCACAAAAACCACAACATCTGCTACTCAGATGAGAATCTATATCCACTTATCCTTGTTATGGAATTCTATCACACTATCAAGATAAAGTGCGGGGTCACAGAACATGTGTTAAACGGATACGTTCATATTATATTATTTCCTGGGAATGATTATCTGGGTAGATTGTACCTGTAGTTATTTTTAGACATTTGTCCCTGTTTGCACTCTGCTAAAACCTTGGGTATAATCTATACAAAGAGTCAAACTGACTTATCCCACTGTACTGTAAGCTTTGTGTCAAATAAACATGCACTGCTGCCATACTCTAAACACTGGAGGGCTTTTTACAGTGTGAATTAAGAGTAAATACTCCTTCAACTTGTTTCTTAAAAATAAACATTTACGTGGGTTGTGTAAGAAAATTCCTCACCTCTTCCAGAGTCCACTGGGGGCCTGGTCTGGGCTGTAGACTGTTGGGTTGACGTAGTATTACAATCACTGTCACAGGTGCTGTGGATCTTGTTCTTTACTTGCTCTCTCCCTGTCACCTCATCACTGACTGCATGCGATTTAAACCCCTCAGCAGTGTCCTCGGGGCTGAGTGAGAAAAGCTTTGAGCCTTTAATTTCTTCAACATTTGTAAGCGTTTCCAAAACAACTGGATCTGTGTACCTCTCTCCACTGTACCCTTGGGCAGTGTCCGCACTGTTTGGGTTAGATAATATCACCCCAGAGTTTTCTTCCACTCTGTCTTTATTAAATTTAATAAGTTCCAGTTCTCTTGTTGCTCCAATACTTTCAAAGCTTATGGGTGTTTCCCAACTATCGTTTTTAGCCATTTCAACATGTGTATTTGTCACTTTATTAATATTTTTTGAGCTGTCTTTATGGTTTGTGTCCATAAAAGAGACTGTCGAGGTGGTAAATAGATTTGTTCCTGGTTCCTTAGATGACTCTTTCTTTAAGGTTGGTGCAGTTGGTCCTTTCTTTCCACTGCTGATCTTGTCCACCTCAAATGGTTGTTGATTGCTGGTATCATCAGTTCCCAAATTAAAAATCTTGCTTTCTTTCCCACCAGTAGGTGAATTCCAGGCTCCGCTTTGCAGATTGTTAGGATCCTCTGTACTCCCAGTCTCACTGTTGTCTCTAAGTTGGTTCTTACTTTGTTGAACCTTATCCAAATCTTGTACGTTACTGGAATTTTGAGACTCTGGTTGTGATTGTGACTCTGTACTGTTGTTTTTTAACCATTTATTGTCCAATACATTTGACCTCATTACCAGCGGAATGGGTTTGATTTCTTCTGTTTGTTCTTGTTCTGTTGCACCAGTGGGACTGGAGAATTGAGTCACTGTGCTTACCTTTGTCTTGAAGTCTCTGGTTGTGTTTGGCTCAGTTTGAAAGTTTGACCTCCTTATATAGCTTGGTCTTATAATTCCAGAGCCATTTTTCCTGGCAATATTGGTATTTCTGACTGGAATTGACAGCTTTGAATGTACCCCAACACTTTTGTTTGCTGACATGTTGTCCATCACATTAAGTTGTCTTAGTTTGTTGACTCTCTGTGAAATCACAGTTGTTGGATGTCTATCGGGGTGTCTTAATGGGTTTGGCATCACATACCTTTTGTTGTCTTGGCTTACTCCACGTATCTTGCTGATGTTTTTCCTGCTGTTCTGAAACGGTCCCTCTCCAGCTGGAACTTTGAGCGGAGTTACTGAAATTCTCCTTGTCCCCTGGCCTACTACTTGTGATTGAACCCTACTGGTCATACTCACTGTACTATCAGTCAATTTACTCTTTGCAGTTGGGACAAAGGTGGGCTTCACCAGATCTTTTTCCGGCAGGGTGGCTTTACCGTGGCTTGGTAAGTCCTTCTTCATAGTGCCTGCACTCAGTGAGTTGACCCCGATATGCTCATTTGCCCCTTCAATGAACGTTCCTGGCTGCATCTGATCTTTAAGATCTGGAGACAGTGGATTAACTGTCCTTTCATTAAAAGTGCTGTCAGCCTTGTCCAAAATTGTGGAAACAATTTGTCTGTTATTTGTTTCTGTAATTGGATTTAGATATTTTACATTTTCCACCTGTATTCCTGGGAAAGTCAAGTCTTCTCTATCCACTTTGGAGCTAATCTCTTCCTCACTACTAATAACTACCAGACTTTCACTCAGTCCCATGTGCCTTTTTTCCTCTTTGACCATGTTTGGCTGTTCGCCTTGGTTCATAATAGTAGAGATTGACTTATTTGTGGCTATGTGACTCACATCACCTTGGTTTTCTTTTCTCAGTTTTGTTGGAAGTCTTATAATCCCAGACTTGTCTACTTTTCGCAAATTGTCCTCCCTAACTTTAGTTACTTGGCTTGCATCTTTCAAGCCATGTCCGACATCTGTTCTGGGACCAGAAAACCTACTGATGTCTGATGTGTGTTTGTTTTGATCATCTGTTGACAGGGTCGGTCCGCTGATTGCCCCAGGTTTTGTGTTTGCTATACGAGGACTTGTTTCCTTGACCCGCATAACGCCACTCCTTGCTGGGGAAAATCCAGTCTCTTCTGGCTCAGGCTTGACCGTCATGTCCCCAGATTGTGGATTGGTCTTTCCCACCAAAACTCGCCTTTCATTGAAAGTGTTGTCAGCCTTATCCAAAATTTTGAAATCAGTTTGTCTGTTATTAGTTTCTGTAATTGGATTTAGATATTTTTCATTTTCCACCGGTCTTCCTAGGAAAGTCAAGTCCTCTCTATTCAAATTGGAGCTAGTCTCTTCCTCACTACTAATAACTACCAGACTTTCACTCAGTCCCATGTGCCTTTTTTCCTCTTTAATCATCTTTGGCTGTTCAGCTTGGTTCATAACACTAGAGATTGACTTATTTGTGGCTATGTGACTCAGATCACCCTGGTTTTCTTTCCTCAGATTTGTTGGGAGTCTTGTAATCACAGTCTTGTTTACTTTTCTTGAATTGTCCTCCATAATTTTAGCTACTTGGCTTGCAACGTTCAGGACATGTCCGTCATCTGTTCTGGGACCAGAAACCCTACTGATGTCTTGATTGTTTTGGTCATCTGTTGATAGGGTTAGCCCAGTAATTGCACCAGGTTTTGTGTTTGCTGAACGAGGACTTGTTTCCTTGACCCGCATAACGCCACTTCTCACTGGGGAAAATCCAGCCTCTTCTGGCTCAGGCTTGACCGTCATGTCTCCGGATTGTAGATTGTGGATCCTCACCAAAGCAGGGTTCTTCAGTCTGTCTTCATTGGTAACCTTGACAACTCTACTGTTTATGTAGGATCCCTTTGGCCTCAGTGATCCACCTACTCCAGGAAACTTTACAGCCCTTCTGTTCCCAGCTGATGTGTTTAAATCCATTATCTTAGTGTTAGCATCCCTTGAAATGCTGCTTAATCCATTCGAATCAGGCACCTCCTGCACTCTTCTTCTCGCCGTCAGGATGCCACTGATGTTCTTTACATGTCCATCTCTGAGAATGTTTGGCTGCTGTTTCCCATGGGTTGAGGATTGTATGGCATCCTTTTTTCTAGGAAAGGACGGGTCTATTAATTCACTTTGCTTAGACTTCAGTTCCCTCTCTGACTCCTCAGGTATAGGTAAGAGCACCGGTTTGACCTTGGATATGTCCTCAGGTGTCTCGTCAAGTGAGGGGTTAAATATTTTTACTTCTCTGCTCATCTCAGACCTCTGATCTGTGGTGCCTTGGTTTGGAAAACTCCTTGGGGCAATGTTCCATTCCTGACTTTCCAAAATGGAATGATCAAGCCTCTTCACGCCATCCTTGATGGTTCCCTCACTTTCTGATGTATCTCCTTGCAGTAAGGTTGAAGTTAAGAGCTGGACCACTTGTTCTCCACTATGACTTCTATGACTTTGTGTCTCCTTGATGCTGATGTTATGCCTTGGAATTTGAGGTCTTCTTTCCTTTTCCTCGCCGTATTCTTTCTGTCCACTTCTCTGGATACTATGTCTGTCTTTACATTCTTGGCAGTCCCTCCTTAGCTGGTTAACAACTTCCTTTAGGTCCTGCAGCTCTTTGGCCATTTTCTCCAGCTCCCTAAAAGGCCTGGGAAGCTGGATGGAGAGGGGAGGGATGGTGAGTTGATAAGGGCACAAGTTCTCCTCGTCCCCGCAGTGCCCCAGGGGCTTCAGCGTTACCCATGAAGCAATGTCCTCTGAGGTCTCTAGGCAGATGTGACACACAGAAAATGCTAACAGGCTTCCCCATATGTAAAACACAGCAAGCCACATCATGTCCTGTATGGTGAGCAGGTCTGTTCAATGTGTCGAAGAGTGTGTGAGAGAGAAGAATCAGGAGAGACTGAAGGACCACCTCCCTTTATAGAAGTATGAGAGGGGCGATACTCTGTGATGACTCTCAACAGAGGAGTGTAACAGCCTCCTATCAGAACAGTCAGCACAGAATATACTCAATATTTCAATAATATTTAGCACATTACTGTGCCTTCTTTGTTCATTAGTATGTAGTGATTGACCACACTGTGCATATACACATTAAAACCTGAGATTAATTAGTCTTTTGTTGTTGATGATGTTGTTTCCCCAGTTTCAATTTCTAAAAATTCTTAAAGCAAGATAGCATTTAACATTGCATAATACATGCTATAGAGAATAGAGAATGTATATTTTATTTTGTCTTACTGTACTGGCAGTGAAAGCGAGTTTAAAAACAAGAAATAAAATCCGCTAGTGCAGTAAGATGCATTGAATAAAAGATACAGCATTAATATCTTATCTCAGTTAAATTTATGTTTTAAGGACAAAATACTTAAGACAAAAAGACTTAATGATTTTTTTTTTTGTAGAGTTGCAATCAACAGCCAACATGTCTTTGTTTTAAGCATAGTTTGTTTTCCAGTGGTGTCCATAAAACAATTACTCTTATTTTTATTTATTGTTTAAAACATTTGATTGCATATTTTCTTGCAATACCGAACACACTGTCATGACAACTGGTAATAATTCATAGGAGATGGCAAAATTATACAATATTTTAAAATTTAGATCATGCAAACAAGAGGTTAGGTTTTACTGGTCAGGTTTTTTTTATTACAGTCATGGGTTAAGGGTTTAGGTTTGGGTTGTACATTTTTGTTTTCAGGGTTTTTATTTTATTTCATTCATTCAATCATTCATTCATTGGTTTTTGCAATCTCATAAAATTATTAAGAATTCACAAGTTGCAATACCTGCTATTTTATGTATATACAGTGAAACAGCATGCACATTGCTTATCATATATATTTACATTATTTTAACCTTTTTAAGGGCATCAGAACTGAGAAGCACAATATGATTTGTCAAAGTCATTTGTGTTAGCTGACCCTGACTTTTAATCAAAACCATCACACTTACAATCAATCTTTAATCTAGAACACAATGCATATGTCATTTCCTTTCTCACATGTGCAGATATGCATATGTGCAAGAATCATGATGGCAGCAGCTTCCCAACATCCTGCCAATAAAGCAGCATGCCCCACACACATAGACATATGCACACAAGCCACAGAAGATTCAGAGATGTAACGCTAAAAGGCGACAAGGCATATTCAGACGGTACGAAGTTATTTTTGTGTTTCTGCAACATACTTTGAATTAAAGGTATTTTTCTCACAAAACCTCTAACAAGTATGAAACAAATGACTGTTTTTCAGCTAACTCAGACATCCTCTAAGAAGTCTAATCCCATCTGGACAGGAGTGCGTGATTGTGGTGTTTATATAGTGATTATGATATTGTCTTATATAAAATGTAATTGTGACACATATTCTGAGCTATTGCTCTTTCCCATTCAAGATGATGACTACTGTACAAATAGCTGCCCAGAAGCATTACCATGTTGGCCAATTTAGCTGACTAAATTGTCTTTAGAGGATTTGGGTAATGGACAATGGACAACTCAAATGTTGATGAGATCTGGCGACCCCACATCAAACTGAAAATGTCATTACGAGAAATGTTGTAACAACCATATAAACAATGGAGTCATAGTAGTCCAAGCGTTAAGCAAGAGTGGCAAACGTTACGTCCAAGTGTCTTTAATATCAAGAAAATCCCTTAACCAATGTTTACAATGTCAACCTGTGTCCAAACAGAATTGATTGTCTTTAAAGTACTGACTTCACAATTTTTTATAGCGCTCAGCAGTGGTTGTATTACAAGCCAACTCCCAGTTTTATTACCACTAATCAGAAAAGACTTACCATTTATGGACAGGACTATTATTGTGTGGTGCCCTTATGATGTCACAGTCTGAAATCCTCTGGGATGGTTCAGCCCATCGGTGTTGTTGTCTGTGTAAACACTGAGATTTTTCCATAAACCATCTCACAGAAACATTTGACCCACCGGTTGGGTTTGAGTACCACATTAGCGACCGCTATTCCAACACATTTGCGTGATGTGGTAGTGGTTATTATGTAATTGTGATAAAAGAACAGACAAGTGCACTCAGACTCTTTCCTAACAGTTATATAACACTAATGAGGCAAATCTGTGGGAAACCCAATGCAAGCGAGTTGGCTGCTTTTATCCAGATTTTCAAACTGGAGAGGAGACATCTGGAGTTGATGGTTACAGAGCATCAACAACAGATAACGTCAAGACTGCTTGTTTGCATTACAAAAGCCTTGACTTCGTTAAACCATTGGCTAATGCTTGCAGATTCCTCTCATTGTTGCATGCAATGAAACGGGCGACGTCTTGACTTCAGGCTTTTGTTTCTCAGTGATGAGTTTCTTGGCTTTAATTTAAACAGTTTGATTGTTAATTTGTGCAGGGTTTCAACTCAATGCACGAACGTCTTAAATTACTCTAATTGTAATGTAATAAATATGCCAAATCAAATTTCGGAATCAGTAATGGTGTCAGACGTGCAGTATGAGAGACCACAGGATAGTGGAAAAAGTCAAAATGACACAATTTAAATTTTTGGGCACACTATTCCTTTAGAGGTCAGAAACTGATCTGTAGCAGTTGTAACGACAGGGTGTGTGAAAATAATTGTGTAGCTGATTTTTTTGAAGTTGCAGATTAATAAAACATGACATACAGTCTGCCTTAAGTCAGCTGTGATTTAAAACATGCAAAGCTGCAAACATAAAACGCTGCAAAGTTATTCTGCCAAACTGACTTTTTTTAACTTGGGACACAGAGTATAGATTGTGTCACATGTAGAGAATAGTGCATACAAATTTCAAAATTTCTTTTCTATTGCATTTCAGCTGAAAGGAAAAATGGCCACTGCTGCAAAATATATAACATGAAATCTCAAAATAAAGCATTTAAAGCTATTTTGTAAATCGGGCCGCTAGATTTTTGAGAATGTTTGTTAGTTTGCTTGTAAATAAAACTGAAAAAGTTTTGTTAGCCACGCCCACTATGAGATTTCATTGGTCCGTAGCTATTTTTGTAAACTGGATAGCTAGATTTTTGAGGGGGTTTTTTTTCTTCTCTTGAAAAAGTTGTTAGCCACGCCCACTGTGAAATTTCATTGGTCAGAGCTATTTTGGTAAATGTGGACGGCTAGACTTTTTAGTGTTTTTTTTTTCCAGAAAAGGTGTTTTTTCCTCCTGAAAAAGTTGTTAGCCACGCCCACTGTGAAATTTCATTGGTCCAGAGCTATTTTGGTAAACGTGGACGGCTAGACTTTTTAGTGTTTTTTTTTTCCAGAAAGTTTTTTTTCCTCCTGAAAAAGTTGTTAGCCACGCCCACTGTGAAATTTCATTGGTCCAGAGCTATTTTGGTAAACGTGGACGGCTAGACTTTTTAGTGTTTTTTTTTTCCAGAAAGTTTTTTTTCCTCCTGAAAAAGTTGTTAGCCACGCCCACTGTGAAATTTCATTGGTCCAGAGCTATTTTTGTAAACGTAGCAGGCAGCTAGATTTTTGAGTCTTTTTTTCCAGAATACGTTTTTTTCTCCCGAAAAAGTTGTGGTAGCCACGCCCACTGTGAAATTTAATTGGTCCAGACTCCAGAATACCGCTCCGCAGTTTACATTTGCATTTATATTTTCCCAAATGGCAAACTGTATATCCCCACACAAACAGTAAATGAAAACTTCAGAGAGTGAAAACACTGATAATACATATTTATATACATACACATTTATACAAATTCAGAACACCCATACCCGTGTCTTTTGTCTGATTTTATCATCTCGTTTTAATTTTCTTTTCTTTTTTTGTGGACTATTCATTTTTTAATTGTAGTTTTAATACACGAAGACAATAGGCCACAAATGCAACATAAAAAATTCCACTTTGAGAGAGAGAGAGAGACACAATGATATCCACATTTATGAGAGCACATAAAACCAGCAATGCGCTCTCAGAATCTGGACATGATATGAAGATATTTGGGAGCCTACAATGTCCTGTCTAAGAGCTGCTAGAAAACAACTATAGTCTCATTAAGCGAGAACTGCAATTTCTTGCACACACCCCTCGGTGGATTGCTTCATGAGCAATGCAAACTCTTTTCATATATATTTTATGTCTATTACTTGTAGCAGCTGTTAATTTGAATTAAAGGATGTACAGAACCTGATTTTTTTTCCACTGACGAAGCGTCAGGTGTGACAAATAGACATAACTATCTATAAATGTTTATGTCATGCTCTTGAAGGTGTCCTATACGTTTTTGGTAAAGGGGAAGGGTCATCCAATGAAGTATAACCAGTGCAAGACGCTACCTAAACACAGAATAGATCAAAGGTCTGGTAGTCTTAATGCTGAGTGCAGTTTAAGTAGCATAACACTTTTTTTTTTAATTGTTTAACAACAGTTTGGCATTCAGTTATGTTTATATAGCACCACCCATTGATCAGGTTAACATTCTAAATCTGTATTTACGCAACCATTATGACATATCAAGAGAACGAAATTAAAATTGCATTCACGACTCAACTAACACTGCATATTTTCAATGCTGCACCAGTATTAAGACTACAGACTGTTACAGGCTCTTAGAGGGCTCCGGTTTAGTTCAGGTGAGAAGTGAGGCCAGAGAGACAGTGGAGGTTGGAGTGGAGCTGGAGGGTTCGATCATGGCCAGTTTGGTTCTGGAGGTCCAAAGCAGGGTCCAGGGAACTGCAGCTCCACACTGACTCACCATCCCAGGCTCCCACTAAAACCCAAAAAGACTGACACATATGTAAATCAAATCATTTGCAGAAAATGATTTAATACTTGTAATTAAACATTTGAACTTAAGTGTAAATATTGTTTAAAATAATGACAATGGAATAGATTTTAGGGCCGTCAAGTGATTAAAAATTCTAATAATTGGCATTAATTACATGTAATGATGATTAATTAATCACATTTATTACAAAAGATCTGCCTGATATTTGTAATATCAAATAATATTTAAACAAAATCATAATATTAGAATAATATTTGGTTGAATTTATTATTATGGTTTTTGTGTGCAGGTTGGGGATGATTCAACTGACATTTTTTTATTGCGTTAGTTTATATATATATATATATATATATACTGTATATATACAGGGCTCGCAAAATCGCTAGCCCGACGTCCCGGGGCTATTGTGTTTTCCAGTCGGGCTACCAAAATGTATCCAGAAAAGTTGCATTTTCATTCAATCTTTCCTATAATGCCTGATGAAGTAGCGTTTATGAGCGTAGCGCTGCTTTGTGTACTGTGCTTACCGGGGAAAGCACTATATTTCTGCCGTTCTTACGTTCCTATGTTTTTACGCAGCAAACACATAGAGTTGTAAATGAGAAAGAAGTTAATGTGCCTTCTAAAAATCTAAACAATTAAGACAGTAATATTTATACGTTTTAAATTGACATAATAATTGACATGCTTGATTTATCCCTTTTCATAATAATGGTCTAAAGGCTGAAATGCTGTTGTATAAGATTTTTGTTTTTGTGAAAACCTGTATCTGAACTGTAAACCATGTAATTTTATGGCTCAATACTGTATGTTATCATAGACATTGTCCAACCTCACTCATACTGTGTTAATTTTACTTCGTCGAATCCACCGGCTGCCGCTCACTCAAGCCCGCCGTGTGTGACGCTGCGTTTCGTTGTAAAAGCAAAACAACTTTGTTTGGCCTTCCAAAAGAGGACACAACTAGAAATCAGTGGTTAAGTTGTATTTACAA
>NW_015551041.1:834425-838139 GCF_001515605.1 Sinocyclocheilus anshuiensis
TACAATGTCGGCTGTTCTGACTCACAGACTGTAAGTACGTTTTCATATTTAAAGGATTTGCTACTGATGATTCAAACGCGAGTTTTGAGCAGTGTAGAGTAGCGCTTGTTGTTTGTCATTTCTCCGATCACAAATGCAGACATGGTTTTATGTTTACGCTGTGTGATGCAACGCGTAAAAAGACAGTATAAGTCATTATAATCTGTAGTTATGTCCCCATTGGATGCAACAAATGCCTCGTTTATAATGGGTTTTAATGTTTTTGTTTCGTCGCTCCGGCCGGACAGGGCATCACAGTATGGCAAGGGGCGTAACATTTCCGTCACACGTTTGAGGTATTCGGCCAATCACAACGCACTGGATAGCTGGCCAATCAGAGCACACCTCGCTTTTCAGACCGATGAGCTTTGTAAAAATCGACGCGTTTCAGAAAGGCCGCAGTTCATAGAGGAGAAGCAATAATGTACAGTATGTGGGAAATAATGTGTTTTTTTATCCTTAAACCACATAAACACATTTCATTACACCAAATACACAAAATAATGTTCTTTTTAGCAACATCATATGACCCCTTTAAAATAAAATTCTTACTACTTTCTATTCTATTCTTACTACTTGTTTTCTTTTTATTTATTATAAAAAACCCTTGCTGCATATACTGCGTTAGGCTAACTGAGACTTGTTACAGCACTTACATATTATTGCTCTTTTGTTGGTTATGATTGCTTCTATTGTTCTCATTTGCAAGTTGCTTTGGATAAAAGCATCTGCTAAATGACTAAATGTAAATTAAATCATTATTGTTTTTATTTTTTGTTTTATATGACAGAAATGAGTTTC
This sequence comes from Sinocyclocheilus anshuiensis, assembly GCF_001515605.1. Taxonomy (NCBI): domain Eukaryota; kingdom Metazoa; phylum Chordata; class Actinopteri; order Cypriniformes; family Cyprinidae; genus Sinocyclocheilus; species Sinocyclocheilus anshuiensis. Next base: position 835,266 of record NW_015551041.1, read on the forward strand.
AGTAGTTAGAAGCCATTACATAAAAATTCATGATTTGCTTATTTATGCACACCTAGAAAATTCTTTGAAAGTACTTTGAAAAGCTTTGACATGCACAAACATGTAACTGTTACCTGTGAGAATGTGTGTGGTCTCTGGCGGTGGGTCCTGGGTAACTGGTGTGATGAGATGTGGGCTGAGTTGATTGTGTAAGTAAAGGGGTTTGGGGTGGTTGTATGGGATAATCAGGTGGCCGGTGTAGAGCTCCTGTGCACTATAGCTTTCCGCCCAGATCTTATCTACAGAGCAGACACACTGTTACTACCACACGCAGAGGATTATGGGAAACAGACAGTCTGTTCTCATGCATTTGCAAACTTTAGCTTGCTGGGGTTGATATTGTTCACTGCAAGCACATCATTTCTATCAGCACGATGCTTTTAAAAGACACAAGATATACTGGCATGCAAACACATGCTTTTTAGACATGACGAGACGACACAAGACAGTACCCAAAACAGTGAAAATTCATTATATTATTGTGACCGTTTTTGTTGTAGGAGGACTCTTATAAGGAATCATCCTGGTGGTGCAGCAAGCATTGTCATCTTAATGTGATTTTACTTTTCTCATTCTGGGTCATGCTTAGCTTCCAATGAACATTGGTTTCGTTAAATACTGATAAACATTAATGAGTCTTCCTTTTTAGTTGATGTTTCTGTAAACTGACAGCAAACTGCCGTGCAGTAATTTCCTCTAGCTAGACTAACTCAAATGGATATATTTAATAATAATGGCTGCATTTTGGGTTTGGAAGTCATTCTTTTTTAATTCATTAAAAAAATGAAAACACACGGTTAAAGAAGGGTTGACATGCTTGAGCTATTGGTCAGGAAATCAAATCAAAATGAGCATCCCTGGTTAATACTAGCATTTTTTACTATCATAATTGAATTGTAATATACTAGTCCAAAGTTTAACGTCAGAATGATTTTTTAATGCATTTGCAAGAAGTCACCAATGCTGTATTTATCTGATAAAAATAAAGTAAAATCAGTAATATTGTGAAATATTAATATAATTTAAAATAGGTGCTTTCTACTTGAATATATTTTAAAATGTAATTTATTCCTGTGATCAAAGCTGAATTTTCAGCATCATTACTCCAGTCTTCAGTGTCACATGATCCTTCAGAAATCATTCTAAGATGCTGATTTGCTGCTCAAGAAACATTTTTATTATCAGTGTTGAAAACAGTTGTGCTACTTAATATTTTTGTGAAAACTGATATTTTTTGGTGATTCTTTGATGAATAGAAAGGATTTATATGAAATAGAAATATTGGTTACACTTTATTTTACAGTACATGTACTTTCAACAAAGAAATGTCCCAAACATTTGAATTTTGGAGTCTATAATTTCAGAATTTTTTAATATTTAGGATGTTCTATATAACAAATGCTTAAACTTTCTTTGATTTTTCCAGATTTAAATTAGATTTCGAATCTCAGATTCTCAATGTGGCCTCAACCCTCACTGTCTATGCACATTATTTATTATATTGGATATTTAACTTTGTACTTGACATTTTTATTAAAAATTCACATACAAATTTAATTTTGTATGTTATTTGTATCCTGTCTATTAGCTATATTATACATGTACTGTAATGGAAAGTAAATAATGTAACTAAGTTATTGGGAAATTTTATGATTTTGTAAACCTGCAAATTAAAAATTGTTTATCAGCATGTTTAAAAATGATTTTGTTGCTGTAGAAAAGGATTTGAATCTGGTGAGAGCGAATGTGGGAAATACAGTCTTAATGCACCATCTGGGATTATGTTTAACCACAAAAACATACAAAGAGCTAACAGGCTTCAAAAGGTGGAAAATCAAAACCAGGAGAAATGAGATTGTAGACTATTTCATAGCAGTGCATTTCTAAACGAGTTATATGCGTGTAGGTTTTATATCAAAACAATATGAAAAGTTCTTTGTTAATAAAACATCCCACTGGAAAGCTTGTTTGCACTGCGGTGACATAGCCAATAATCTCAAACAGGCACAGCGAGACAGGCAGGGTTTGATGTCACATGGGGAGGAACAGGGCAGCTGAGATTGGCTTTTACATGTCCATCAAAGAAATGCTCACCCTTCTAAAACAAAATGGCTGCCAGTGAGGCTATGCCCAAATGCCCTCCTCATCATCCTATTGGTTAAGAGATGGCAGGGTTTTAGCCAAGTGCAGCATGGGAAAAAAAATCAGGTTAGTATGCGTTTTTATCCAGGTAGAAGCGACCCGTAAGCACAGAGGCAAGATCAGCTTTCAGCGCGTCAATGTGAAATGCTGAATTATGAGGTTTAAAGGAAACCGATCCTGGATCTTTGCTTAGGGGCGATTTCTACAGTCATGAATAATAGAAATCCATAGGGTTGAGAAGTTATGATCAATATGAAGGCAGTAAAAGGAAATGATGGCGTCTGCGTTGAAGATGAGGGCAGCTTCATTTCAATTACGACGACGTGACTGCAATGGAAATGGACGACCGAGCATCCATTTCCAATTCAGTTTCTAGTATGAATATTTTATTAACAAGTAATGAAAAGAAACTGACCACACCTCCAATTTGTCTTTCTTTGGCTTGCTGTTAAGATTAAGCTTTAATGTATATGTGATAAGCAAAATACAGCAATGGTACAATTATTTCATATTCAGCCATATTGAATTTCCACTAAATAAAAAAGCTGACGAGCGTAACAATTATAAAGGAACAGTTCACCCAAAAATGAACATGCTGTCATCATTTCCTCATGTTATTTATGGATTTGGGACGTCATGAGAGTGAGTAAATAATGACAGGATTTTCATTTTGGGGTGGACTGTCCCTTTAAC
>NW_015551041.1:838349-844385 GCF_001515605.1 Sinocyclocheilus anshuiensis
TTATGATTTTGTAAACCTGCAAATTAAAAATTGTTTATCAGCATGTTTAAAAATGATTTTGTTGCTGTAGAAAAGGATTTGAATCTGGTGAGAGCGAATGTGGGAAATACAGTCTTAATGCACCATCTGGGATTATGTTTAACCACAAAAACATACAAGAGATAAAAAGCTTCAAAAGGGGGAAAAACAAAACCAGGAGAAATGAGATTTGTAGACTATTTCATAGCAGTGCAGTAATAAATGAGTTATATGTGTGTAGGCTTTATATCTAAACAAATGGCCTTTGAAATATGAAAAGTTCTTTGCTAATAAAACATCCCATGGGAAAGCTCAGAAGCTTGTTCGCACTGCGGTGACATAGCCAATAATCTCAAACAGGCAGAACGGGACAGGCAGGGTTTGATGAAACATGGGGAGGAACAGGGCAGCTGAGATTGGCTTTTACATGTCCATCAAAGAAATGCTCACCCTTCTAAAACAAAATGGCTGCCAGTGAGGCTATGCCCAAATGCCCTCCTCATCATCCTATTGGTTAAGAGATGGCAGGGTTTTAGCCAAGTGCAGCATGGGAAAAAAAATCAGGTTAGTATGCGTTTTTATCCAGGTAGAAGCGACCCGTAAGCACAGAGGCAAGATCAGCTTTCAGCGCGTCAATGTGAAATGCTGAATTATGAGGTTTAAAGGAAACCGATCCTGGATCTTTGCTTAGGGGCGATTTCTACAGTCATGAATAATAGAAATCCATAGGGTTGAGAAGTTATGATCAATATGAAGGCAGTAAAAGGAAATGATGGCGTCTGCGTTGAAGATGAGGGCAGCTTCATTTCAATTACGACGACGTGACTGCAATGGAAATGGACGACCGAGCATCCATTTCCAATTCAGTTTCTAGTATGAATATTTTATTAACAAGTAATGAAAAGAAACTGACCACACCTCCAATTTGTCTTTCTTTGGCTTGCTGTTAAGATTAAGCTTTAATGTATATGTGATAAGCAAAATACAGCAATGGTACAATTATTTCATATTCAGCCATATTGAATTTCCACTAAATAAAAAAGCTGACGAGCGTAACAATTATAAAGGAACAGTTCACCCAAAAATGAACATGCTGTCATCATTTCCTCATGTTATTTATGGATTTGGGACGTCATGAGAGTGAGTAAATAATGACAGGATTTTCATTTTGGGGTGGACTGTCCCTTTAACTGTTTGCTGATGTTTGTAGGACTGGATTGTGACCTGATCGGGTGATTTTGGAGTTTTGTGGTTGGTCTGGTGAGGGGGTGTTTTCAAGTAGCCGTCGTCGTAATTATCCGCCATGAGCTTCATACGGTTCTGTGTCTAGGAAAAAAGATGAGGCACAGATGTAAGGAAAGATTTGGGGGGTAGAAACGGATGAACGGCGGGTGGGGGGTGGTGGGGGTTGAGAAGAGATCAATTAAAAGCACATCAATAGACCTTGTTTGCATTAAGAAACCCACCAGTCAAAACAAAGATGTATTTTGTCTAGGCTTTTTAAGTTCTCCAGCAACTCAAAATTTAAAGCAAACAAACAACTTGACCTTGAGGACAGACAGATACACTCGGTCGGAGCCTTGTGACGCAGTCTGTACCTGCTGTTTGAGCTGCTGCACCAAACGGTCCTTCTCTCTCCGCAGCTGGGCCACTTCCTCTTGTGTCTTCTTTTTTTTGGATGAAGACAGCTCCAGCAAAGCTATGTTAGCATCTTTCTCACTTATGGCTGCCAGCAGAGCCTCCTGTCTGTGAGTTACAATTGTTGAAATCAAGTAAGGAAAAAAAAATATTTTTGTTAACTAAATTAAAAACATATCTATGTCCATGTGACCCTGGACCACAAAACCAGTCTTAAGTGTCAATTTTTCAAAATTGAGATTTATACATCATCTGAATAAATAAGCTTTCCATTGATGTATGGTTTTTAGGATAGGACCATATTTGGCCGAGATACAACTATTTGAATATCTGGAATCTGCGGGTGCAAAAAAAATCAAAATATTGAGAAAATCACCTTTAAAGTTGTCCAAATGAAGTTCTTAGCAATGCATATTACTAATCAAAAATTAAGTTTTGATATATTTGCGGTATAGGAAATTTACTAAATATCTTCATGGAACATGATCTTTACTTAATATCCTAATGATTTTTGGCAAAAAAGAAAAATCAATAATTTTGACCCATACAATGTATTTTTGGCTATTGCTACAAATATACCCCAGCGACTTAAGACTGGTTTTGTGGTCCAGGATCACATATATAGATCTATATATTATTATTAAAACTATTTCAAATGAAAAATAAAACAAATTTAAATGATCAAAACTATAATAACTTTGGTTTAAAATTTAAATGATTAGAAGTCAATGGCCAATGTCAAACAGAATTTATTATTAATTAATAAATTATTAATAAATTAATATTTATTATTATTATTATTACAATTAAGAACAAAAATACAAAAAATAAATTAAATCTTCAAAACTATAATAATCTTGGCTGAAATTAGTAGAAGTCAAAGGCGAATGTCCAACAACATTTATACTATCATTAATACTATAATAGTATACTATCATTATGATATACATATAATAATAATAATTGCAGACTATTAATTAAGGCAAAGTCCAATGCCAAACATCACTAATTAAAATTAAGAACAAAAAATGAAATGAAACTACATTTTCAAAACTACCCTGGTTGAATTGATTAGAAGTCGAAGCTTAATGTCAAACAGCACTTTATTATTATTATTATTATTATTATTAATTGCACACTATTAAAACTATTAAAATTTAGAACAAAAATAAATAAATAAATAAAACTAAATTACATTTTCAAAACTGTAATATCACTGGTTGAAATTATTAGAAGCCCAAGCCCAATGTCAAAAAGTATTTTAGTAGTAGTAGTAATTGCACACAATTAAAATTCAAATTAAGAACAAAATGCAAAAATAAAACAACATTTTCAAAACCATAACTCTGGTTGAAATGATTAGTAGTCTAAGCTCGATGTCAAACAGCACTTTACTGGAGTACTGTGGAAATCCTCTTCAAAGCAATTGACCTCACTGACGATGACCAGGAGTCTTACAACACTCGACGGAGCAGGTTAAAGGATGTTTGCTTTCACAAGTACAAAACATCTCAGGGGAATATGGATTTTGTCAAAATGATTGTGCATAATTGTCTCAGAAAGACTGAAATAGCTTGCTTATTCTCGGTTTTTCTACAGCTTCCCAGGAGCAGGGCTGAAGTGTGGAGACAGAAATAGCAAACAGAACGAGCCACGTTCAGAATGAATCACCCTCTGCATTTATTATCTGCACAAATACATGGCACGAAAAAATATACCAAGTTAAAGTTTTACAGCCTATTTTTGTGTCATGATGTTTATCCCCGTTTACTCTCTATTAACTGATTTATATTATTAACACTACAGCTTGCCAAAGTGACCTCAGAATGAGCTCTCATGTGAACGATGGTTATTTAATGATTTAAATATGTCATCTGGAAAAGCTATTTATTTAGATCTCATTAAGTTCATTATATAACACATAGCAAATGTGTATCCTGCACAAACGGCAGTCGAAGATTAAATATATTTAAAATCTTTACAATCTGATGTTTGTTGCTGTTCCTATGTTGACGCATGACACTAAGGGACTAGACTGCATGTGTTCAATTAATAAATAATGAAGATTATGAACTAACTTACCAACAGGTCAAATTCCACTGTATCAGACCACTAATTTTCAATGTAGATGGTCTAACATCCAATATATATATGCATGGCAAGTGAAAATATGCTGTAAATAAGATTTATTCTGCATTGTTGGCAGCTTTATGGATTATAATGGAAGAAATCTGCATACGGACAGTCAACGAGCTCATGCTGTACGCAGACGCATGAAACTATGTAAACTAGCAATGACAGCTTCATTCATAACAGGATGGAAGAGTTCTTGTATTATGTTGCCCGCTTTCTGTATATAATTTAAAATCTGAATAACACTACTGTTTTTCATGCTGCTATGAAGGCCAACGCGAAGTTGGTCGTTTAGTCACTGTCTTAATTTATTAATGTATAAAACAGGATAAAATAATTTAAAACAATCTGTTTTGAATGTGCAACCTACGTATGGAATATAGCCTGCAGTCTGCGCAAAATAATTTTTTTTAATTTCACAAAATGTCTGCAAACTCACTTCAGCTTTTCGGTCTCCATTGATTCACAGTTTTCGGTTTCTTTGCAAGCACTGTTATGATAAGATGTACAAAGAAAGTTCATAACGTACTTCATCTCGAGCACCTCCTCCAGGTGTCGCCTCCTCTCGGCCCTCAGTGTGGTCAGATGAGCTTCTTTCTCTGCCAGAGACTGCTGGGTGGACGACATCTTGGCCTTCATGGACTCGAGCTCCAGCTTCACTTTCTCCATCGCTCCCAGTAGCTCTTCCATCTTTTAAAGACATAAACAGAAGGTAACTTATTCATTACTGTTTACTCTGTACTTCACAAAGTGACTAAATGTGTTGTCACATTTATCGCTGTTCTGGGAATTTTTGCGAGTGAAATTCAGTTATTTAAAAGGGTCATATGATGCGATTTCACTTTTTCCTTTCTCTTTGGAGTGTTACAAGCTCTTGGTGCATAAAGAAGATCTGTAAAGTTGCAAAGACTAAAGTCTCAAATCCAAAGAGATATTCTTTATAAAAGTTAAGAGTCAGCCACACCTACCTAAAACGCCTCGTTCTAACACACCCCCACATATCTACGTCGCTATGTGGGAAGATTTGCATAACGCCGCCCAAATGTTCACGCAAAGAAAGAAGGCGTAACTTTTATTCTCGCTGTAGTATTGTTGTTGCCGCCGCCATGTCGTGAAGGCGCTGTGTGCTTCGTTGTGAAAGCGAAACTACTTTGTTTGGCCTTCCAAAAGAGGACGATATCTGCTTCGTCATGCCTGGAGCTGATCCGTGCTGGTTGCTGAGGAAATACAAAAACTTTGCGCTGTGGATCACCAGATCGGCTTTCACCGTGGACGAAGCGGAGTCCAGCCCGGGGTCGTCACATGTGGTTGCCGCAAGCCTTCCAGACGCTCCTTCGTCGAATCCGCCGGCCGCGCCGTTCTCAAGCCCACCCGCCTCTGCTCACTCTAGGCCACCGTGTGTGAGGCCAATCACAACGCACTGGATAGCTGGCCAATCAGAGCACACCTCGCTTTTCAGACCGATGAGCTTTGTAAAAATCGACGCATTTCAGAAAGGCGGGGCATAGAGGAGAAACAATAATGTACAGTATGTGGAAAATAATGTGTTTTTTGAACCTTAAACCGCATAAACACATTTCCTTACACCAAATACACAAAATAATGTTCTTTTTAGCAACATCATATGACCCCTTTAAATAGGAATCCACGTGATTGGGAATGTTGCGTGAGTGTAAAAGATTTCTCCAACTCATATTTTGCATCATGTTCAAGGTGGTCACGCGAATTTGCCACGTTGACCAACAAGCTGCTTGGTTTGAAAGTGACTATTGTGTAACCTGTGATTCATTGCTACACTACAGTCTTAAAAATTAAGGTTTCAAAAGGGGGTTTTGGCTGAGATGCTATAGAAGAATCATTTTGGGTTTGCCACAGAACCCTTCTTGAACAGTTCTTAAAGGAACCATTTTTTGTCTTAGTGTGAGGAACATTTCAGGTATCTAAAGAACCTTTTTCCACCTTCTGTGCAATTGAAAGATTCAATGGATGTTAAAGGTTCTTCATGAAACTATATATTCCAATAATGAACCTTTATTTTTCAGAGTGCATCAACAATGGGCCTTTTTTTACTGGCGAAATGTTCGCTAATGTGACTGCACCTTAAAGAGCAAGTCATATGGGTTTTTGAAAAATATCTCTTTTGCAGTTTATAATGTAGCTATCCTTAAATGAAAAACAATCTGCAAAGTTGTTAATCAAAAAAGTGCATGATAAATAAAGATATTGTCTCTCAAAAGAGAGAGTCGA
>NW_015551041.1:849173-900134 GCF_001515605.1 Sinocyclocheilus anshuiensis
TGTTCACAGTTTAGCAGCTAAACTTTAGCTGTGGGCACGATTCGCTTGCATAAGTGTTTTTGTATTTTATGTCATTAATATAAGAACGGATCGGAGCACTATATTCTTGTTTTATGTAAAGGTGCTTTGTCAATGGTAGCGCTCGCTAACTTGCTCAAGGACTCCTCTCTGTGCCAATCACAACAGGCTTGGCCTGCTGACCAATCAGAGCAAAGTAGGCTTATGGAAGGGCGGGGTTTGCTCTGAACTTGTTTGGAACGAATTGTTTCGAAATCATTGGCAAATTACTCTAATATTAAATGTATATTCTGAGAAAATTACAATGTTTTCTGACCTTAGATGCATTTAAACCTGTTGTAAGGGACTCCAACACAATATTAGGACACTTTAAAATACCATATGACCTGCTCTAACACATCATGATCAGTTATCTGTTAAGTGTTTTTTGCGAAAAGCATTAAAGGGGTCATGAACTGAGAAATCAAAATTCCCTTGATCTTTTGATATATAAAAGGTCACTGTGCTATAAAAACATCCTGTAAGTTTCAGAACTCAAAACTTTCTCGTTAGTCTAAAAACAGCTTACACTGAAGCCAAACTGCCAAAACGACAGGTTGTGGAATGTGTCACTCTATGATGTAATAGTGTGGCTAAACTCCACCTCCGCAGAAGATCAACACCTGCTTCTACATCACTGCCTGTTTAGCCCTGCCCACCGATTCGCACATAGTAGGTAAATGACAAGAGAGGCATTTGATGAACTTTATTTTTAATGAAGTGCCAGGCCACGTCAGTAAGAACTCGGTCCTTTGTTCACTTCATTTTACTGCAGATTCCTTTACAAACAAGGCACAATTCACGTGGGATTTTCAGAAAGATTGAAACTAAAAGACGATGCTGTGCCAGCTATATTGGATCCGAGTGCGAGTAACTGTTTTTATTACGTGGTCACTATTGCTTTGTCTGTTATTACAGATCATTTGATATGTATTTATGCATTTTAACCTAAATCACAGCTGTGTCCAACTATGATGTACAGTATGTAGGCTGTCAAACATACACAACTGTTAGCCAATCATAGATTGGCAAATCAAATCAAACAGAGCGTTCAGATGAGGGGGGTTAAAAACAAAACAGAAAATAGCTTATTACTTCTAAACTGTGTCTTTTGATGTAAAAATCTTGATAACATTATAAGTGGACCTTAGAGAACAGTACAAAATAAAAAAAGCAGTTCATGACCCCTTTAAACACTGACTTTGCTTACTACAGGTGCCATGATTCTAAACATTTTGATAAGAAATCAGCTAATCTCTACTGGAAAATTCAGGCATGATTGGCTTCTGATGGTATTAAATGGTTTCTAGCTGGTCCAAGCTGATCTAGATTGTCCATCAGCTAGAGGGGCAGAGTTCAACCTGGTTGAACATCTTGTTCAAGTTGATTAGTCCTGGTAGACTACCTTGGACCAACAAGAAACCGACTACCATGTTCCAAAATCCAGCTTGACCAACTTACCTTACCACTTTTATTTTTCTAGTCTTGATATTTTTAGTGGTGGTGCTTTGATTAGCATGGTAGCTCAGTGGTTGTCAACTTTTTTCGACTCCAAGGCCCTCCCATTGTCCACAACAATATTTGAAGACCCCATGGCTTTTGTAGTTTCCTGCTATTAAGTGGACTTTTACCACCACCCCCAAAGAAGAAAATCATTATAAAAATGCCCATTGAGTTTTAAGATTTCATTAAATTACTGTAATTATTTTGACTTTTCTAGGTCTGGAAATCACACTTTACTAAAATTTGGCAGTTTCAAGACTGTGGAAATCATGGTTCTTTAAAGAAAAAAAAACTTGATTTTTAATGGTTTTGGTTTATTTTAATGCTTATCTTATTTTAAATTCAATTAAATCATCTTGGACGTTAGCTGAGGCCCCCTGGTTGAAAACCAGCATGCTGTGCTTTAGCTTTTAGACAGTTTTCACAGTAAACCACTCTCTAAGAAGTTGCGTCTTTAAATTCATCCCCTTAAAAGCACTATCGCCACATCAACATAGAGACAGACGTCTTTGACAACTGCATCACAACTCACTCTTATTTTGAGCATCTTGTGTTAAGAACATTAGGGTGGCATTTCATACACTGAACAAAATTATAAACGCAACACTTTTGTTTTTGCGAGATGCATCGAATAGTTAAGGAGTCACTAGTCGATTCTGAAATAGTAAGTCTTGTAGTATTGACCTGTTTCTCCTGGTGGGTTCGTGCAGCCTCCTCCTGCGCCAGCACCATCTCCTTCTCGGCAGTGATTTGAACGCTCTCTCTGAGAGCCTCCTCCAGCTCCTCGATGCGCTCTGCCTTCTGCCGCAGGGACTCCTGAGGTAGACGGGGCTCAGCTCATCATATGCACACCAGCACAGTTTGACAATGTTTAAATATACAGCGATCTGTCAAAACAGAGGAGCTTATGACAAAGCTGTCATAACTATCTCTCTGTACGTCTCACCTGCTGTGGGCCATCGTTGACATTTCTGCCTTTCCCTGACAGCTCCTTGTGTTTGCCAGAGGACTTCTTACTCTGCTCTTTCATTTGCCTGAAACATAAACATGAAGCGCGCTTTTGAGAGGAACTCTCTGGGGTTTAATAGTAAAATAAAGAGTTTAAGAGATTTGGGGTGGAGGGGACTATTTAATAGCTGGAAAAAGAGCTGGTATTATTATTGGTTAATAAATATCACTAAGCCTGATCACATAAATAATAACTTCCTTGTGCTAGTCATAAAGCTAAAACAGGGATTAAACAGAGGAACAAAATACATTCCCTTGCTTTCTTTTCACTTAAAACCCCATGAAATCGACTGACGAAAGCAGTTTTCTGAGGGACATAACGAAGGGCTTGTTTTTGTGTTTATTTATTTATTTTGTTAATAGGCAAAAACTTTTTCAACCATGAATTTTCAAGACAGGGATTAGGGGTGGGACAATCTTATTCTAGAGAGCTTGTGTTTAGACAAAATGGATGCACAATAATATTGTTTAAAAAGACTTTTAAATTGATCTGGTATCAGATATGTAATTTTATTGTATTATATAATTATATACATTTCTAATATTAATATTAATTTAAATAATTTTCATGCTCATTTTCCCTATTTTTATATTTAAACAACTTTTGCTGTCATCTAAAACTAATTTAAAGTTAATCTTTAACAAACACTAATATTTTAGTAACACTGTTAAGTGTAATCTTGACCAAATCTCAAAATGAATTGCAATTTCTCATATTGTACATTATATTGTTGAGATGCCTAAATTCACATGTAGCATTTAAAATTATTTATTTAAATTTTTTTAGCGTTTTACTTTTAATTTATTTTGAAAAAATTGTGTAAAATTTATCATTTATAGGTCATAAGATAAAAAATAATTATTGGCCAGAATTTTAATATTGGTGCATCCCCAGAAAAATTATCTATTTCAAGATGTGTCATTAATATTTTTTACCAGTTTTCCTGGAAGAGAAAGACTGTATATTTTAAATGCACATCTTTAAAAAGTTATTTTTCTCTTTTTAACTTTTAGGTCTTTTCAAAATTTAAGTATACACTAGTTTAAAGCTACAAAACTTTGATTTCATGGTGTCTTTAACAGATTTTGCTCTAGTTCTTGAGGACTCCATTTATGTGTGTGGAAGTACACGTATTTACTAACCTGGAAGTCACACTAGGTACACATTTCCAGGTGAAAAAAGGGAGACAAAGCAGAAGTTCAATGGCCACTCAGCATGAGAAAAAAACACACGTGATCAGTGCTTCAACGCAAAACTCAAAGGGGAGGGAAAGAAGCCCAGTCAAAACATCAACCTCGTCAAACGCAGACACTGAAAATGTTTTGACGGCGATGCTTAAACATGGCAGCAAAAAAAGAGATAAAGACGTAACACGTTTGTACTGCTTCTCCAATGTGACAAATAATCAAATTTTTTTTAAAAAGAGGGGACACCAAATCAAGCCGATCAGGGAAACAGACTGACCTCTCCAGCTCACTGATTTTTCTGTCTTTGTCGTTCTTCTCGTTCTCCATCTGACGCAGGATGTCCAATAGACGATCAACTTCAGCCTGGGCTTTGGCGGAGTCTTCTCGGTGTCTGGCCACATCAGCTTCAAGTGAAGAAATCCTTTCAGATATCTCTGCGTTGGCCTGTGCATTGGCTGCAGCACTCTGGGTCTAATAGATCACCGTGATATAAATACACCCACAAACATACACAAACTCACATACAGCCATTCTTACGCTCCCATTTGTAGTTTGTAATAGCTACGTCCCAGTTTGCATACTTATACTATGCATTGGGTTCCCATATTTTTTTACCAATTAATTTCTTCAGCCTTTGCAGTTTTTTAGAAATCATGGTAGATTGCTGGTTGGAATTCTATAAGGTACCAATCTTTTGAATAAATACACTCTCGCTCACCTTCTTTAGTTGGTTCTCAAGTTTAATGCATTCCTCCCTCCTCTGCTCAAGGGCGATCTCTAGGCTTTTCAATTTGGAGTCTTTCTTCAGGCCAGATGAGGCCAGTGACGACGCATGCTCTTTGAGGTCCAGCAGGGAAGTCTGAAACCAAACTCAGCATTGAGGTCCCGGGTATAGAGCCATCAAACACTTGTAGCATACATGTACCTTTAGAAGCTCACGGCATCACGGTTTATCTGTTTAGACAGGCACTCAACCAACCTGTCACATAGGATGTCTGCCTAAAATCATGTTTTGAACTTGACTATCTTATGTGAATAATGACTCCAAAGTATTTTTTTCTTCATATTAGAGACATCAAGACCTTCTTTTCGTAATAAATGTCAAATCATTTTCTTAATCAGTATTTTTTTCTTGTGTTCCAGTAAAAAATCTAAATATCCTTAACTTAGCAGGGTTATTACTGTTAACTGTTAACTATCAAAAACATTTTTGTCAATTGAAATATTGAAATATAAATATTAGATGAAAAACTTAAACTAAACGAGAATTGTTACCTTGGCAGCTAACAGAAATACGTTTAATTTGAAGCACTAAAATTACTAATGGAAATAAATTAAACTAAAACAGAACTAAAATTTAATTAAATTAAACAAAATAAATAGTAATATAAAAAAAAATTTGACAAAAGCACATAACAAAACTACTAAACATTAAACTAAAATCTAAAAAAGCCAACATATTAAATAAATGTAATAAAAACTATAAATAAACTTAACACTCCAATATAAATGAACTTGAAATGCAAAATTGTGATAAGACTATCTTGAAAATATCTGAATTTGATATATGTTTAATATTAGGGATATATAATATTTATATATATATAATATTATAATATTTTAGGGAATAAAAATTCCACAAGAACTTGTTTTCAGAGAATATATCTTGAATTGAGTTTATTTATCTCAAATACATTGGCCAATAATATTTCCTTATTTTAAGCATAAACCTTGTTAGATTTGTGCAAAAAAACTATTTGCCAATGGGGTATGAAAAATAAACCCAATATATATTCTCTGTTAAATTTTGATATAGTTAATTGCTGTAAAGTTTTAATATAGTAAATTGGTCTTTTTTATTTTTATATATATATTTTTAAATATAAATTAATATCATTACCCAACAAAAGACAAAAATACAATGTTTTGTGTAGTGTATTTTGCACAGTTCATAGCTGCACGTTGTTCTACAGCTGAAAATGTTTTCATAATCTTGTTATGTGTTTTTAATGGTGTTTCCACTCATCTTTCAGGACTGTTTGGTGATCTCTAACCTCTCGGTCTGACAGGTCTCCCTGCAGCATGCTGACTTTCTCCTTTAACTCCCTCAGCTCTTTTTTACTGCTGTCCAGCTCCTCTGCCTTCTCTCGCTCCTCGCGGTCACGTTGCTCCTTCAGGCGCTCAATAATACGTTCCTGTTTACAAGGGAACACATTAACATGGTGCCAAAAAGAAAGCATATACAAGGAGCATGAATTTGTTTATAACTAAGCGCAGATGTTTCGACTCCAGTCTACGACCATGCTGATGCCACTTGGAAGAGCACCAGTGATTTGTCCTGTAGTCCGGTGGTGTGTTATAGCGTCCTCTAGAGGTGATCCTCACCTTCTCGGCCAGTGAGTCCTCCAGTGTAGTGAGGGCCGTGTCTGTATTAGACGTGTCTGTCTGTAGGGACTTCAACCTCTCTCTAAGGCTGCTCATCTGCTTCTCTTTATCCCTCAGCTGCTCCTGCAGGTTTTCAATCTGAGACACAGGAGTTGATGTAAGATTGATGTGAATTGGCATTTTTATAAACATCCAAACTTTTAATGTAGTGAATCTTCTTCATCATTTTCTAAGACAATTTTTAATAATATTTCCTGCATTCGAAGGAAAAGCACAGCTTACCCCAAAGCATCTGACGCACTTTTCCCCACCATTTTGGAAAATACTTTATAATAATGATACAAAATACTTCATAATAAAGATTAGTAATTAATTGCTCTTCTTTAGCTAACAAAAAAAAAAAAGTTTTATACTTTGGCAATTCACCAATATACATGATACATATTTTTAGACCTGGATCATCTTGACAAAATTAATTTTGGTCATACTGTACTTTATTTTAAGGTCCAATTCTCACTACTAACAAACCAGTAACTATGACTTTTGCCTCAATAAACTCCTAATTTGCTGCTTATTATTAGTTAATATGGTCATGCAGAATATGTGCTTTATAAGTACTAATAAACAGCCAATAGGCATGTTAATAAGCAACTAGTTAATAGTGAGAATTGGTCCCTATACTAAAGTGTTACCTTAATTTTAAACTAGCATTTCAGTATAAAAAAATGTTATTTTTGGATGTGCTCATATTAAAATGTATTCTACACAATGGAAATCATTTGTTTCTGCTAAAATACCATTAATCAATTTATAATAGATCCTAATATTATGTTTTTACAGTAATCTGTAATAAATCTATGTATTGGCGAACATCCAATTTTAACTCTTTTTACTCTTAAGTTTTGTTCTTTGTTAATGCTTAAAGTTATATAGGGAACATGTAAATGAATAAGCTGGGTAAGTCATTTATTTATTTTTCTTTGTTTCATTATTATTATTATCATTATTAGCAGTAATAAAGTAGTAGTACCATTAATACTATTAGTAGTAGTAGTATTGTATATTATATTATTATTATTATTGTATTTTTATCATTTTTATTTTACCTTATTTTTCTCTATTTTATTAAAGTTTGATTTATTATTTTGATTTGATTTATTTTATTTTTATATTTATTTTATTTTTTGATCATTGTTGTGTTATCTTTAAATCTGTTTCAGATTTACATCTTTATCATTAGTTTAACAGTATTAATTACTCATTAGGTTATCGTAGATGTATTTTTTAATGTATGATTTCATGCATGACTGTGTATTTTTTAAGAATAGTGGATTGGTGACTCATTTCTGACATGTGTATTAAGAGAACATCTTGTTCATTGTTTTTAACAGTTTCCTGTAATGAAAAGTAACATTTTTTAAAAAGTATGTATTTGGTTAAATCCAGTCCTCACTTTTTTCTGAAGTACGTTGACTTTACGCTCCTTGACCTCCAGCATGTCCTTCAGATCATGGATTTCTCCATTGAGTGTGCTCTTTTCTTCAGACATTTCCTGGATTTGCTTACTCTTTTTATTTAACATGGTCTCCTTCTCCTCCAGACGCAACCTCAGAGCATCCACCTGCAAAAAGAGTTGTATGCCATGCTCAGAGAATCTGCTGGTGTGATGGGTAAAGACCAATCACTGGCCTGATCTACTACCTCTGTCTGTAGAATAGCAGCACGTTGTTCTTTGGCAGTCAGAGACTCTTTAAGCACTTCAATATGCTGTTTGCTGTCAGAGAACTGGTTAGTCAGGGTCTCCAGCTTGGTCTGCAATCCAAGGAGCTGGGTGTCCTTTCTGGAAAGGTCTTGCTTAACTTGGTCCATCTACATAACAGAATTATTCAAGGTTTGTTATTCATATGTGAGACTAATCTGGATGTGTTCTTCTAAAGTAGGCTGAGCAGTACCTTGTTCTTCATGAACTTGGTGTGGTTGCGGTAGACCTCCATCTGCTTGGCCTCTTCCTGCCGTTCCTCACAGCTAAGCATGCTACTGGAGCGAAGCATCATGACCTGGTCCTCCAGCTCTCTGAGGCCCCGCTCTAGAGAACTGATCTGAGAATCCTGAGAGATGCAAAAATATGATGTCAAGACATCATTGGTGTCTATTAAGTTAACCAATAATGTCCTGAATCTGAACATGTAACTTAATGCTACTTTTCTGTTGTGCCATTTTTGGTTACCATTTACTTTCATTATATGAAACATGAACACCCTGCCTTAAAGGGACAGTTCACCCAAAAATAAAAATTCTGTCATCATTTACAACCCCAATTCCAGAGAAGTTGGGACATTTTGTAAAATGCAATAAATTAATTCTCTTTAACTTTTATTTAATTGACAAAAGTACAAAGAAAAGATTTCCAAGGTTTTTCACTGACCAACGTAAATGTATTTTGTAAATATGAACAAATTTTGATTTTGATGGCTGCAACACACTCCAAAAAAGTTGGGACAGAGGCACGTTTAACACTGTGTCACATCAACTTTCCTTTTCATTACAATGTTTCACTCATTGTTTGGGAATTGAGGATACTAACTGTTAAAGTTTTGCAAGCAAAATTTTTGTCCAGTCTCACTTGATGCCAGTTACCCATGCTGTTTGCTCTGCTGCACCCCCATACCATGACAGACGTTTGCTTTTGCTTCTGTCACTAATGAAAGTCTGGATGGTCCCTTTGGTCTTTGGGACTGTGAACTCGAAATCCATTTTTCCAGGAAACAAGTCGAAATGTGGACTCATCTGAGTACAGCACACCTTTTTTGACAATCTGAGATGAGCTCTGGCCCAGAGAACCCGGCAGCATTGCTGCATAGAATTAATGTATAGCTTTCTCCTAGAGTAACATATATTCAAGTTGCATTTCTTGATGCAGAAGCAGACTGTGGTAAATGACAGCGGTTTTCTGAAGTACTCCTGAGCCCATGTGGCTATATTCTTATGCAATGCCATCTGAGGGCTCAAAGGTCAAGCACATTCAACTGAGGTTTCCTGCGTTTCCTGCCATGTACTGTGATTTCTCTGGATTCCCTGAATCTTTTCACAATATCATGTATGGTACTTGGTGAAAGACCTAAACTCTTTGCAATTTTGCATTGCGAAATGCGATTTTTGATTTGTTTGACACTTCTCTCGTGAAATTTGGCACAAAGTGATGAGCCATGATCCAGCTTTGCTTGCAAAGACTGAGATGCCTGTCCCAACTTTTTTGGAATGTGTTGTAGCTGTCAAAATCAAAATGTGTTCATATTTTAAAAATACATTTACGTTGGTCAGAGAAAACTTTGGAAATCTTTTCTTTGTACATTTGTCAATTAAGTAAAAGTTAAAGAGAATGAACAAATCACAGATTCTTGATTTTATTGCATTTTACAAAATGTCCCAACTTCCCTGGAATTGGGGTAGTACTCATCTGGAAGCCATTGACTTCAATAGTATGAAAAAATACTATTGAACTCAATGGCTACCAGCAAATATTTAGTTACCAAAATTCATCAAAATAACTTCTTTCATGTTAAACAGAAGAAAGAAATTCCTACAGGTTTGGAACAATTTTAGGGTGAGTAAATGATGACAGAATTTAAATTTTTGGGTGAACTAGCACTTTAATATCTTCAACAGAAGAAAGATATAATAATAAATAAAATCTGCAATAACATTAAGGTAAGGAAATGATGATAGAATTTTTGTATTCTTAATTGTATTGAACTTGTATTGTGAACTTAAAGTGTACTTCAAATCTTAAAAGTATATTTAAAAAAACTGTACTGGCAGATAATATAATATTAATGAAACAAAAGACCACTTAAGTGTCACTTTCATGACGATGTTCCATAACTTTTATTATGTCATTTTTACGTTTTAAAGTACATTTTAAATAATTTAAATTATGTTTTAATAAGATTTTACACTTATTTTGATACATACTAAAGTACTTTATTATGAGTACATATGTAAAGTACTTGATTATAATCTTAACTGTAATGTAATTTGATTTTACATTTAAAGTTAATATATTTTAAATGTACTTAATTTTCAACTTTGCCATTGCAAATGTGTAATTATAAATATATTAAAATACACAATATACAAGTTTTAATAGAAACTACTATTTGTCAGTATATTCGGCAGTACATTTTAACAATATTTCACTTTAACCATATTTGTAATTATGAAATTAAATATAAAGATGTACTTAATTCCTACCTAAGTGGGGGAAAAAAGCACTTTGAAGTTCAGCTAATTGGATTAATATAAATTTAAACTAATACATTTTCACTTAAATGCAATTAACATGAAATTATCTATCCGCTTGCACTTTAATATCGTGTAAAATATCAAACAGTATGAAATACTGTTTGATATTTTACGTGTATTTGTAAATGCTTTTAATCCACTGATAGACAAAGCATTAATGTGGTTGCTGCCATCATATGTAAACAGCCACATTAATTAAAATCGGAGCTAAAGTACTACCTTCATCTCAATTACAGTCTGAAGAGCTTTGGTTTTCGTAGTCTCTGGCGTCCCCTCGAGGCGGCGATGCAGTTCCTGGAATTAAAGACACATGGTTGGCACTTCCTTCACACCAGTGCCAGAAATAGAGCTCTCAGATATTTCATCATACCTTGAGGGAGAGCAGCGCTGTTTAGTTTTGGCTGAATTCTCTATCACATTGCAGGAGCTGTACTCTATTATAGGTACAAATAGGGTTTCCTGCTATCTAGTTCAATTAAGTATCCTTCTTTTTTGCACTTTGAGGAGAATAGCTGTGGTCATTATGTGACTGAATGTGGTATAATGGAGCATGAAGAGAGAATAGTCTTTCTGCTTTAATTCACTGCAGTTAGTTGATTGTATATGGCACTAAACTTTTTTAAAAATGCCTTTTTTATTTCTTTTTTTAGCAAATGTTCAGTGAAAGGAGGTGCTTAACCTTCAGAAAATGTTGGTTGTCATCCTCATGAAGTTGTACTAAATGAGTGAGCTGTTGTATGTGCTATTCATTTTATATGAGGTTTGTCATTTCAGTAAATGTTATTCAAACTGTATTATGTCAAAATACAAAAAAAAGTTATTTGTTCAAATTTGTTTTATAGCAATAAATATTATATAAATATTAAAAAAACACTTATTTTCTAAAACAAAAAAAATGAATAAAAATACTACATTAGAGTGGGTATTGAATGAAAAAAAAATATATATATATACATATATATATATTAGAATTTTTCTGACAATAACTTGGGTAACAGTTGAAAGGCTGAGCTTGATGAATGCAGACAAACACAATTAGTGTATAATCTAAGAAATAGAATATGTTTTCTGTATGTTAATTTTAAATATTGTAATTTTCAAGGAATATACATTTTTGAAATGGGAAAAAACAGCTAAACATTAAGATTTTGGTATTGTTTTTTATTTTATAATTTTTATAGAATTGAGATATATTTGCCTATTTACATTTTAAAAGTATTACCCTATTTATGTATATTATTACCCTATTTATATTCATTTATATTTTACCCTATTTGTATATTGTGCCATATGTAACACTGTTTTTAGCATATTATATAATTTTCATATTTTTTCACTTAGATTTTGAACTAGCTATCACATACCTCTCTCAAAGCGGCTAGCTCTTTATCACGCTGTTCTAGAAGGTTCTCCAGGTGGTGCGCGTGCATCTCTGCATCTGCGAGGCGACGTGTGCGCTCATGATCCTCTTCACTGGCTTTAGTGGAGGGTCCCTTGCTGTGCAACATCTCCAGGAGCTTTTTGACTGACTCATCGCGAGCAACTAGCGTCTGCCGCTGGGTCTCCAGGCGAACCTCCATCTCCCCCAGGGTACGGCGGAGCAAGAACACCTCTCGAGCCTGCCGCTCCTGCTCCTCGCTGGGCTCGCAGGCCAGCGGCTCCCCGGGGGGCTGGAGTAGCTGATTCAAGTCGCGCTGGATACGCAGCTCGGCCTGCAGTGCCTGCACAGTTGTCTGCAGGTGCTATGATGGATAGAGGAGAGTAATATGCAATATTTACTCACAATTCTTTCAAAAAATATTTAAAACAGAAGTAGTTCATTATCCAGTGACAATGTCTGTTGGTAGATTTTGGAACAGATATAAGGGAGGGTTAACAGCCAAGACGTTTCCCATGATTTATCAGCTGTTATCCTATTATTTATAATGGCATCTCATAGAAAGCTTCTCTTTATTCATCAGTGAATACAGTTCAATCTACAGCATCATCTTTCATAGAAGCAGTAATACGAGTAAGTACTGAGAAGAGTTATCATGTAAACATCTCATTTGTAACTACATGCGTCGTACTCTCGTGAATGCGTGACAGAGACTGACACGGAAGAGAAGAAATTGTTGAATAAAGTCATTATTTTTGTTTTCTTTGCGCACAAAAAGTATTCTTGTAGCTTCATAACATTACGGTTGAACCACTAAGTAGTTGAGCCACTAAATAGTCACGTGGACTATTTTATCAATCTTACGGGTTTGGAACGACATGAGGGTGAGTAATTAATGACAGAATTTTCATTTTTGGGTGAACTATCCCTTTAAGGTTTTATGAACTGGATCATGTGATTAATTGAAAAGATCTGACTCAAAAGAATGATTCATTCACATATCAGGCATCACTATTTCTCTAATGAACTCTCGTCAAGGAGATCTAGAGTTGAATTTCAGTGAATAACAGCTTAAATGCCAATTTATTTCTTACATAAAGTAATCATGTGGCTTTAGAATAAATATTTTCAAGATATACTTGGAATACTGGAATAATTTTGAAGCTTAAAACCCTCAATCCCAAATTACTGACCATCTAAAGAGCGACCAGTACAATTCTTCAAACTTTTCCTTTTGCGTTTAGGTTTCCAACAACAAAAGTGAATAAAACATTGCCTAATTTTCATTTTGTGCCTGTAAGAAACTGCTTATGTACAATCCATCACACACACTTGTCCTCAACACCAGTTGTAAAGTTGGCAAGGAAACTGAAATAAACATGTACTAAGGTATAAACTTTCATCCATTCAAATGTGACTACTATGCTGCAAACTTGATGGCAGCCAAAAGGCGATGGAACAACGGTAATTATACATTTTCTTAATCATACACACACATACACAACTGTGCCATAATTAATGGTAAGGTCTCATTAAGCCCAACAGGCACAAAACTACTTGCCAAGAATCACCAAATAACACATCCAGAATCCGAGCTCTCTGATGATTCGCGTGTTAATTTCAATCTTGAGCGAATGGTGTGAGGAGCGTGATGATGCTGATTATGCTTAGAGTGAATAACCAAGCCGTCATTAGCTTAGTGCTGTACACCCCTTCATCTGGAAATCTGTCATGACAGCCATGTTGCAGTGAATCACAGTTTGAAGTTAATCATTCAAATAAAGGGCGTGTTTTAAACGCAGCATAGATGGAGGACTACGCCACTGTTACTGCTATCAAAACTCGTCCCAGTATCTCAAAGTACATTTAAAAGAACCACTGAATATCAGGAAACAGACCTTCATCCTTAATTAGCTCATGTATTGCACATTGAACATATTGTGGCTTGCAGGAATTCAGGCAGTCAACTCAGCAGTGAGCCGCACTCAGCAGGACATGGATGTCCATTTCAGGATTGGCCATTAGCGTCACCTCACAGCGGAGGTAGACTTCGCCTTCTCGTCTGAAGATGAGCTGGATCTTTAATCACGCAATTCTCACTCCTATAAATCTATGAAAATGCATTGATGCAGTGAAAATGTGATGATTATATCATCTTTGTCTATAAATAGTTAGCAGTACCGAACCTAAGATGGTTTGCAGGTTCTAGCTGGTTTAAGCTGGCCTGGATGGTTAGTTCTACCTGACACATGCATTTCAGGATCGGAATTAAATATTATTGTATTGATTACTGAATACTGTGCAGTATATACTGTATACTTCTTACTATTAAAACAAATAGTATGTAAAACATTATCCATGACAATATACGAATATCAAGTTGTCATCTCCAGTTTTTTAAATCTTGAATAATTATCAGAAAGATTAAAAATATTTGTCATTTCACAGATATTACACTACCCAACACAGTATGCGCTGTATAATTCATATTTTGACAAATATGAACTGTACACAGCAGAAATAGTATGAGTAGTGTAGTAGTGTCTGTTCCAAACACAGCCCAGGTCAAGCTTCTACGAATGTGCTAAGTTGAATAAGTTGTGTCCCAAATGTATTACTGTACACTATACATTACGTTCTCTGTCATCTACTGTACTATATATAAGTATTTAATATATAAGCATTTAGCTTTTTTACTATACAAAAGTGTTAGAATGTTTCGATTCAAAAGAAATGCACCTAATGTGCAATGCTATTTAGCTATTTTGGTACACATATAATAAAGCTTGTGTGTGTGTGTGTTTATATACACACACACACACACATATATATATATATGCTTTTATTTTTAGATTTTCAGTTTTCAGTTTTTAAATTTAATTTAAACTTTAGTCATTTTATTATGTGCTTTGTCTTTTTTTTTTTTTGTTTATTTTTAGCATTTTTTTTCTTTTTGTATAGCTTTAACTAAGCTTTATTTCAGTTTTAGTAATTTTACTACTTCAACAATTTATTTTAGTTTCTTACCAAGACAACATTTCTCATTTTCCGTTTTTGTTTCGTTTAAACAAAGTTTTCATTTAAGTCTACATTTCTTATCTAATATGAATATTTGCATTAATGTGCATAATTGCATAAATATATTAATGTGTATATTTTATTTCAACTATATTTTAAGTATTTTATTAAATTAAATCATTAAAACATATTTTATTTGTTTAATTCAATTATTTTAAATAGTTTTAGTTGTAGTTAACAATAACTGTACTGAGGTTGTGTTGTCGCTATCTTTAACATGTCTAGCTCCTCAACGTTTCACACTCTCATTGTATTCGCAATAGCATACTATCATATTAATCTTACCATTTCTGCCATATATATGGCATATGGCAAGAACAGTAAGAGTAGCATAGTCGTATGTTACAAATTCAGACATATATAATTTACATATGATATATGGCAGGAATAGTATAGATGTATATTACAAAATCGGACCTTGTTTTTTTAGCTGATGAAATACATCATTCATGTATTTGTATAGTCCCATTCACACCAAGATCTATAACCATAAAGACAACTAAAACGTTAACTATATTAACATCCACACCAAAGCACGGTAACCTTATTTTTATTATAAGCATGCACTGCAGTTTTATCGCTTTAAATGCTCAAGCTCTTTAAAGTCAGATTCTGATTGGATGTCAATTGATGTCAATGTTTTTATCGTTCACCAGCTCGAAAAAATGTTCTGGAATTGGTTTCAACATTATCGTTCCTCTGTGTCGTTATCGTTATAGCTGTGGTGTGGACTTCCATATTCTTATACAATTAGAACCATTATAAAAAATGTATAGTTGCCCTCTATGGTGTGAAAAGGCCTTACACTTAGGAGTACACTTTTATAGATATACAGTGCCTTTTAGTACTTATCTAAGATCCCTATTTAAAACTAGATTCCTTTAAGCACACGCATTAATCCTAAATCCCACTGAAACTACAAAACAGCTCTCCAATCAGCATTAATTGTCCACTTATACTTAAAAAACAAGAATACCCTGCCAGATGTACCCACCTGTGTCTCATCTTGCACAGCGCGGTACTGCTCCTTCCACACTGTTATTTTGGATGCCTCGTCTTTGCGCAGCGCACGTTCCTTCTTCAGCTCCGGGCTCCAGAAGCTTTTGATGGAGCTCATGGAGGAGCTGAGCTTGCTCTCCTTCACCTCGATTTCCTTCTGAAGCAGCTCGTTCTCCCTCAGCACCTCCTTGAGCTGGGCTTGGAGCTCCATGATGGTGTTGTCCCTTGCCTGACGTAGCGAGTGAGGAACGGTTGACGCAGCGTGGATCTCCCCTCCAAAGCCCATAGAGTCGGTGGACACCGCCGGCACCATGGCCATGTCCGGTGTGCTGCCTGTAACCGTTGCCCGGACCCCATAAGGAATGCTGCCTCCAAAGCGTCCCGTCGCTACGCCGCTTTTAGGGAGGTCAGAGGAAGTGCAGATTGCGACCTCGTTGTCACTCATATACAATGGTCCCGACGTGGCGTAGGCAGCATTGAGAGATTGAATGTTCTCCATGGACAACGTCTTGCCTCCAGAGCCGCCCGGGCCTCCACCGCTGCCCCCCATGCTGTTGGTGCGACGGTGACCCAGACGGGGTGACCGAGGCAGCCGTGGAGAGCGTCCAGAGTTGCCCTGGTTGTTTCTTCCCCCACTGTGATTACTGTCCATTTTGCTCACAGAGCGTGAACTTCCGTACATATTGGCAGGCTTAGAGTGCAAGCAAGGGAACCCACCGAAAATGTATTGTGAAGGAATGTGCTAATAAACAGGCCGGGTCATTTTCATCTCAAGTATAAGGAATGTGATCAGTCAAGCAAAGACCGGTCTTCTGTCTCTTTCTGTCAAATGGAGCAACTATGGTGGCCTGTAAAATGAAATAAAAAACCAAAACACACAAAATAATACTATAATCACATAAGAAAATAGAGTCTACACCATTTTGAGGCAAAAATGCACCAGCCATTTAAATTTTGAGGTATTATTGAATTATTTTCAATTTATTATATCTGATGTTTGATATATTTCCATATATATATTTATTCTGGGCCAATCTAGGGATGGGTTATACAAAAACCAAAATGACCTGTAGCTGGCAGATATCTGTAGCTATTCTCTGTCTCAGATGTGTTTTGAAGTGTTTTTGATTAAAAACACTAAATTCAGCTCTACAAAAGACTAGAAATTTGTCCAAATCTACCAGGATGGTAGACTGTAGAGAACTGTATATTCAAATATAGCGTTAATTGTGTTATGATATCTTGTGCATCATTTACAGCAACATTTGTATGTAATGCTAATTTGATTTAGTAGGTATACTTACCGATATAATTGTTCATATTGAGACTTGCCATGCTTAAAAATGCCCTTAAAATGTAAAAAAAAAACTCAAAACCAATTCCAGACAGCAAATAAAGTAAATATTTGACACAGGTAGGTTTCATCAAACAGCAGAGATTAAAAAAGCTATATGTTCAGTCAGGAATGTTAAGCTTTTTTCCTCCACACCACGTCAACTATTACTATTGTTCATAATATTAGTATACATATCTCAATAGAAATCCAGTTCGTGTTATAGACCGTTACTCTCATATAGGCCTACAAAAATAATTCACAAACTAGATAATGTAATAAAGCTTCTCCCATTTAGGCTACACACCGAATGAGTGAATCGAAGACAAGGTGTGGGATTATATTGTAGGCTCACACTCCAAGGTTATCAAACATCTAATGTCAACGGCAAATCTAGCATTATTATGGGATACTCAGCTGATGATTTATATTCTAAAACAACAGATATTAATAATGCTGTTGTATTTAGGTGAAGGCTGTTCACAGCGCTGACAAACCAACCAGAAGCGTCGGCATTTCCCACACACCACGTCAATAAGACTTGCAAATGCGTAAAATCATAGACTACAATTCTTATATCAGTACAATTTAGATTACGGATATATTAACCTAATGTTCCGTAAAATTCAGCCCTGCAATCGCTCAGCCACAATCCTGAGCATCCTCCCTCAATGTCCTTCTTCTCCACCATTGCATGGCTTAACACATTTGCCTCCTCTTTTGTTAGTAATAGCTGTCCAGCAAATGCTAAGTAAATTAGAGGCGCTATTTGAATATCAGTATATGTAGATATTGAATAAACGTATCATATACGAGCATCACTATTTTAGCCTATTATAAACCACAATAGGGTTTTTTTTTCCAAAAATCTTTTTTACCTTGTATGGCTGGTCTGTTTCATCCGATATGTAACGACCGTCTGTCCAATAGATGTCTGTTAGAGAGGAAGCGGCCTATTTTTCTTTGTATTGCTTTATGATTTTATTATTTGCAGACACACACCAGCATCTCCCCAGAGCTGGAGGACTTCAGTGACGTAACGCCTACGCTGCGCGCTCACAACACTCGCCTCTGAAATGCCAACGCCATGCTACGAAGGTCATTTTATTACAAAAAAAAAAATACAAATTAAAAACTAAATCGTACAAATATTTTATCTCACAAAAATGACGTTAAATGGCGATAATCTTTATGAAGTATACATTTTCAGAACTTACATTATTTAAATATTTTATAACAAATATGTTCGATTTCTTGTAGTATGTAATTCGTCCAAATTGGAAAAAATATGTATAGTTAATTAAAAAAAATAAAATAAAAAAGCTGCTTCTAATATATGCCATGATATGCCCTATACTCTTATAATATTATCTTTAATTGCAATCTGTGTATAGTCATCCTGCCCCAAACCATGTAAATTTCTAAGCTACACTTTATCACCTCCCAGTCAGTTTATAGACAGAGAACAGAGATAAACGCCAGTTGGTGGGGTTTGATCCCCCTTAAAGGGACAGTTCACACAAAATAGACATTCTGTCATTAAAGGTGCAGTAGGAGATCTTGGAAAATGCTAACTTTAGCCTGATAGCACTGAAAGCGAAGGTCCCACCCTCCCTGCAATCGCCATGCAAAGCCACGCCCCCTGAATGCATTTACGCTCACAGACCAGAACACCAGAGACAACATTACAATAGGCTACATCAGCGGTTCCCAATTCCAATCCTCGCGCCCTCCTGCTCTGCAGATTTCATATGTATCTCTTATCACGTGCGACGTTTGTTCTATTCGACCATGAGTGCCCTGGGAAGTGTACATCACCGGATATTCCGCCATGATTCCAGCTCAAAGCGAGCGTATATGTTCCATACAAAGGGCATTAAAGTGCGCGAGACGTAAATTTATATTGTATTGATTTACAGAGGTATATTATGTCACACTTCTCTAGTAAGTTTCGTCTGTGTGTGAAGACGCTGCGCAGCGCAAATCCGTGAATGAATGTTCCGAAGTGAAGTAAACTTCAACAGATTTCCCCTGCTTCCCTTGTTGCTATCGGGATGTGAAGAGACTTTCAACCAGCATGACAAAAATAGTTTCTGAAGACAATCATCTATTACACCTTTAACTCACACTCTCATGTTTTGTATAAACATGATTTTCTCTCTTCTGTGAAACTTTGTGTTAGGTGTACTATTATATGCTTCCATGTGTTTAATTCAACCATGATATGCAAATCTACTTTAATCAAATCACAACACACTTCAATGCCTAATATAGACCTACTATTAACTTACAGTTCTGTTTCATTCTTTTTCTTAACCCTGTAAAGCCTGACTTAAGAAATAATCAGAAAAAAATTGAATATTTTATTGAACCCTTTACTAAAAATATAGCCTATTATTTGTGTGTGTGTTTTATGTTGTTTCATAGTTGATGCATGAGGCTTTTATGGCTCATATAGGCCTATCATGAAAATACTGAGGCGGGAAAAAAACACCATAAATTATGATAGCTTATAATGTAAATCAATGATGTCTGTATAACAGACTACTTACATAAAATGCATAATATCAGTTGCATATAAATACCAATAATATATCTTAGTATATTTACATGCTTAGTTTTATGATCAAAGCTCTGTAGTTTTTATTGTGGGGGCAAAACATATAATGCAATACAATACAATGATAACTGAAAAATTGATAATATTTGATACATACATTTTAACATGCCTTTTTCTTAAAAAAACAAAAGATGGATCAAGTAACCCTGAGTTGCTTCAATCTAGTAAGTGCTTATCTTTAAACATTTTAATATTAATAACGCATAAAATTATAAAGTATAAAATATTATTAACAAATATATATATATATATATATATATACAGTGGGTACGGAAAGTATTCAGACCGATAATCTTTTGTTTCCAGATTAATAAAATGTTAAATAGAGCGTTACAATGTTACAAATGTTAAAATAAAATTGTTTCTGTACCTTTGCTTTTAATTTTATTTGCTTTTTTCATTTATTCTATTTTCTAGAAAGCTAGAAGTCTGTAAATTGCATTTACTTTGTGTACCTTTGATATATTTGGTTTGTTTTAAGCTTATTTGATATTCACATCCAAAAAAGTGAATGAAAGAATAAAACCTGCTCTTTTTATCAATTACATTAGTTAAAATTTGGTAAAAAATTTGGTAAATTACGTACAATTCCAAACGACCTCTTAAGTTATCATGACGTACACTGAGAGTAGAAACAGCCATTCACTTTCATTTTATGAAAAAGGATGCAATGAAAGTGAATGGTGACTGACTTCTCCTTTTGTGTTCTACTGAAGAAACAAAATAATGCAAGTTGAGTAAATGTTCACAGAATTGTCATTTTTGAGTGAACTGTCCCTTTAAAACACGGTAGGTTCGTTGTTTCAGCAGGCGGCGCTATTTTCTAACTGTAAGACATTACTCGAATAAATTAAAGACAAGCAGGGGGCTGCATGGGCTGGCGCTCTCTCTCGCAGGGGGAGTGGACAGAGTCCGGGTTATTGTTTATCACGAAACCGGTTTGTTCATGTAGCACGTATTTATGCGATGGCGAAAATGTTGGGAATCGATGGCATGCAGATTACGTAGCCTTGAACCCTGAGCGTGCAAATCGTCTACATCTGTTCGGGATCTTTCGCTGTCTGTCAACAATAGAGCCACAAGGCGCTCGGTAGCGCGCTGCACCCAAAGCCAAGTTTCGTGTCGGCGTAAATGCATGTAGTCTCGAAGCTTTACAAATATTGTTTAGCATCCTATTGATGTAAATACAGTAACGTAAACTTGGACTGCATCGTTTGCACGCGCGACGTCATGCAGTAGATGAGTGTACAAGGAAGATGAATCGAGGTCAGTTGAAAGGGAATAACAAAGAGAACCTGCTCTGCAGTCTCGCGAGCAACCATTAGCGGAAGCGGCGCGTTGTTGTAGTGTTTTGACATTCGAGCTTCGCATGATCGCTAGAGACGGTTTAGAGCGGAGGCACAGTAACCGACGTTTAGCCATTTTGTCGGACTTTTACCGAATATAAATTACGTTAAGATAGAGACGCTGAGTTTTTCATTTGCTTCGCGCCGGATAAACGTTATTTCAAATACTGAGCACGCGCGTTTGGGGAATTACCGGTTAAACCTGGAGTTGGCCGTCGGTTTTTCACCGATAACTGAAGAAGATGACGACGACACTTAACATTATGGTAAGTTTTTGTCTTAAATGTGGTGACAAAATGGTCAGTAGTGATACTAAACGTTGTCGTGACTAATATTTAGTTATTTACAAGTAGTTAACCTTGGTTCTAGCTCATTTATGGTTAACGCCAGATATAATAAGTGGAAAGAGATTCACTTAAAGGGATAGTTCATCTAAAAATTAAAATTGTTTACTCATTAATCTACATGTCATTGTGTCGTTTATATCCCTTATGACTTCATTTCTTTGTGGAAAACAAAAGAAAGGAAGACATTTCGAAACTTGCTTTTCATTCTTTTCCATGATTGTGAATGGGGACGGAGTCACCTGAAAAGTATTATAAAACTAGTCCACATAACACTTGGCCTATTTTCCAGTTCTTGTAGAATCTTATGATAAGGTTAAGAAACTGACAATGACTTTTGATTAAAAAAAAAATGGAAGCTTGACATCTCAAATCATTTCGTCTCACTGTATGAGGGAAAAGTCGTAAGTACAGTTTTCAGTATCTTACATTTTGAGTTTCTCGAAAGAAAAACAAGTTATTCTACTGTTTAAAATGTTTTTGTTCCTTTACATTATTTGAAACCATAGACTATTTTGTGTTCGCACATGGCAAGGACAAATCTAATTTACTAATCCCTCAACATATGTTCACTGTCCTGAAGACAGATACTGTTTGTTCACTGTCTTGAACAATTTACTTCAAGTTAAAGCATAGATATAGCTTAAATTACTTTTGTTGTTTGTTTAAATAGGTTTAGAATTATATAAATGATGAAGAGTTAAGGAAATGTGCTATATGGAAATTGTTTTGAATTTGACTTGAGGGTTAAATGTGAAAAATCAGAGCGTTACTTCCTCCTACACTGTCTTTATCTAAAAGTTTCAGTATGACTGGTCTATTTTTAAAATAATAAAAGTCACATCCTGTTGTTATAGTTAGTGAGAGTAAACTCTTATTAACCTTATTTGAACGGGTTAATATTTGCCTGGTTGTGGAAAAGCCTTGTGTACATGCAGCCATTTAAGTTGAGTGTAAATTTGTTAACTGTGGCTAACCACCTTGGTTAAATTACATTTTGTCTCTCTTTCAGTGAATCAGACGCAACCGTTAAACTTTGTGCTCTGGCACGACCTCGAAGTTGAAAGTGATTATTACATTTATCAGCAGGCTACTGCCCTGCCCCCTCAGGAGACCCCCTATGTGGATTGAATACACCCCGCAGTTTTACACAGGATGGATGAGCTGGATGTGAGGTCTCCTTTTTGTCATCATCATCAACAACGTATTTTGATCTGTGCATGGATCCTGCGTTACTTTTATCACCAAGCACTTCCTGTGCTCCTCTCCAACACCTTAGTTTGCAAGAGTATTGACTTTATCTGAACTGCTGTTTTGAGAGGAGAGAGGTTTGGCAAGTTTTTACTTGGTTTGAAGCAACCTCTTCTCGTTGTCACATATTTATACTGCTTTTATTTCCATGTATGGATAGCATATAAGATTTGACCCGACTTCTCGCTCCACTCAGTGGAGAAATGTCAGAAAATCTCAACGACAATATGGTTAAGTTCCTTTCCCCCCCTTCGAAGAACATCAGCGGCTCCAGCTCAGACACGCTGGTGGGTGAGCGTCTCGGTGTCGAGGTCCGCCGTCGCCACCACACCATGGAGCGAGAACTGCTGAAGGCAGAGCACCACCGTTTCTTCCGTCGCAGCGTCATCAACGACTCCAATGCTACGGCGCTGGAGCTGCCCAGCAAGAACGCAATCCTAACCATCTCAACGGACTGCCACGCTCTTGTTTGTGAACCCCCTGCCTTGGAAACCAAAGCCGCTTCAGTGGCCACACAATCTGAAGGGTTGGTTGCACCAGAAGAGGTGGGTGACGGTGTCAAAACAGCTGTAGAGTCAACGCCAGTGTTGATTGCGAATACCACACGTCTTCTCGCTGCAGAAGCACCATGTTTGGTTGCAGAGTTGAAGTCTGGAGATAGTGCTGATGCAAAACGAGAGGATGAAGAAGGTAAAGACAAGGCACGAGCTAAGGCAGATTTGCGGGATGCGAAGGCGGAGCTGGAAGACAATGAGGAAGTTGAGACAAACGCAGTCGGGACGTCGCCGGATGGCCGCTTCTTGAAGTTTGACATTGAGATTGGACGTGGCTCTTTTAAGACCGTCTACAAGGGTCTGGATACTGAAACCACAGTGGAGGTGGCATGGTGCGAGTTGCAGGTACGTTTCTTGTATTTTTGTAACTTTTTCAGTTACATTTTTCAGTCTTTGTTAACACATTAGAGGCCAGGAACCAAGCCAACCAGTAACATATTATTAACTTTTATTTGAAGCAAAAAAGTATTAAAAAATTGGACCAATAGACAAAGGCATAAAGCTATGTAATTGATAACTTCAATGAGGAAAAAACTACACAAATATTTTGACAGCATAGCAGGACTTGATTGCACCATTTCATTTGAGGTGCTTCATTCTGTACAGCATCATGGGTAATTTCATTTTTCACCAGTAAAATGAAAAGTTGAAATAATGCGAACAGATGGCTTCAACAAAAGCATACTGTTGTCGTTTAACAATCTCTGAACTGACAGTAGTTCTGTCTTTAAAGGTTTATGAGTTTAAATTAAATTTCCCTATGGAAAAAATAAATGGAGTTTTTGCTTCCGAAACCTGAATGTTGTGATTTATGGGTAGGACGTCATAGCTTTTGACAGCTAAGATAACAAAGTGCAGCACTTGACATTGTTGGCACTCTTTATTTGTCCGCTGACGGTGGTAAATCACTATCTGATCTGCTCCTTTGGGACTTAAGTATACTATCTCATTCTCTGAAACCTACGACCCTGTCTCGAGGCCTTTCCGGTATAGCGCCTTTAAATGACAGTCTTATGACTAGTCAGTTTGATTTTAACTTCAATGCTCCACCTTAGGGCTGGACGATATGGCCAAAATTGATATCACGATATATTTCTTAATTTCGGTCGATACGATGTAAATTCGCTTTTAGAGTGATAAAACTAGCGGTTTCCCCAGTAATGGCTGTAATCAAAGCAGCTCCGCTCATGAACGCTACTTTATCAGATCAAATGAAAATGCCATCGAAACTTTTCTGAAGACAGTCAACTGCCTTCAGAGATACATTCATATAAAACACCCGTGCCATGTTATGATTTTGAAACGTGCAGTGCTCATGTTTATTCAACAAAGTCAAACGGCACAAATAAATCAATGTATGGGAAACTGGTAATGTATATTGAAATATCGGAAATGTGTTTAAAAATCATATCACCGTTATTGAAAAAAATTATATCGCGATACATACTGATATTGAATTATTGTCCAGCCCTACTCCACCTACACCTTTTCAAGAGATGTTGTCATCAGCTTGTGTTGTTCGTGTTTAATTTTGCTGTATAGAAATAGGAAACACTTTTTCTAGTCCTTTTGTCACACCTCTGAAGCGTCTCAATACACACCTCTGACATTTAACGCATCTGGCATTTGGCCTGTTGTCATCTTTGGCCGTAGCCCCGGCATTGTAGTATCATCCTTGAATAGAAAATCCTAATTTCCTAATTAGGTTATTTTAGACCACCAGGTGTGATTTGGAAGATGTGTGGCATATGCAGTAAATCATAGGTAGTGTTTATTTAAGGTGTACTTTGAGACAGTCTAATTGCCGTGGAAGCCTGTTTCCATGCCAGAATAAAAAAAACGATAATAAATTGCCATTTTAGTTCTTACAGTGTGACGTAATTTTTTGGAATTGCATTTATATCATGCAATTGTGAATTAACACTACAGTTTTAAAGTTTAGGGTTGGTAAAATTTTAAATGTTTTTCAAAGAAATCTCACAAATGTGCTCACAAAGGCTGCATTTACTTGATAAAAACAGTAATATTTTGAAAAATTATTACAGTTTGAAGTAACTGTTTTCTGTTTAATATATTTTTAAATGTCATTTATTCCTGTGATGCAAAGCAAAATTTTCATCAGCTATTACTCCAATCTTCAGTGTCACACACTCAGAAATCATTCTAATATGCTGATTTTAGTGCTCAAGAAACTTTTTTTTTTTTTTTATTATAAGTGTTGAGCTGCTTATTTGTGTCTGTGTGTGTGTGTGTGTGTGTGTGTGTGAGAACAATCATACATTTTATTCAGGATTCTTTGATGAACAGAAAGTTCAAAAGAACAGCATTTATTTGAAAAAGAAATCCTGTCTGTCACTTTAGAATTTAGTGCATCCTTGCTGAATAAAAGTATTAATTTCTTTCAAAACAAATCTTGCTGGCCCCAAACTGTTGAGTAGTAGTG
Organism: Sinocyclocheilus anshuiensis; assembly: GCF_001515605.1. NCBI lineage: Eukaryota > Metazoa > Chordata > Actinopteri > Cypriniformes > Cyprinidae > Sinocyclocheilus > Sinocyclocheilus anshuiensis. The sequence continues at coordinate 874,963 of NW_015551041.1, forward strand.
TATATTTCATAGTGTGACTGTTTCACATTTTAAACATAATTTATTTTCTTATAGTACTTTGTTTTATTTTGAGACAGAACTAGTCTTCAGCCATTCACATTTTTTTCTCTTAATTATTTTATTTTTGATAATTAGTGTACCGTGAGAAACATGGGCTTTTAAATATTTTGCACTCGTTCCACTTTTATTGGTTTATGATATGATAAAAGCATGCGTAATAATGTCTGTGAGGTGTGCTTGCACAGAGCATGCTGATGCTGGGCAACTACATAGCAACAGCACCTCTGTTGGAAAATCACCAGCTCATAAGTTGTGTGGCCCACTTCTAAGAAGTCTGTTTGCATACAGAGACCTCCTTCATTTTGTTTTCATCATGTAGAACAAGTTTTTTATGTACCGAATCCGATGTGCCACATAGAGGTGTGACTTCAAAAGTGGGTCAAGTTCAACCACCAAAGCAATTGTAATCTCCTGTGTGAAGTATGGTGAGCTGGTTTGCCAAGGCTTGACTCTGCTACTGCTGCTCTCCACCTCCTGCTGCCTCTTCTTTTGCAGAGTGATGATGAGGCAGCACCACGTGAGCTGCAGTTTGCTCATGGCCCTCAGGCGTAGCCAGCTCATACACTGGGGTGAAACAAAAGCCTCTCTTGTTCTCTCTAGCTTTCATCATTTTCACCTTACTTTTTTCACATTTCATGTCTCGCTGTCTCTATTTCTGTCTCCCGGCCTGTCTTGTGTGATACAACGGTATGTGTTATAAGCTGCAAGTTCACACTGCTGCAGAAAAGGGAAGGGCCTGTGTATCTCCCCCACAAGGCCATCTGTCTGCAGCGCCTTATGCTAAACTCGGGGATATTCCCCTCCCACATTTCTCTCCTTTACTTTCTCACATGCTAAACACATTTGAACAATATGTAGGTCACCATAAAAAGAAAATGAAAATGGATCTCAGATGCTTCTCTTTTTTTTTTTACAGAAGTTCCCTCTGCGTCCAACTCGATATACCACATTAAATACTCCAGTTATATGGTTTAGCCAGATAACTGAGTCATCGTTGTGAGTGCATACCACTGACTTTCAAGCAACTGCTTGAGTTTCATTCCAGTTGTCCTGCATTTGCCTTTCGCCCTGCATTTGATCCCTTTAACGGACCCCTGTAAATCCATTTAATCTTCTGCAGTAACCTCAAACTGTTTAAAGATTTCTTTTCCCAGTTGACACGATTTGTACTGGGTACACTTGTGTATTTTTAAACTATTTTAAATGTTTTAATTTAAGTTAATTATTTTTTCAAATAATTTTATTTAAAAATGTATTAGAGTTTTGCCTGCTAAAAGTTTTGCATTACTGTTAACTCTTCCGGACTTTGTGCTCCCATCAGAACTTCATGAGCTTTGTTTATAGTCTTCTTGAAGGATGGAAATGCTGTACGTGTTACAGTCGCTTAAAGGCACAATATGTAATTTTCGCCACTAGAGGGCGCATATTCAAAATAAACAGAGACAAAGGTGTAGTTTGATGACGCCGTAACTGTAGGGCTGAACGATTTTGTTAAATAATCTAATTGCGATTTTTTTTTTTTTTTTTTTTCATGTAATAATTATGTTTAAATAAGCCTGGTGTAAACAATATGAAAGTCAGTAACAAATCACACAAACTAAAGTAGATTGCAGAAATATAAAAACAAATCTGTTGCTTTACCACACTACTTTATGTAATTCAAAGTCACTGTAATAAACATATGTAAACATGTGGACTGCACTTTTTAAACAATGTCTGTTAACTTTAGACCATGCAGTGTAGGGCTGAACGATTAATTGCATTTGTGATAATATCGCGATATGAAAAAACGCGATTTTTTCATCGATTTTGTTAAACAATCTAATTGCGAATAAACTTTTTTGGTTAAACACCGTGTTTACACCGGACGCGAGCGGCAAAATACAGTAGAACCATTATAATCAGTGACTCTGTGCGACTTCATCTATGGCTTTTCTCTTCCCTTTCACAAACCGATCCATCTCCCATTCTAAGTTAGGTCCTTTGGCTGTTTACTGTTTTATTTATTTTCTTTTTCTGCTGATGGCCCGCGCTCGACTTGAAGCAGCGCTGCTTAGGCCGATGGATGTGTGTCATCAAAGTACTGCGAGAGCTATAAGAGAGCGGGACGTCTCCATGCTTTCTCTCGCCGTACTTTGATGTCGTACACCGATCGATCTTCAAGTCGAACACACCTCTTTACTCTCACGTGTCACGTGACCGAGTGTAATCGCAGCCTCTGCGATGAAAAAATCGTGTTTTTTTTTCATACCGTGATATTATCGCAAATGCAATTAATCGTTCAGCCCTAAACGGAGTGTGGAATCATGGGAGTTGTCGTCTTCATCCCCACAGCCGATGCAATCCGACGGGACTCGGGCAGAAATTATGTTCATGGATGAGCTAATGATTTATTAACGTAGTAGAATGAAGCAGGGTGAGGCTGAAAGCCGTCGAAGCGAAACGAGGCCGCTGAACGAGCGTGATACTTTTATTATGCCACAGTCGACCGCTTCCACTCCTTCCGGTCGTGCGTATGTGGGAAAAAAAGCAGCGCTGTTTTATCATAGTAGTTACATTTGAAAGTTGTTATAATGCTACTCTGTGCGGTCGTCACCGGTTTATTAAAACGCACAACATATTAAAGCGTCTTTGGTGTTTCCATGTTTTCTACAAAACAAAACCGGAAATTGAGGGGTTATGACGTCATTGGCAGGCGACACAATGACACTATGGACACGGTCCGTGTCACTAGTTAAAATTGCTTATTTCTCTGGATTTAAACATTCTTCGAAACATTTGGGATAATGTAAGTACACAAGTCAGCAAAATATATAACACTGTTCTAGTGGTTTTTGGATATTTTAATAAAAAAAGTCTTACATATTGTGCCTTTAAGTACAGCCATTCATTTACAGTAAATATATCTACAGTACCTTTCAGAAGTTTGGGATCAGTAAGGTTTTTTTTCTTTTATTTAACAAGAATGCATTAAATTGATCAAAAAGAACAGAAGTTTTCTAACACTGTAAAAGTCTCTACTATTTCAAATAAATCCTGTTCTTTTGAACTTTATATTTATCAAATTAAAAAATGTGTTTCCACAACACAAATTATGCAGTGCAACTGTTTTCAACGGATAATAAAAAGAATAAGACGTTTCTTGAGCAACAATTTGGCTTTGCCATCACAGGAATGAATTACGTTTTAAAATATATTAAAACAGAAATTGTAATAATATTTCACAATATTATTGTATTTTAAATCATATAAAGGCAGCATTGATGAGCATAAGACACTTCTTTCAAAAACATTTTAAAAATCTTACCAAACTCTTGATCGGTAGTCTATGGCTTTAATTTTTTAATTCCTTTTATGTAACATTATAGTAATTTTAAATAGGAAATTAGGCCACACGGACTCTAACAACAAACATTCACAAAGCATGTGACCTCCATGTGTTCATTGATTAACATTACTGACTGATAGATGAGCGTATGAATGTCCAAACTAACTGTGCGGCCCCTTATAAGCTCCAAGACCGTTGCACTCTATCTCAACCTCCTAAACTACATTTGTCCATTTTAAATTAATTGTTAAACGTATTTCCAGGTCATTTGTGTTTCAGATCCTCTCGCTAATCCTAATTCCTTATCTCCCGTCTGAAGTGGTATGTGCCCTCACACGTGAGCCGGATTCATGCCAAGAGCTTTATCCTCATACTGGAGTTCAGTGTGCGGGCCGCCTCTCCTCTGGGGAAATGCGCCCACGCTTCGCTGGCCTGGTCCCATAGGCCACAGAGTGCACCGTTGTCTGTTGTAGGGTGGGATGCAAAGCAGAGTCCCCCTTTCTCCAACCCACATCATTCAGCACTGAAATTGCTTTCTACAGGGCTTTACTCCATTTCGGCATTGTGTAAATAGTGTTAATTGTACACATGTGAGCGATAATAACGGAAGTTTTAACACTAACTTAGGCAAACTCACGGCTAAATGTTTCTCATTCCAAAAAATGGCAGCTGACTGCACCAAATGTAGGTCAACTAAGAATTGCCAGTTGAAATGAGTGCATTTTTTTTTTGCTGTAGTCAGACACAGACTACAAAACGGTCACACTGCTGGATTGGGTTTGAGCCAAGCACTTTGTAGTTTCATTGTAGATGATATTATTAGTGCTGCACCATCTACTTTGATTGCAAATGAGGTTTTTGCAAGCAGCAGTATTTCCCCCTTGATGAAACCACAATTCAGCACACTTATTTATTTTTTTGTCATCATCAAAGAAGAGAGAGTGCACAGAGGTGCTGAAAGCAGTTGGTTATGAGGGTGTTTTGTAAGAAAGGTGACTATAAATCGAGTTAAAGCACTGCAGTTTTTATGTAGCATCTCCTTTTATTTAAGTAATGAAGAAAAAAACATACCTTCTCTTATCAGCCGCTTTGACACTTATTTATAAATTTTGAAGTTTTCTAAACAGGGCAAATTAAAAAAATGGGTGAAATTTCACAACCAAAATCCAGTCATTTCAATAGGACTCTGGGAATTTAAAGTAAGAGAGAAACATTTTCTCAGGCAACTTTCATATCGGTTATTTACACAAATTTGCCACTTTGACCAACAGAATGCTGCTTGTTTTGAAAGTGATTTCTGTGTGAGCTTTGGTTCTTTGCTGATGAAATTTTGCTAATGGGACCATACCTTTATGCTTACAAAAATATTAAATTCTTTTTCAGGATCGCAAGTTGTCCAAATCAGAGCGGCAGCGTTTTAAAGAGGAAGCCGGAATGCTGAAGGGTCTTCAGCATCCCAACATAGTACGCTTCTACGACTCCTGGGAGTCATCCTTGAAAGGGAGGAAGTATATTGTCCTGGTGACTGAACTCATGACATCTGGGACACTCAAGACGTAAGTGCTCTTATTTATTCTTGTCGGGTTTTTTTAAGCTATCACCTGCTATGATTGACTTGTTTTCTGTGCCCTTGTAGGTATCTAAAACGGTTTAAGGAGATGAAGATCAAAGTCCTGCGCAGCTGGTGCCGGCAGATTCTGAAGGGGCTGCACTTCCTTCATACCAGGTCGCCTCCCATCATCCACCGGGACCTCAAGTGTGACAACATCTTCATCACCGGACCTACCGGATCTGTCAAGATTGGAGACTTGGGCCTGGCTACCCTAAAGAGGACCTCCTTTGCCAAGAGCGTCATAGGTACGGCTAAGTATTTGCAACTGCATTATCGCCTCCAAATCGAAATCCATTCGAATTGTCCGATTTGTGGTTGGGGGAAAGGCAAATCCTTCATTCCATGTTTCTTTTTCAAGTTTCTTTTCTTCTTCTGCTTCTTCTCAAAGCGTGTTTTAATGACAGTGGTGAGAAAGCAGACCACAGCGTTTCCCTGAGCGCTCGAACCGCAGCAAACCAGGGCTCCCGCTTTATGGAAGATGTCTCTTGACACCCTCCTTTAGTTCAAACATAGTTTTTGTCTTTTCTTCTGCCACAATTTCAGGTACCTACAGACAGAGTAAGTAGTTGTGGAGCGGTTGTAGGTATTTTGTGACTCGTCTGCAGGGAAACCTGATCTGATCTTGGGATAACACTAGAGCTAGAGCTGAGCCCTGGGCTGGCAGGTACCGTGAGTGATCTTTTGCTCTGGTTCGGAAATTTGTGGTCTGTTTCTTCAGTCAACCATGATTTAATGATGATGATGCTAATGAATCTGTTCATTTTTCCCCCCACAAGGAAATGCTTGTTTTCTTTCAGTGTGTCAGTGTCTGGAGCTCAAAGCCTTAAACTCTCTGCTCATCTCCCTCATACTTTTAGCTTTAAGATCTTTTGTGTGTTTTTTTGTTTTGTTTTGGAAGACTTAGGCTCTAATTTCAGGTCTCCCCTTATTCTACTTTAAGGATTATTTAGTGTACTGCAGTACAGACAGTAAGTACGCAGAAATGAGCCTGGTAAGTCCACCAGTATTATGTGACACATATCAGTCTGAATCATTATCAATATGGGAAGTTTGTCTGTGTGAGACCTTTGTCAAAGGGTAACTTGGTCACTAGTTCTCCTGGTGCACAGAACATCACTTTTCAGTAAGCTATGGAGTGTAAAATGTTTGAATTGCTCAACCTTTTCTCTTCACAGGTTAACCCAAAGGTAGGACTTTTTGAAAGGTTTGTTTTCCATAGCTAGTGTTTCGGTTTGGTCTTGTGGTAAAGCATCGGGCCCTCTGACCACGGACTTGTTTTAAACTTGCTGTTTGGGCTAACAACAACAAATATGTTGATTTCTTAAATTTATTCTGTATTGTTTAAAATCACGTGGTCAGTCCAGGCCTTCGAGTGAGTGCTGTGCACTAGTTTGGTTTTTCTCATACACAGTCCTGCCCTTGAAGGTCTTACACGGAGAAACTTGGGCTTCTTATCATTGCAGTCTAACTGAGTGCAGTTTCCCCTTCCTCTTTTTTTTTTATTTTTTTTTTTACTTTCTATCCCCTTTTTGCTCTTCTTCCCTCTACCTCTCTCTTTTCTCGCAGGTTGTGCCCGAGCAGTCTTCAGCGACAGCATCATCTTCTTCTCACCTCTTCACTGAGAGGGTGTAATAGGGTACTGAGAGAGTTCTGAACCATTCTTTTAATTTAAGGTACCCCTGAGTTCATGGCGCCTGAGATGTATGAGGAGAAGTATGACGAATCGGTGGATGTGTATGCCTTTGGGATGTGTATGCTGGAGATGGCTACTTCTGAGTATCCGTACTCCGAGTGTCAAAATGCAGCTCAGATCTATCGCAGAGTCACCAGCGTAAGTCCACACTTCACCGGCGGAGGAGAGTGTCCCCGCACACTCATCCTCCCTTTGTTTGCTGCACTATTTTAGTCTTTTTACCCCTTTTTTTGCCCTCTGTGGGGGTGTTTCCTTTCTGCTTTTTTCTCACACAGTGGTAAGTTGGTTTTTTACCTCTACCAGTAAATGCTGAAGCCTCTCACAAAACCAGTACTGACATGACATAACCTAATGGTATCGGACAGATTTAGACTTAATTCAAAATGTAGTATTTTTGAGAAAATCCAGCCCCAAGTTAAAGCCATCTCTGCTTTCTACGCCAGTGATTTGATTGTTTCCTGTGCTGTGTTTACAGGGGGTGAAGCCTGGCAGTTTTGACAAAGTGGCTATTCCTGAAGTGAAGGAGATCATTGAGGGTTGCATACGTCAGAATAAAGACGAGAGGTGGGCTGACATTTACCAAGCATGAGAGTTCAGTTGTCGTATTGTCATAAGGTCTAGTTTTCACAACCTGTTTTTCTTTCTTGTCCACTGGAAATTTGTGGTAAGGTATTTTTAGTGTTTCATTAGTTACATCACAGTATAATATTGAACAGGCTGTACTTCAATCCTCATTTTCATATGTGTCATATGAAAACCAGTGTCTGATTTTGAGATCTATGTTATTACCACACAATTATTGAAAAATGTCTTTTATCACATGTAAGGTCATAAAATATCTGCAATGTCTTTTACATGCACGTTCTTAAGCTGGCTTAAGCCAGCAATGCATGTGGTTATGTGGTTACATCAGAATGAGAGGAGAATGAGTTTGAAGAAGTTCCCACTGACATTTTGGATGCTTTATTTAACATTTAACATGAAATACTCCCGAGTCAGATAAACAAATTATTATGTTTTGATGTCACTACTGAGGAATAAACTGATTTTTCAAAACATTGCCATATTATCAGTTTGTATGTAAACCAGTAAAACAGACTCACACCATGTCCTAACTACACGCGACGTGACAAGATTCCAGCAACAAGCCATTTGGGTGTCCACACTTGACGCGACACCGCGATGTGACAGAATCAATCAAATATCACAGCCAATCAGAAGCGTGTGTAGGCGGGCTCTCTCTGGAAGAACTCTGCACTCACAACGAAATAAGTTTATAGTCTAATTCATAAATATTAAACCTTTTTAACATCATTAAATGTACATACTGTGTGACTGATACCATCTTTGTTATGGAATACGCTTGTTGGTTCGCAGTGAGTTCACAGTTTTAACGTACATCTTTGCTTTTATTTATTTTCAAGATCTAAGGTAAACTATCTGTTGTTGCTTTCAGTATGGATATAAATGCCACCCAATGTGACATTCAAACTCACATTAGACACATTTAACTTTGAATAAAGCACACAATCAGTACCTGAGATTATCACTGTCATATATTTTGTATGTTGTTGTTCCAGCTGCAACGTGACTGAAATGGAAACCGTTTCTAAAATAGAAATTTCGCGTGTCGCCATCGTGGCTAGTTAGGACAAAAACTCAGATTAACATGGAAAAAATAGCCTTTGTTGCAGCGCGTGTAGTTAGGACACGGTGTCATTGTAAGAGTTTTTAAAATTTGGGAATGAAAAAACATGAGTTACAATAAAAAGCCTAATGTGATTATTAAACTTAAAAAAGCTATGAGTAGTACTTCACGTTTCAGAGTAAAAACACAGCACTTTTGTGCATTGCTTGCCGTTTCAGAGCAGTTCGCTATCAAAGAGTACAGCACATTTATTCTGAACAGTTGACTGTTAATGCATAATGACAGTGTTTACTTTATGGTGTTTATATTATAATGTTCTAGATGATACAAGAGTGCACATTATATTTTCATATTTAATGACCTGCTGGAAGTAGTAAAGCTTACACATTTCAAAATACAAGACCTGGTGTATTTCGTGCTTGTTTATAATTGAAAGTCCTGCTTTAGGCATACAATTGTATATCTGCTTATTATTGGTATTTTTATTACACAATAAGCTGTCTACTCTGTTGTCATTTCACAATAAGCTGTTTGGCATTTATTTGGAAGTAAACCCTTGTGGCTTCTCTTTGGGTTGCCCCATCACAGGAAGGAAATATTTATTATATTTAACTAGGGATGTAACGATTCACTCAACTCACGATTCGATTCGATTCACTGTTTTGCACAGCAGAGCTGAATGAGACGCAGATTCACCCTCTGCCAGCTGGTGGCGCTTAAACCCTTTCCTTGGTTTCCGCTGTAAACAAAGGAGCGCTGCACTTATGAACTTTAATATGCATTATACAGAGGCAAGATTAATAAAAAAAATACCATCTAAACTTTTCTAAAGACAGTAAGTTCCCCTCAGACATACATTCATATAAACTCCTACCCCTAACTGAATCGCGATTTGTTTAGCATCTCAACCGATTTGAATCGTCACATATTTGAATCGATTTTCAACCGGCTCGCGGTTAATCGTTACATCCCTATATTTAACACATTCAGTACATAGATTCACAAGATGGGCACAGTATTCTGTTTATTTCTTTTCTTTAATCAATATATTGATATGTTCTTATTAAGTATTGGTACAGGTCTTAAATTAATTTTTTTCTCTTTTTTTAGGTATTGCATCAAGGACCTCCTAAGTCATGCATTTTTCCAGGAGGAAACTGGGGTTCGTGTAGAGCTGGCTGAGGAGGATGATGGAGAGCTAGTGTCCATAAAGTTGTTGCTGCGCATTGAGGATGTAAAAAAACTTAAAGGGAAATACAAAGAGAATGAAGCCATTGAATTTTCCTTTGACTTGCATAAAGACGTCCCAGATGACGTTGCCCAAGAAATGGTAAAGATACTTGGATTTCTGTTCTGTTATCCAACTACAGATTCAAATCGGTTGATGGTTTGAATCTGTAATTGGTTCATTTTTTGGCCTTTCATGTAATTATCCATATATAGTTATTCTGCAGTCTTTCAGTGCATAAAAACCCCTGAAAGTCTGCAGAATTCCCCCTGGCCTTCTTATAATATTGACCTGTCATTGTCTTTGAAGTTAAATTCTGAGTAATCTTTTTTTCAAGGTCGATTCAGGCTATGTTTGTGAGGGTGACCACAAGACCATTGCAAAGGCCATAAAGGACAGAGTGTCCCTGATCTCCCGTAAGAGAGAGCAGAGAAAACTCGTGAGAGAGGAACAAGAAAAGAGGAAGATGGTGCAGGAGAATGACCCCTCGCAGCTTGGTCCGCATAGCGACACCACAGCCAAGCCCCCTGGTCCCGCTCTGGCCTCAGTCATTATGGAGTCTGAAGAACATGAAGCAGACCAGCACCAGCAACTGCAGCAGCCTGGGGCCTCTGCTTCCAGTTAGTGTTGCAAAATGAGTCGTTTTGCTCTAATAAGATACCAAAAAATGTCAAATGTGTTTGTATGGGAAAATGCTCTGAAAGTCTTATTGTCTCACAGCTGTAGGTTTTGTGGACCCTCAAGGTTCAGCGTCTGTCCCTGAGACTCACCCTGCCCAGCCAGGCACATCTTTCAGCACCGTACAGCCTGATCCACAGCCACAGCACACCATGACCCATCCACAAAGCATGGTCATTTCCTTTGTATTTTGTTACCTGTCCTGGTTTTCAGAGCTAGACATGTTAATCTGAAGAAAAAAACGTGTTTCTTTGCTTTCTCCACTAAATTGCTTCTCCTCAACAGTCCCAACACCCAGCCCAGGCCCCTCTGCAGCCGCCGAGCAGTACTTTGACCCCGGGTCCCACTGCTCAGACTGGAACTGTGGCCACACCCCAGGTACACTTTATGTGATCCATAACATGAAGACAAAAACATCTTGCTCTATATATCTGTTGTCTGTTAAACATAAACCAGAGTTAAACATAAACAAGAGTATACATATACTCCCCTCTTAGGTGATGGGTCAGGCGGCCGCTCTGCCCTCTGCCGTTCAACCTACCGTCCCCTTGCAGTACCATCAGCCACCTCAAGATGGCAGCGCCCTCCCTCCAGGCCCTCAAATCTTACAGGTACAGTATGAAAGGTGCCCTCTGGTGGCTGATCTTACATCTTCCATTGGCCTGCATGTTGCTTAATGAATGTTGTGTGTGCTTGCTTTGCGCACAACATCCAACTTCTTGGCAGTTCATACATTAATGCTACTGTTCTTTGCTTCTCCATCCTTTTCTTGCATGCTGGCTGCTCTTACATGCTTGTCAGATATGGGCATGTCAGCTCAGTCCTCCTGTTTTCTCACCACCTCCAAATGCTGAACAGCTCTATTTTCTATATCAGGCCTGTCAGGTACTAGTCGTGCCTAACACTGTGGTGTGTGAATTAGCGGTTTGCCAATGTGGGTTTTTAGTGCTGATAATAATATCTACAGTGCAGATGACTGATATAATGCTTTTACATATAATGTGCATTTAAAAATATCGTTTTGTTTTATAGTTTTTACACAATTTTTTCAAATGTATTTATAATGCTAAACAAAAAAATATTAATTGACAAGTGTGTTGGTAGATGCTTAGTTTTCAGGGAAGTTTGAGTAAATGTTGAAAATGTCAGTAATTTAGTGTACTCTACTGTTCGAATATTTGGGGTCGGTATTATTTAAAAAAATGTTTTTGGCTGTTTTATGTCTGTATTTTATTTTATTAAAAATACAGTAAAATCAGAATAATTATTACAATTTAAAATAACTCTTTATATTTGATTATTTTTTAAATGTAATTGCTGTGTTGTTACTGTAATGGCGAAGCTGAATTTTCAGCTTCAGATTGCATCCACATTGCATCAGTTTACAACAATGCCTCCCTGTGATTGTGTGTTATGAATTAGGGCTGTCAAAATGGCTGAAAAACTAAATTCGAAATTTTCACTTCAATATTATCTATATTCGAATTTAAAAGGCATAATTTCAGTTAGGGGCAAAAAAACAGACGCCACAAGAGGGGGCATCGAGCAAAATATGGTTTAGTAAAGCGATAAAATAACATGGCTATCTGTGAAAATTTACATAATGTTTGTTTGCTTAAACAATTATAAACAAAATAGCGTCATGTATGCATAGTTTAATACAAAGAGACGAAAGCCAATCACACAGTACTTTTTTCATTTAAAAACATGATGCAGTGGGATGGAAAAAAAACAGCCATAATGTCTCATCTCTGTCATGTCTCTGTCACATTTTTTTAAAAGTTAAACTAACATTAATTTTACATGGCTTTCTAAACATGCAGCTCTCTTGTGCGAGACACGAGTGCAATGGTGATAAATGCGCAAAATATGCGTTCTGTGTGATCGGCCCCGTTTCAGTTTTGACGTAATCAAGATCTCCGCATTGATGTTCTCTTTTCTCGCAATATTTTGAATGAACAACACAGGAGCGCTGCATCTAACTGGATAGGCTAACAAAAACATTAAAAAGCAACGACACTTGCATCGTCATTGCATTTCGTGCACCACTGTTAAGGCTGCCTGATGCACACCAAAAATTCGAATGCAACGTTTTTTATTTTAAATTATAAATATTTGAAATTTGAATTTTTATTTGACAGCCCTATTATGAATGCTTGTGATTTGGAGTCAATGGCATTCTAAAATTCTAAATCAATTCTCTATTACAGGCACCACTGACCGTGTCCCAACCGCAGCCAGTAGAGCAGTCACAACCTCAAACATCTCTAGTTCCAGCCTCCACAGAAAGGTGAAACATCTTTTTTATAATTCATGTTTATTAACATTGACATTCCGGTAGAGAGAAGTTGAACTACTGATGTTTTTGGTGCCCTCAGTGGTCACTCCGATGCTGCTTCTGGTCTGAGCGATGGGAACGAGGGCAGGCATGAGGGGCGCTCTATGAAACGACCCCAGAGCCGCTCTGTACGCAGCCGTTCACGCCACGAAAAGATGGCCAAGGCCAAGCTCAAGCTCAATGTACTGAATGTAAGTTATGCTCAAATCTAATTTGATTTGTTTTTAATAATGGCATCACATTACATTTTGGTGTATAGTTTACTATAATAGCAGTGTGGGGTTATTGATCTGTTTGTTTTTGTAGATTTCTAATATTGGGGACCGAGTCGCTGAATGTCAGCTGGAAACCCATAACAGGAAAATGGTCACATTCAAGTTTGATTTGGATGGAGATAATCCTGTAGAAATTGCTGAAATTATGGTAAACCTTTCTCTTACTTTCACCTTTTTTCAGTGGATTGATTGCCAGAGACTTCTTCATTTGAAATTATAATGATATTTATTAAAGTATGTATTGGTTTTTTGTTTGTTTGTTTTTTGCATTTAGCATTTTATGCATTAACATTTTGGCTCTCAGTATCCAGGATGTTTAACTTCTTAAAATATTTCATAAAATTTGATTGTAACTTGTGTGTGTGTGTGTAACTTCGTTTCAAGATCAAAAGTGATTTTATCTTGGAGAGCGAGCGGGAATCCTTCATAGAGCAGGTTCGAGATGTCATTCAGATGGCAGATCAGAAAGGAAAAGCTCAGAAAAATAGCCAAAATCAGGTATGTTTGATGATTTTTCAGACCATAAGAACAAATGTGAGAAATGATTTGAAGACTACAAATGAAATTTTCCCATTACTTCAGGTGAACAGTAATTTGGGCCAGCAAGTACCTGAAATTTCAACATCCAGTGTGCCTGGTAAGTGTACTTTGTGGTGATGTTCTTACATTTTATCCGCCCCTGTCTTGCAACCGGTCTCATTTGACATTTTTTGCATGTAACAGGTGTGCCACCTAGCGTAGCAGCACAGGTTGTACATTCAGCAGGCCGGCGCTTCATAGTTAGCCCAGTGCCTGAAGCAAGACTTTGTGAGCCGTTTTTTGGACCTCCTTCTGCAAACACATCATTTGAAGACTCTACACCAGGTCTGATTTACACATCCTCAAATAAAAGTGCTTAAACGTGTATATCAAGTATTTGAAATGTTGTGTAATGTTTAATTTGTATTTGCCACGTAATAGCCAATGAAGCTGATATGACAATAAATTTAAATACAACCAACCAATATTAAGACTGATTCCATGTATTCTCACTTCCAGCATCTGATCCCACACCAGCCAGCAGTGTTCAGCAGGACCAAGCTAGCATTGCACCCGGCTCAGCCCAGATTTCTGTAGTACCACCCACACCTGGAGGTCTTGCCCCAGAGACTTCTCAATACCAGAGCCCTGTCCCAGCAACCACTGCAACTCTGACAGCAGTCACCACTCAAGTAACCACTCCTACACCATCTACCACTCAGCAAACCAGAACAGGGAGGATGTCTCCTTCTCCAGCCCCAACTGAATCACCAGCTCCACGTCGGCTGTCAATTCCCACCACTTCCCAAACTCCTCAAAATGTTGTGGCTGAGAGCAATGGCTTGGATCAAGCTCAAGCCGGCATCCAACAGGTGCAAGTCGGCCCCTCCTCTGTCCCTCTGACGCAACCATCTGCGACAGGAGATGGTGAGAGTGATGTACAGGGGAAGCCGCCTGGAATTGAAGACATTCATGCTTTAGATCAGAAGCTGCGTTCCCTTTTCAAGGACTCCTCCCAGAGCTCCTCCAACCAACCTGATGGATCTGGAGAGACGTCTACATCCTCTCCACCCAACACTATCAGCACTAACACTCCTGGTTTTGTCTCCGGTGCGACGCCTACCAGTTTGTCTCTCAGTTCCAGTGGGAACTTTGCACCTGGTGCTTTTGCCTCTATTGTGACACCTACAAGCTATGCCCAGACACCATCTGCAGATCCGTCCCCACAAAGGCCACAGGTGGGGGAAGTTACTAACTTGCTGATTTAGTGTCTATGTTGGTATTTGGATGACATGATGCTCAATTTTCTTTGGTCTAAATTAATTAATTTATTCAAAATGGCATTCATACCTGTTATTTTATTTTTTATATTAAACTATAATAAAAATCAAATTTAATATTAAACTATTCATAAAAATAAAGCTGAAATAAAATACTAAAAGAAAATTAGAAATGTAGCTTTACTTTAAATAAAAAATTAAAAATAAAGCTACATTGAAATATAATAAAATGACAAAAGCACATAATAAAATTACAAAAACCTATACTAAAACTAAAATACAAAAAAAAAACTGTTATAAATATAAATACTATAATAGTGTATATATAGTACTAAAATTACACTGATTCATACATGACTTCAATACGCCTCTTCTATGATGTTTTTAACATTTTAATAAAAATTATATATAATTTTTGTTGTAAACAAAACTGCTTATGAATATTTAAAAAAAGAAGATGTGGTGCAACCAACATGTAAGGTAAAAATGTATATCTGCAGACTCATGACGGTAAGTCAAGTGTTAAAATATGACATAATTTAACCTTTTTATGACGGGTTGAATGTCATGTAGTGAGAATAAATGAATAAAATAAAAGATTAAGATGTGTAAATATTCGCATGTATTCTAAATGCAAGGAAAATACGTTGTAACTTTTTACTTGCTGGTTATACTACATGACATTTTAGTGTCATTAAATGTAAACATCTCTTAAAAATGATATAAAAGTGTTTCAAAAACGAATTAAACCATTTTGAATACAAAGAGTACATTTTTTAAATCTTGGCGCATGTATTTTTAACTAGATTTTTAATTCCTTTTCTTTACTGTAGACAGTCTTTATTTGTCATTGACCTTTTAAAATGGTACATAGTATTTTACACTCATTTATATTTATACACACATTTTCTTTTACAGACCTCTGTATCTGTAACTCAACCAGATGGACAGACCATCGCTGAGGAGAAAGAGCCAGCAACATCACCACCCGAGAAAGCTTTCAAACTTGGCCGATTTCAGGTGGCTTAATATACTTCTCAGTGTGCACTAGGTATCGGATTTTATGCCTGAAAGATTTGTACAGCAAGTTCATGTACATCCTCGTTCTCCATTTCAGGTTTCTGTGGCCAGTGATCAAGACCCAGGCACTGCTCAAGATCCAGCAGTCATAGTCTCATCTTCCTCCATCACCCCATCTTCAGCAACATCATCATCATCCTCTTCCTCATCATCACCATCATTTCTCTCTAGCCCTGAAAACACTGTTCATAAATCTCAGACCCCTCCCAGGGTCAGCCCTGAACCCGTCCCATCTACCACTACAGTCGGCCGCTTTCAGGTGACATCTAGCACTGACATCAAAGTGGGCCGCTACTCAGTGACTCCAGCAGAAGGAAAGAGCTCCTCCATAAGCTCTGCTGAGGGACCAGACTCCGCTAAAGAGTCTAAAATGACCCCTTCCAGTGTGTCCATCACCAATCACTACCTCAGCAGTGACAACGACTCGGAACCAGAAGATGAGGGCTTTAAACGAGAGATGAACAAGCTCAGGGAGAGGTACTTGTGTTTTCTGTGAGCTCATTAATGGTAACTGTGTATCTTGTGATCACCAATTGAACTTTAATTTTTTTTGCAGACATATGGGTGAGATCCAGGTATTACAGAACAAACAGAAGGAGGAAATCGAGGAACTCTATACACGTCTGGGCAAAATGCCGCCCTCTGTGGTGATCCCTCCAACCGTGGCCATTGCAGCAGGCAGAAGGAGACCCACTAAGGGCAAGGGGACCAGGTCAAGAAGTGGTAGTGGTACTGGTTCTTTTCAACAAGGTATCAGGGCTTAGTGATTTACATCCAACTGTAACATGAGCTTGTGAAAAATTGGCATGATAAATGTAGTTTGGTTTTGTCTAGGGAACAAACAAGCTGTACAGAGTGGAAGTTCAGTCAATCAGTCAGCCACTGGAAAGACTGAAACCATACCAGGCTTAAACGTTCATGTGCAAGGTAGGACTTTCACCATTTTATTTAGAGAATTTGTTTTCTCAAAATGCTCAAGTTTTTCTAATCGGTGAATATTAATTGTGGCATACAGGTACCACAAGTCCAGTGAGAGAAGAGAACGGACAGAGCCATGACCAGGACCAAGCACCTGCTGCTAATCTGCCACACAAGGGCACATTCACAGCTGACCTCCATCAGCTGGTTGATAACTGGGCCAGGGATGACAAGAACAAGATGCCACAGGTCAAGAAAGGCTCCAAAAAGAATGCGCAAACGCATGATATACGTTAACTCTTACTATGCCAGAAAAACTACACTTAATTTTCATTTAGATGTAGATTATCAGAGGATGCGAGATAGTAAGGCTGTAATTGCCTTTTATAAAAAAAATAAAAAAAAAATGCATGCCATCTTTTTGCTTAGAAATGTAACATGGTCAAGTGGTTTTGGAATAGAATGTTTATTTTACTTTTTTTTTTTTATAATTTATAATATAATTACATTTTGTTTTCAAATAAAATATATATTTTAGACTATAATACATAAAAAAAACATCTAATATTGCAGATAGTAGCTGTTTCCATCACCCTGTTTTAATGTGCATTTTGAGGTACTGGTAGACTATAATACATTAAAAAAAACATCTAATATTGCAGACAGTAGCTGTTTCCATCACCCTGTTTTAATGCGCATTTTGAGGTATTGTTAGACTATAATACATTAAAAAAACATCTAAGATTGCAGACAGTGGCGGTTTCCATCACCCTGTTTTAATGTGCATTTTGAGGTACTGGTAGACTATAATACATTAAAAAAAACATCTAATATTGCAGACAGTAGCTGTTTCCATCACCCTGTTTTAATGCGCATTTTGAGGTATTGTTAGACTATAATACATTAAAAAAACATCTAAGATTGCAGACAGTGGCGGTTTCCATCACCCTGTTTTAATGTGCATTTTGAGGTACTGGTAGACTATAATACATTAAAAAAAAAAACATCTAAGATTGCAGACAGTAGCTGTTTCCATCACCCTGTTTTAATGTGCATTTTGAAGTATTGCATCAGAAACAAGTGATGGAAATGCCAAATTTCAATAAAAGAAAAAAAAAATCCTTTAATTTGCAAAACAGTTTTTACACTTGCTTGAGGTGGTTTTTGTCTTGTGCGATAAAGGGTTAATGCGAATAATGGGAGATGGAAAATCATTTGCTGAATAAATTCCTCCATGCGCATGAAAAAAGTCATGTGACTTTGCGCAATGGGATGGCATAACCTGACTAACCAGCGGACCAATCTTGTTGCACAGCATCTGAAATGTTATGGTCATTCTGAAATGCCCGAGCAAAGTCTGTCGTCAAAGTATTTCTGTATTATTGCCTCCCAGAACCGTTACACGACTGCGTTTCCAAACAGCAGGCATCCACGGAAACAATGACTGCATTCATTGTTTTGTCTGCTCGCTCTGAGACGCAAGTCATTTATTATATACATATAAAAATTATTATATTCAGTGGCTTCTCCCACTTTTCTTTGTGATATTTAGGGCCAGTTTATCAAGAAGTGATGATTTTGTTTTCTTTGACTTGTCAGATGGAAACAGTGCTTATTCGCAAATATTTTATGCGACATTAAACAATTAAATTCGCAACTTTGGATGGAAACCCGGCTAATGTAGTTTCAAAAACGTATTTTACCCCAATTTTTGAGTGTGTTGGACATTGTTATGCTTATTAGAGTATCTTGCTGTTAGCTTAGCAATATGCTAATGTCACACTTTATTGAAATCATCTGGGAGTCAGACCTCGGCAGGTTTTGGTACAGAGCTTTAGTCTTTTACATAAATCCACCCATGTTAAAGCAGGCATTTTTTGTAAATGCTTATTATAATTTGTATTGTGAATGATTCATGAATGCAAATGTTTTAACAAAAAAAATGAAATCAGTATTACTTAAAAACTCAATCTGGTGACCTGTGCCAGCCTTCTACAATCATTCAGTTTGTTTAAACCCTGCCCCTCCACTATCGACTTCAAGCTCGCATTATTTATAAGTGCAATGAATTAAACCAAGTCTCTGCCCTATACTATTTTTCTTTTTCTATAATGCAATCAGACGGGTGACAGTACAGAAAAAAAGATCTGTCGCTATTTCTGTTTCATTGCAACTTTAACAGTGGGCCTGCAGTGATATACAAAGTAGCTCAGTACATTATAGTGTTATTCAGCATGGCTGTAACATTATATTGACCAATCAAGATTTATGTATATAAGTACTAATCAAAGTCAACGGTCTTCTTCCTCAGATGCCACGTAAATACTCTGCACCAGGTCAGCTTTGTTCCATGGGTGGCCACATGCCAACCACCGTCAACCCTACAGCCGGGCGGAAGGGTTCACTGTGTGTGCCCAATCAGCAGTTTGGCTACACCTGCCCCACCTATAGCATGCCCCAGTGGGCTCAGACAAGCCCGCTGTCATCCACCGCTCCCCCCGCAGGACTACAGCAGGGCTTCCTCATACCCTCAGGAGCTCACCAGTCTGGAAACAGCTGCGGGTCAACCAATCTACGCACCACTCAGGCGAGCTGAAACAGCAGGGTTGGTTCAAGGAAGGGAAAAGCTGTGCCTCGTGGGGTTGAGATTATCGGACCTAGTCCTTTACATGGACGTGTTTTATCCGACAGTTTACATTGGAAAGACTTTCAGGTCCATATAATGTGACTCGGGTTATTCAAATCTGCTATTTAAAGACTGAGATGAATGTGTACATTTGATAAAGAGGCACAGGAAGGGTTAAACTGGTTTAAGTTGTCTTAAACATCAGATATATAGCCTTATAGTACGGATACCATCCTTATTGTAATAAAGTCAGGCAGTGAAATACAGTGATGGTGTTGCAGTTTACCTACAGAAGAGTTAGTGGATGAATGGAAAGAGAAGACCACCACCAACACAAGCCTGAACGAGTGTATCCTACATACGAGTCTAGATTGTTGGAAGACGGATAAAGAAGGTAGGAAGGAAGGAATGTTAGGAGTAACGGCATTTTAGAGACCAGTATTGGGGGACTTCTGTCCTAATTTGCTTAAGTTGGGCTTTGAAATTAAAGGAAGAGAATGTGCAATTGAGGGAGATTTAAGCAGGGTTTTATAGCTCTTCGTACTTGTACGTATTTCATAGCATTGTTAATTAGTGACTTTTTTTTTTATATCATTTATGATGAGCTTACAATAATACAGTGTATCTTATATAGACATTCACCACTACTCCCTGTCCAAACCCTTGTAAGTGGATAGAAGGCTTAATTTGGATGACTGAGCATCCTGTATGAAAGCACATTTCTTCGTCCAATCACATGTTGCTTTCAATTTGAATTAAGCTAGCCTTAAACCACAGGATTATGTCTTCCCCATCTTTAAAATGTCACACAACCATCAAAGCCCTTGCTGTAGTAAATGAAATACTTGATCTTTGTGGTGAAAAGATTTAATATGGTGCATTTGACTGCAGCAACATAGAAGTACAGTATTAAACTACAGCACCTCATTACCAGTTTGTTAAACCACTCCCCCAAACCATTTTTTCTATACCACAAATTGAGTGCCAATCGTTTGCAGAAGTGGCGTCCCGTCACCTCTAAAATGATCCGCTTGACTTCTCTAGAGAAGGTAAATGTTACTGCAATGCAGAAAACACAGCGTTTAAAGGTTTAACCAACCAGGGAGGGTTTATTTGTTACTTTTGATACTTGAGTGCACAGATTTGAATCCTTTGTAATTGACCAAAACCGCATTTAGACCGTTAAAATACCACTAATCACAGTCACACGATCCCGTCACATAACTGAAATTCTGAAAACTGCATGGTTTCACAATCCACAACTCACATGTTCCCATAAAAAACAGCATTAAATTTGTGGGGTCAAAAATTGCTGCTGATGTTTTCTTTCAAAAAGCTTCCATCCAGGGGCCTTTTGTTGATTATCTATGGTTTTGTGTTAAAAAAAAAAAAAAAATGTATATATATATATATATATTCAAATGCTTAATAAAACATTTTGGTCTTTTCCTCCCCCCACTACATTGTGCTTTTTCTTACAAAGTGTTTTCCAGAATTTTAACCGCAGCTTTTCACATCCCCTGCCATCAGCTACCAATAAAAAAAAATAGTAAAATGTGGTAAAATAACTCAGGAATACCGTTTCAATCCATTCAAGATTTTTATTCTCAGAAAATCAGAAATAAAATTAAGTCCTGCTTCTGTTTTGATTTACATTACAAATTAGGAGGTTCAGTCAAAAAAGACAAACAAACATTTATTAGTTTTTCATATTCACAAATTAGTATAAACAAATCTAAAAAAATTGTTAAAAGAAAACTATAAATAATTAAATTCATTACGTGTCCAGTCTTCGTTTCTTCATCATCTGGCTGTGTCTGTATGGGCTCTGTGGTTCACCTTCAACAATTACATTTACAACATTACCATAGGTCCATATTAAAAAGAAGCAAAAGTTATTTTCTCTTAATGAACAAGCAAAGTCAACAAGCACAGGCTTGTTACGAATTGTGGGCCACAGGCTGCCAGCTCTGAGAGTGTTGGGTCCCTGGCTATTTATATCAATGGGGACGTGGTATGTTTGCATGAGTGAAGAAGCAAAACCAGAACTGGGCATATACATACTTGCCTAATTGCAACTTTTTTTGTTTGTTTTTTTTTTAATGAGCATGTATTTATTCTGCAAACATGTCCGACTGTACCTGCTCCTGATGTAGTTCTCATGTCTGAGGATCTGTACTGGCCATATCCTCCCTGGCCTTGAGGAACAGCATGGCATTGAGGTTGAGCTGGTGGTCTCAGGTACTGGGCTCTCTGTGGGGTCTTGCTGCGCGTCATCATCTTGTGTTGGCTCGGTGTCGTGGGACAGGGAGGTCCTGTGGAGCCTGTTGCAGGATCGCCGAGCATATCGATGCCGTCCAGAGTGAAGTCCCATAATTCCGGGTCATCTAAGGAGAAGTGAGAAATGTTTCTATATTTCACCTTCCAATCTAATTGCCTTTTCCTGTATTAAAACCTGAGCCACCAAAAGTCTTTCCACCAGATTAGTGAGACCTATCAAATGGAGAAAAGATGAAAATTCTGTCATTTACTAATTCTTGTCATTTTAAAGACAAAACGAGAAATTCATAAACACTGGCCATGCTTTATGGAATCGCAATGAAAGAGGACTGGCGTTTAAGCTTCAAAAAATGTTTGGAATTACAGAATTTTAATTTTTTGCTTAATATATCTTTAAAGCAGGGTTTTCAAACTTTGATGCCCCAAACATGACGATTCCCTTGCAAATGACCCTCACAAATATAAACGCAGTCAAATATTTTTAATATGTATAAATAAATATAAATAATTTTACTGTGATTTTATAAAGACAAATGTAGTTTGCCAATTGAATATGTATACTATAAGTATATTCTATAAGTATAACTTCTATAAATATTATACTAAAGCAAAATAAAATACCAGAAAATTAATCATTTTTATTATTTAAACTATTTTTTATCTTTATTTCCTACTGTAAAAACTGGTTGTCAGAATATATCACAGATAAAATTATGATTTCTGACCAGTGAAACCCCAACAATATCAGTACATTCTGTAACTGCTGAAAAACCATTGTTACCATTGCCACTGGCAGCCATAAAAATGTCTTCAAAACAAAAAAAAACCCTTTAATATTTTTCATGAACACCCTAGGACAGTGGTTTCCAACCAGGGGACAGGACCCACTAGGTGCCCTCAGGATGACTCTTAAAATGACTTAAAGGAATACAGTATATAATAATACAAAATAAAATAATCATTTTTCCTCTAAATAAATCTGTTTCCCAGTCTGTTTCTAAAAAATAAATAAATAAAAATAAGCAGCATGGTTATTAACAATAGCAGAAATAATAGGTGGAAATATTTACTATACATGGTGGGGCGTTTGTAAAAATTGTTGGAAATGGAGGGCCACTGAGTCAAAAGGTTTGAGAACCACTGTCCTAACAGCCCCCTAGATCCCAGTTTGAAAAGTCCTGCTTTAAATCAGCCAGTATTTACCATCACTGTCACTGCTGATCATTTATATGTTCCCAGTGCACATGTACCATGACTACACCTTTCTTTAAAATAGTCCTTACCAGCCAGATACTCCTCCTGCTTAGTTGTCACCAGGTGTCCGTTTGGTGTACTGTGGTTAACAGGACCTACAGCCTGTCCTAAAACGATAAACCCACCGATGGAGAGCGCTACACACCTGACACTCCTGCAGGCAAAGGCTTGAATCTTTTATACTCGTGGCTAAAACATGAACCCTTAAATTTTCCATCACACCTTGCTTAGACTGCAGTGGTAGCGGCTCAGCGGAAGCGTTGGACTGCTGGCTTTTCTGCTCCTGTAGCAGCTTCTTAGCCTCCATTTCCTGTCTGAACTTTTGCTGCAGCTGCTGCTGTCTCAGCTTCCTCTGCTGCTTGGAGTCCAGTGGAGGATCAGACGAGGACAGGTCAGCCATGTCAGCTGCTGACCTAAGAAGCAGATTTATCATAAGTGCAGCTGGCTAGTGTTGTAGTTGAAGTTAGCACCAAATAAACTCACCTTGAGGTGTTGCTGGGCCTGTTTTCAGAGTCCTGGTGAGCTGATGTGTTGCCAGAATGTGCTGCCGTGTTTGTCAATGAAGTCCTGGATCCAGTGCCGCTCTCATGACCTCCTCGTACAGGGTGACTTCCTATCCGCTCTGAGTGGATGTTGGCTGGTTCCGCCAGTTTGATCAATTCCCTGCTGTTGGCTCGGGCCAGGCTGTCGAACCTGGCCTTCTCCACGGACGGCTCGCTATCACTGCGTTTGGTTTTGTCCAGGTCTAATGGAGGAGGTGGCTGAGATAACGGAATATACACCATATTTCAGGTACGGAAATTAAGAAATGTATTTAAACAAGTCAGAGTACAAATTTGGCCCAAATGTTGACAGGATTACTTCTTACCTGCTTTGGTATTTTATTGATGGCTATGAGATACTCCTTATTCAGAATGCAATTTCCAAGTGCATTTCCAAAACACCTTATAAAATTGAAATAACAATTATATAAAAATTCAGTAACAGCTATTATAGAAGGCATAGTGTATAGTCAGACATTCTTTATCTCAAAATTAATCTTGACAGGGTGATCAGGAGCCTGATGTGATGTAGAAAGGTCTTGTATTATATAAGGGATTTTGCAGTAATAACTTGCTGACTATATATTATCCTGCTTATTATATGGCAGTGTTTCCCCTAGGTTTACGGCTTTTGGGGGGGGGGGGACTCCTTCTGGACTCCTTTTAATGGTTAAATTACATTTTATTAATCAAAAAGCATGTCTAATTAATTAAAATCATGAAACTTAAACAATTGCTTGAGAACGATGTGGCCGGTGGATTCGTCCGGCGGGCTTGCGGCAACCACATGTGGCGACCCCGGGCTGGACTCAGTTTAGTCCACGGTGCCGTTGGGAGGGCGGGCCGCCCCTAATATAATGTCAGGGGAAACACTGTATGGCTTCTTATCGAATAAAGATCGTTGATTTTAAATTATTTTATTATGCAAGAGAAAATATGTTGGATACATAAATTTCAAATGATTTGGGGTTTTTTTATGTTTAAAGAAGTCTCTTTCTTCAGCAGCCATTACTCCAGTCTTCAGTGTCCGAGAAAAGAAAGAAATCAGTCCAATATGCTGCTCAAGCAGTGTTGGCAAGTCTGCGGTTTTCCAGCGGAATTGGGCTACTTTTACACTTTTGAGTGAGCGGAGGCCGGCGGGCTAGAGTGAGGAACGGCCGGCGGGCTAGAGTGAGCAGAGGCGGGTGGGCTTGAGAACGGCATGGCCAGTGGATTAATCGAATGCGATTGTCATGCGCATTTTGTTAGTAATGCCGGCCGCAGGTTGTTTTTCATATCTGCGGGTTGAAGCGACCCCAATAACGTGATATTTAGCCCCTGGAATAGGGCTGCACAATTAATCGAATGCGATTGTCATGCGCATTTTGTTAGTAATGCCGGCCGCAGGTTGTTTTTCATATCTGCGGGTTGAAGCGACCCCAATAACGTGATATTTAGCCCCTGGAATAGGGCTGCACAATTAATCGAATGCGATTGTCATGCGCATTTTGTTAGTAATGCCGGCCGCAGGTTGTTTTTCATATCTGCGGGTTGAAGCGACCCCAATAACGTGATATTTAGCCCCTGGAATAGGGCTGCACAATTAATCGAATGCGATTGTCATGCGCATTTTGTTAGTAATGCCGGCCGCAGGTTGTTTTTCATATCTGCGGGTTGAAGCGACCCCAATAACGTGATATTTAGCCCCTGGAATAGGGCTGCACAATTAATCGAATGCGATTGTCGTGCGCATTTTGTTAGTAATGCCGGTTCTGTAATCAGCAGGAAATCATCATCACGTGCTTTCAGATGGAGCAGCATTTACTACACATAG
>NW_015551041.1:900378-915718 GCF_001515605.1 Sinocyclocheilus anshuiensis
GGCCGGCGGGCTAGAGTGAGGAACGGCCGGCGGGCTAGAGTGAGCAGAGGCGGGTGGGCTTGAGAACGGCATGGCCAGTGGATTAATCGAATGCGATTGTCATGCGCATTTTGTTAGTAATGCCGGCCGCAGGTTGTTTTTCATATCTGCGGGTTGAAGCGACCCCAATAACGTGATATCGATCTCGATTCCATTTCGATTTATCGTGCAGCCCTACCCTGGAATGTGAATTTTACCAGGGTAACTCTACCAAAATACGTGCATTTTAGCCCCCGGAACGTGATGCTTACCGGGGGACCCCTCTCGAAACGCCATTGAGCTAGTTTTGAGTAGCAATTGGGTGGGTTTTGTTGTGAAAACCTGGCAACCCTGTGCTCAAGAAACATTTCTTACTAGTATCAGTATTTATTGGAAATTTTTCTAAAAACAAAAAGCCCTGACCACAGAATGCCACAACTGACCAATCAGAATCAAGTATACATAGCAGCAGAAATAATTACTTGAGTGCTCTTTTCAGTCCATCTGTGACAGCTTCTTTTCTTGCTTTTTCCAGTGACAGAGCTTTAGATTTGAGGCCTTCACTCACCCCATATCCTACATCCTCATGGTACGAGCCATCCTGTGGAGAAGACGCTGAAGAAATGGTATGCTCCTCACAATGCTGTGTCTGTCTTGTCAAGAAGA
The DNA here is from genome assembly GCF_001515605.1 of Sinocyclocheilus anshuiensis. Taxonomy (NCBI): domain Eukaryota; kingdom Metazoa; phylum Chordata; class Actinopteri; order Cypriniformes; family Cyprinidae; genus Sinocyclocheilus; species Sinocyclocheilus anshuiensis. Next base: position 901,063 of record NW_015551041.1, read on the forward strand.
GCTCTTACCTTTAACTGAACCTTCACAAAGGCACTGACTCCAACATAAAACTTCCCATTGATCAGGTCCACAAAGTCTGTAACACAAGATTGACCAGTCTCTTTAAAAATAAGCAACAAACCCTAAACTAATCCTGAAACCTGATGTGAATGCAACATTAATTGGAATGTTTGAGAATGTGCACATTGTTATAAATACGGTGTCCTTACCAACATTTTGTTGAGATATTGAGTGCGACCATCCATTATAACCAAACATTTCATTGGCCAGACTTATGACTTTGTGACCTTCAATATAGCACACCTGCAAAAAAAAAAAAAAAAAAGGTCTAATAATATGAATAACAGCAAGATAATCAACTTTATATTAGATCAGCAAGGCTAAATAATATTGATAAGTGTACATTAAGTGCATTAATTCTCACCTTTTGCCCTCCTCCAGCCGGTCTGGTGCTGATATATTCAGGTCCGAGTTTCTGCCGTAGAGCATTCTGGACTGCCTGATACTCCAATGCAGTGTATGCATACTACAACAGACAATAAGCACTAAGAAATAACTCTGGATATATTACTATACTAGTACATTATAAACCGTGTGTTTCTGTAGCTATTAACATAGTATCAAAATGACCAACACACATGTCCCCAAAACACATACCTGCCCAAAACACGTGTGGGTTGTAAGAGGTTTCCTCTCCTCTTGCCTCCCACAGTGATCCATGTGTTTTCTGATCGCTCAAAAGCCGGCAATATTCTCTTTTAAACGATGCTGTATGCGTATAATGTGAGTGGAGATCGCTGAAATGTAACAACAGGAAGTCTGACACAACATTACGCGCTAACTTACGCCCATAGCGAGTTACCACTTACCCCGCTCTCTGTTGAGCAGACAAACTGAACTGCTGAGCGTTCAGTCAAAGTTACTATAGCAACGTTCTGATATCAAAATCGAATTCCGAGCAGCAGAATTCTATTGTCTTGAAGAACGTTTGTATATTCCCGCGTTAGAACGTTTACGCCGCCCCGCCCATTATCTCGTGCGTACTACGTCATAAAGACTGAGATATCCATTGTGTGTGTAGAGTTAAGAATCTCCCTTTTTATGGTGAATAAAAAAAAATCACCATATATGTTTTATAAATGCATGTTATAGAATTTATTGTGAACAATTCTTCCGTGCACATGTTTCATTTAAAAAAATCTAGTCATGTTTATTAATCAAGTTTTCTGTTGGTAAAAACAACAGATAAATAGAACTCTCTGGTGATGTATACAGGATTTCTCCAATCATTTAATCGTCTTAAACCCCGCCCCTTCATGCTTATGTTCATCTGTCACCATTTTGAAAGCAACGCACGCTTCTCAACATCCAATCAACTACCGATGCATAGAAGCAAGTCCCCACCCTACTTTTTTTTTTTTTCTCCGATATTCGATATTCAGTTACACTCTAATGTAACTTCAATTTAATCGTGACTTGACTATAAAAAGATTTGTTCAAAGATTTCTTCAGTGGAAATTTCTGTCAGTTGCTGCATTGTGCCAACAGGGGGCGACAAATAAAGTCTTTTTCTTTTTGTACAATAATAATAATTATTGTTATTGTTGTTCATTTATATTTTTAAAACACAAATTATGTGACGAATTACCATTCAGTTTTGGCCTGCAAATTAATGTCATGACTAAAAAGCTGAATTTAATTTAAGTCCAGTTTATTTGAATTCTGCTCCGCCTCTTTAAAATAAACCGCTGGTGTGCTACATTATATCCCTGTCACGGTCAACTCAGCAGGGATTATCTCAATCTAAATTAGGGATCCAAATAAAGATTGCCGCCCTGCTATTGGATTGAATATGGATTTCGTTAGCCTATATATGGCTAATTGAGCTCATAAAGCGAAACGGAAACATCATTTGCTTTACTAAATATTAGCATATCAAGCATTAATTTCATTTAGTCTCGAGCACATCTCAGCCCTTCGCACAATGGCGCGCGTGCACGTGTTGGGGCGTGGACGCGCCACAGTCTGGACTGCCGTCTGGTCACTCAGACAGTCTGCGACTCATGAGGCTCATAGGAGGGGCAAGTGTTGGGGATGCCACAGGAATGATCCATTAACCCCGCACAGCCCACATCCGCATTTATGGATTAGTTTCTGCTGAAGTGAAAGCCATCATATTTATTGTTTTCGTCATCACTGAAGTTACTTAAATATTCCCTCTTTGCACGCGGAGCACATGACGGTGAGTGGAAACATTGTTACGATGCACTACTGTTTGTGTGGAGTGTTCGAGCTGGGAGTTTTATGTTAAACTGCGTTTATCCCCCCTGGATGAATGGTGCATTGTTGCGCTGTTTGTAAATAACAAACGTGCCATGATCACCGTAAGGTACATTGAGTACCCAGTGCGTCAACCCCGCCATGAATAACTTACAGCTAGTGATGGAACATGTAGCCAACAGAAAATGATGCATTGAAACACGGCCAGCTGGGTTGCTTGATTCGTATCGCGTTTTAATAGAACAGTCAATCGAGATCTGTTAGTCCAGAATGGGAAGTGATGCCCTTCCTCTCAAACAGGCTTCTCAGGTTTACCCAGACGTCGTCGTTTTAACTGTCTGCACTTTGGAAAGGGAAATACACTCCTCCTGCTCCTCTAACACATCGTGGCTCGTGTCCTGGCACGTTCAGTGAACAAAGGGAAACTGACATGACGCTTCAGGGAAAGTGGAACATAAAGCAAAGTCACATATTATTTAGGTCGAGGCTGTTGAGATGCGTTTGCGTATGTGTGTTTTTTTTTATTTTCTTTCTCTTTTTTTTTCAAAGAGGCCATAAAAATCTCTTACGGCCGCGTGAGCAAATGATGACAGACTGATGCAAGACAAGTCTTTTGTTGTAGTAGCCTATTTCTTTTGGGAAGCTTCCCAGATGGTCCAGTAGGAGGCGCGGGATGGATTGTGTTGCTGAGGAACACATGGCGAATGAATAACGTAAACAAGCACATCGATCTTTGCTTTAACAGCAGCCGAAATTAATTAAATTTGGGGAATCTTCGACAGAGTAATGGTTAAAAAAGTTTTTACTGCTTAGTTTTTACTGTGGTTCGCTTGTAACATGGCCTCATAATCGAGACTGATTACCAAATGCTTGCATCAGGGAGTTGTGAAATTTAAAGGGATAGTTCACTTAAAATTGAAAATTCTGTTGTCATTACACACCCTCATGTCGTTCCAAACCAGGGGTGTGTTTCCTAAAAGCACCGTTAGGTAACTATTGTGGTAAGTTCCATTGATTGAACCCTATTGGTAACCATAGTTGCTTTTGGGAAATGCACCCCTGTATGAGATCAAATTAGATTTTTTTGAAGTTCATGCTGGTCGCTCTTTTCTTTGCAATTACAACGAATGGAGACTTGATCTTCAAAATGAATTTGAGAACTGGATCAGTTTGATTTGAGAACAAATCATTCAGATGGATCAACCGATTCTTTGTAACGAAAATAAAGGCTAGTTAAAGGGATACTTCACCCAAAAATGACACTTTTTTTTGTCATAATTTGCTCACCCTCAAGTTGTTCCAAAACTTGTATTTATTTCTTTCTGTATTTTGAAGAATGATATTTTGAGGAATGTTGTTAAATAAACATTTGACGGTAGCTATTCACTTCCATTGTATGGAAAAATACTATATAAGTCCATGGCTACTGTCACCCTCATGTCGTTCCAAATTCGTAAGACCTTTGTTCATCTTCAGAACACAAATTAAGTTATTTTTGATGAAATCCGAGAGCTTTCTGACCCTGCATAGACAGCAACGCAACTGATTCGTTCAAGGCCCAGAAAGGTAGTAAGGACATCGTTAAAATGGTCCATGTGACATCAGTGATTCAACCTTAATTTTATGAAGCCACGAGAATATTTTTGTGCGCAAAGAAAACAAAAATAATGACTTTATTAAACAATATTTTCTCTTCCGTGTCAGTCTTCAATGAGCGCTCACGAGAGTACCACGTGTGTTGTGGTGCTGCTGACGCAGGAGCCGGCGTTCTAACATAAAACCCGGATGCGCTGCGCTCTGTTTACAAGCAGAGGAAGACGCACGCTGTACGTAAAACAGTCTTCGTAAACATGTCGGAAGATTTTGACAGAGGATGACTTGCAATTTTTTGCCCAGCCTTACTTATTCGAACCAGAATATACAGATGAAGAGAGATGGACGTTCTACGTCAGAATATGCATAAAAAAAATTTCTTGTAGCTTCATAAAATTTCGGTTGAACCACTGATGTCACATGGACTATTTTAACGATGTCCTTACTACCTTTCTGGGTCTTGAACGTGTCAGTTGTGTTGCTGTCTATGCAGGGTCAGAAAGCTCTCAGATTTCATCAAAAACATCTAAAATAATGTTCCGAAGATGAACAAGGTCTTACAGGTTTGGAACAACGAGGGTGAGTAATTAATGCAGAATTTTCATTTTTGGTGATCTAATTCCTTAAAGATGCATTCATGAGTTATGCGGGAGCAGCCACCACAACACGCTCTCATTTTGTCTCTTTCTTCATCCATTTGTGTTATCAGAAGGACCAGAGATGTTCTGAATGAAAGAAGGATCTGGCAGCCTTTCGATAACAATGCTGGAGAACTTGAGCGGAGCCCACATTGATCGACCCGCCCCTAGATCATCCACATTCAGCTTCTCTGCTCTGTTTGCTCTGCCACACCACCTTCACATGGATGGGAGCAGTCATCCATTCCGGAGGTAAAACTGGTGCTGTGAACAGAACTATTAACACACTCACATCCTGCTATTAATACTCATATCTTCTTATTTGTTTGTGATGTCCTTTGTTTTCCTGTATACCCTAAATAAGCCATATTCCAACATTAAAATCAATAGAGTACAGTCACCAGTGCAGTTTGTAATATTTATTTTTCTATTAAACGAGATTGGTTTATCTTTGTGTGTTTGACAGAGAGAGAGAAACTAAGGAAATTATGGGAATGTAATGTTAGGAGGAAGGAAATTGGTTTCTCTACAATAAAACAGTAGTTTCCTCCCCTTCTCGTCTCTAGCTGCATCTTTCCAGCTCCTCCCCTTCTCTCACTTGTTGTTGCTGTTCTGGACTAACTGAACCGTGTTTTATCCCTCTGTTTGAACCATGAGGACTCTGTACCGGTTGAAGTTGGTAAGTTCTCCAAATCTGAGTCAGCTGGGGAAAAATGAAAAGGCTTCACTCGAGGAGAGAGGATCAGGCCCTAATGCCACATGGAACAGGTTAGTGCGGGTTTTGTGCGTAGCGCATGTCAATAAGTGTCAAACTGAGATGTAATTTCACGTCTGTGCGATTTATTTTAGCATTCACAACGCAGTTATTGCTGTATTCCAAAAGAAAGGACTGGCGGACAACGAACTCTATACACTCAATGAAGGTGTGAGGTGAGGAGAAACAGCATGGTATGTTCTGTTTTTTGTTTATTTTTATAAAAAATTGAGAGTAGGTTTGTGAATGATTAATTTCACTATAATGGTAACTCTTAGCAGTGTTTCAAATGTAAACGTTGGCAGCTGTAGAGGCTTCACATTATCAGCACAGAACAGTTGTGAGAGGACGCAGAGCCTCAGTCCACTATTATGTAACTATTACGAGAAAAAATGTGAAGCAATAACATCCCAGCTAAGAAAAACATACCCACATCATATTTCACCCCAAAATCAAAAGTAAAAAAGGATTTTTAACATAAAATTAAGCTTATTTTTTGTACCATTAAGATTATATTTTTTGTATTGTGATTATATTACATTATTTTTTGTCATAATTAAGCACATTTCTCCCCATTCTCATTACTGTAAAGCATCTGCATTATTTTACTGTTAAGTTTGGTTGTGAGTCTCATTATTTTCAGTGTTTGTATCTCATAATGCACTATTGGAAATCCTTCTGAACAGTGAATAAAAAAACATAATTGGCATAAATTGAATATATTAATGAAAATAGTACTATTTTGTACAATTACAGGCACTTTCATCCAAAATATATTTTAATCATTTGTATATCATTCAGTACTTTGTGGTCGGTAAGATGTTTTTAAAAGAAAAATTAATACTTTTTTTTCCCCCCACAAGGGATGTAATAAATTGAAAAAAGCTGACAGTAAAGACAAATGAATGCTGTTCTTTTCATTCATCAAAGAATCCTAAAAAAATGTAGCTTGGGTTCCACAAAAATATGAAGCAACACAACTGTTCAACATGGATAAAGAAAATAATAATAAGTGTTTCTTGAGCAGCAAATCAGCATATTAGAAAGATTTCTGAAGGATCATGTGACTGGAGTAATGATGCTGAAAATTCAGCTTTGCATCACAAAAATAAATGACATTTTCAAATATATAACAATAAAAAATGTTAATATAAATTGTAATAATATTACACAATATTTATGTTTTTACTGCTTATTCATTTGTTTGTTTGTTTTTATCATCAAAAGAATGCAGTCTTGGTGAGCTTAAGAGACTTCTCACAAACATTAAAAAATGTTACCGACCCCAAACTTTTGAATGGTAGTGTATATTTTATTTTATATAATTACCTATTTCATTTATAAATATGTAGGTATATATATTCCTCCTATATGTAGGTATAATGATTAGATTTTTCTTCCGAAACATATTTGAACGTGTTTTTCAAATGTTACAATATTTCATTTTAACAGGCAGCTATTGAAAACTGAGTTGGGCTCATTCTTTACAGAATACCTCCAGGTAAGATATTTAATTGTATTTCCCCCAGAGATGTTTGTTCTAATATGTACATTTAAAAAAACATACATTTCTTCCCTCTTTTCCTCATTATCAGAATCAGCTTTTAACTAAAGGCATGGTCATTTTACGGGACAAAATAAGGTTTTATGAAGGTATACCCTCCCATTTTAAAGACAAAACACATTCCTTAAAACAATTTTTAATGTTAATGCCATTACACAGTATGTCACGAACAACACAAACTGTTTTCCTTCTGGCTGGAAATAGGTCAGAAGTTACTGGACTCTTTGGCTGAGACGTGGGACTTCTTCTTTTGTGATGTTCTCACCATGCTTCAAGCCATCTTCCACCCCGTCCAGGTACAGTCTAGTTATCCTGTGTGAAATAACTGGTCAGACGTCAGTTACAGCAGTGGTGTGTGTTTATGGCATCTCAGGGGAAGGAGCCATCGGTGCGTCAGCTGGCCCTGCTGCACTTCCGAAACACCATCACCCTTAACATGAAACTGGAGGAGGCTATGTCCAGACCGCGAGCCCGCGTCCCTCCCTCCATCGTCCAGATGCTTTTGGTGTTACAGGTACACATCTTCTTAGATCATGTGAAAGATCCAGCCATACTGTCATGAGCTGCATCCAGAGATTATAACATAGCGAGCGACTTCAGGACGGGTCATTTGCGATGATTTCAGCAGTTGTGTCATATTGAGTGAGACATTAATCATAGACCTTGTGCGTCTCAACTAAAATGACAGTAATTAATATTTCAAAAGGGATAGAGTCAAAGTGATATGTCATCTTCACATCTTACAGGGGGTTCATGAATCCAAAGGTGTGAGTGAAGAATACCTGAAGCTGGAGTCTCTCGTTCAGAAGGTGGTGTCGCCGTACCTGGGCACGCAGGGACTGTGTTCACATGAGTGTGGCGCCTCTCAGTGCTCCTGTGTTATCGGTGAGAGAAGCAATAAAGCAGCATTTTGAAAACCCAACGTTTCAGATATCCAAAGAAGAGAACTTAAGGGATAGTTCACACAAGTTAAAATGGCAGCTGTATATTTAAAAAAAAAATTCTTAGATCATGTGAAAGATCCAGCCATACTGTCATGAGCTGCACCCAGAGATTATAACATAGCGACTTCAGGATGGGTCATTTGCGATGATTTCAGCAGTTGTGTCATATTGAGTGAGACATTAATCACAGGCCTTGTGCGTCTCAACTACAATGACTGTAATTCATATTTCAAAAGGGATAGAGTCAAAGTGAAACTTCATGTCTTACAGGGGGTTCATGAATCCAAAGGTGTGAGTGAAGAATACCTGAAGCTGGAGTCTCTCATTCAGAAGGTGGTGTCGCCGTACCTGGGCACGCAGGGACTGTGTTCACATGAGTGTGGCGCCTCTCAGTGCTCCTGTGTTATCGGTGAGAGAAGCAATAAAGCAGCATTTTGAAAACCCAACGTTTCAGATATCCAAAGAAGAGAACTTAAGGGATAGTTCACACAAGTTAAAATGGCAGCTGTATATTTAAAAAAAAAAAAGAAAGAAAGAATATTTAGCATTTTTAGTTTTAACTAGATCAAGGCAGTGACAGCAGAACAGAAGAAAAATATTCTACAGATCAAAATTTTGGGGTCTCTACAGTTAAAACAGTAATATTGTGAAATATTATTATCGAAAACGGTAAAACTCAACTGTTTAACTCTAGGGGAGTTGGAAAATGAGCCTATTTTCAAAAATAGTGGCGTGTTCCTTTAAACTTTTATTTAATAAATGGATGAACTGTCCCTTTAAAAATCTTGCAAGGATGTTCTCCACCCAGAAACATTTACAGCTTTGATCCCTTGTCATTCAGCCGCTTGTATATCTATAACTATATCTATAGCCGCTTACATATCTATAAAGTATGTCAGAACTGTACTACTACTGCTATGTGTTCAATGAAAAAGCAGTATATCATTATTCATTTCTTAAAAATCTTTCCAGAGAGGCATTTGCAGTATTGCTGGTCCAAGTCTGTAGACCTGCCCTCCAGTAATCCAGTAGTGCGCTCCAAGAGTTACAACATCCCCATGCTGACCCCTGTGGCCGAGTACGACTCTGAAGTGAGCTCTGTGGGCAGTGTCGGCATCCGGCGTCACTCTGCGTGTGACGTCACTTCCTGCATAGAGCCCCAGGGCTATTCGGCCCTGTCTGTGGGAATAGAGACCAGCTCGACCCCCAGACTCTCACTCGATCACGACCTCACCCTGTCCGGTGTGATGCGAGGGGCCACGGGACAGCCCGCTCTGATTTCTCCACCCGTCTTCATCCACACCTCCGCAGGGTGTCTGCATGCAGCGGACGCCCCGATGGCTTCATCCGAGGTGGACAAGGCCCTTTCGTCGCCCCCGAGCTATAACTATATCTATAGCCGCTTACATATCTACTAGTACTACTACTGCTATGTGTTCAATGAAAAAGCAGTATATCATTATTCATTTCTTAAAAATCTTTCCAGAGAGGCATTTGCAGTATTGCTGGTCCAAGTCTGTAGACCTGCCCTCCAGTAATCCAGTAGTGCGCTCCAAGAGTTACAACATCCCCATGCTGACCCCTGTGGCCGAGTACGACTCTGAAGTGAGCTCTGTGGGCAGCGTCGGCATCCGGCGTCACTCTGCGTGTGATGTCACTTCCTGCATAGAGCCCCAGGGCTATTCGGCCCTGACTGTGGGAATAGAGACCAGCTCAACCCCCAGACTCTCACTCGATCATGAGAATGATGGAATCAATGTGTGAAGGATCAATTTCAGATGTTTATGATTATAAACTACCACTATTCTGTGAACTTGTGAAGTAGCTATGTACGTTGTGATTTTCATATCCCCATGCTGACCCCTGTGGCCGAGTACGACTCTGAAGTGAGCTCTGTGGGCAGTGTCGGCATCCGGCGTCACTCTGCGTGTGACGTCACTTCCTGCATAGAGCCCCAGGGCTATTCGGCCCTGTCTGTGGGAATAGAGACCAGCTCGACCCCCAGACTCTCACTCGATCACGACCTCACCCTGTCCGGTGTGATGCGAGGGGCCACGGGACAGCCCGCTCTGATTTCTCCACCCGTCTTCATCCACACCTCCGCAGGGTGTCTGCATGCAGCGGACGCCCCGATGGCTTCATCCGAGGTGGACAAGGCCCTTTCGTCGCCCCCGAGCTGCTCCTCCAGTCCGGAGACGATTGTAATGCAGGGGCTGGACTCACTGGAATCAGATCCTGACGGAATCTTCATCGACTTTTCCCACTGCCACTCCGATTCTTTCGGAACGAGCAGGAAAACTAGCTGATGGAATCAATTGCTGTGAAGAATCCATTTCAGATGTTTCAGATTATAAACTACCACTATTTTCTGTGAACTTGTGAAGTAGCTATGTACGTTGTTATTTTTAAAACTGGAATTTAATTCCTCCTTTGCGCAAAAGCCAAGGCTGCTTTGTGGGAAAAATGGGAGAATACTCAATTTAAAGTGATTGTTTTCATAATGTTCTAAACCTGTGGATGAATTTTTGAATTTTTCTAGTTTTTCATAGACAATAGATGTGGAATGTCTCCATTTTAATTAATACACATTTTACTGTCTCTCATTTATAGAAGCTTATTTCCGCAATGGAATAAAAAAAATTAAAAAGGGTGATTGTGGCTTTTTATCTCGCAATTTAGAGTTTATATCTCACAATTAAGACTTGTCTTAGAACTGCTAGATTGCAAGAAAAAAAGTCACAGTTACGTTTTGTTTTTGTTTTTTTGGCCGAAAAAAAAAGAATTGTGAGATATCAAGTCAGAATTCAGAAAAAAAGTCTGGCCATGGCGTTAGAGCTGGTACACCGTTGTCGCTTGCGAAATTAAATAACGGCGCCGTGGGTGCAAACTTACAGGTTAAGGAGCGGTAATATTATAATGAGATCCCTTTGCCACGTCACCAAGAGAGCGAAATCTGACCCGCTCGTTTTCTCAGACGCTGGCCGAAAAAGGCTTACCAAAACAAAGTTACTGGGTTAATCTTTTTCACGTTTCCTTGGTTGATAGATGCACCGGGGACCTGATTATAGAACTTAAAACCTGGAAAAGTCAGATTTCCATGATATGTCACCTTTAAGATTAAAATGGAAAAGTCAGATTTTCATGATATGTCACCTTTAAAGCCAGTGACGTTGAGCCGGAAGTAAGGTTCGATTCATGACTGAATCATTTGCTTGTTTGAGAAGCGCCTGGCCTCGCCTCGCCTGAAATGTAGGCAGCTGCAGTGAGAGGAGGAGTGAAATAAGCGCAGTCGAGACGGACAGTTCTGCCCTCTCGAAGTGAACAGATACCAACGAGATCAAAGACAGATATCGCGTTATTCTCACTTATGTGCTGTGTCGCTGATTAACATGATATAATTTCAGTTCTGTTGCCTTTATATAAAAATAAATAAAATAACATTTTAAAAAAGTGCTTGCTATTTAATTCCATACGAAAGGCGTATTTATCATCCATTTTTACTTTAATACAAACATGTATTTTAGATTTTTATAGAAATATGACAACAATCACATTATCTCACATTTTTACTTTAATACAAACATGTATTTTAGAATTTTATAGAAATATTACAACAATCACATATCTCACACAGAGATCGCACTGTCATAGTGTTTGGGAATATTCATGCATAATTTAAATATTTAAAATCACATGAAACCAGATAAAGAAATAATATATCTTAGAAGAGAACATAGCATCACGGTTGTCTGAACCAATGAGCATTAAGCTGTGTCGTCAGTCAGTCGTTTCCCATCATGCTTTAGATCAGCGCAGTCGGTGGAGAGCAACTGCGCTCGACTGCACAATCCGACACAGCCGCCTCGCCGTCGCGAGAGCTTTTTGGCACACATCAGCATGACATCAGAGCAAGTCGGACGTAACAGCAAGTCGGAGGTAAGTCAGACCCTTTTCTAACCGGCATGCATCTCGCGGTGATCACCGGTGATCGATTCTGCGCAGATTTTGCTCATCTCAAACAAGCCTAATGATTCACTGAACCGAGACCAGCTTCTTTCAGATATGCCCGACTCCTATACTAACCGATAAGTGAGCATTTGGAATGAAACGCGGATTTGACTCAAATTAAGTTACTTTAATACCCTAATATCATAAAGTTTACAAACAATGACTTGTTAGAGATATATTTACGACCAAAAAGCTTCTGCGTTTTAAAAATAAAACGTGCCAAGACTTTTTCAACGTAAATAATTTTTTAGTGTTGCTTAGGCCTAATGCAAATGCTTATATATTTTTAAGAGCTAAATGTATGATTTTATATATATATATATATATATATATATATATATAAAATGGAAGATTTTAGAAGGATTACGTACTGACGTAATGCGTCATGACGTAAAGATTCACGTTTTGTGAACTAATTCTTTTAAACTGTTCAAAAGAATCGATTCGCGCAAATGAGTCGCACTTCCCATCACTAATAGGGGGGTTGTTGTTGTTTTTAAAACACACAATTTGAATTCACTTGAGCAAATGTAATACTTAATATATTTTTTAAAGAAAAATAATCACTTTTGATATACATTTCAGACCTTTTGAACATAAACATACGGCTTTTTCAATACAATAAAACCAGCCCGCTGAACGGTCACCCTCCCCGTTTTGAATAGACGAAGACAAAGGCTACCGGAAACCGAACTCCGTAGTTTTCGTCAAATGGCTGATTTGTATTCACGGGAAATCGTTTGTTTTCTCCAACCGTTTACATTCAGTTTTTCAAAGTCTTTTCTGCGCGCTTTTTCATGGATCTAAATGTATGTTTAAAAAACATGCGCCGCGATTTAGAAGTGACGTTAGTCGCTACGAAGACCTGGCGGTGCAAATACAGCGACGTAAGCTGGTTATTCCAAGCGAATGAATCCCAGACCAAGTTTTAAATGCAACAAAGCGCGTTCGTTTTTTATTTTCGTTGTTCGTTTACTTCCATTTCTCACGGCATTTCTTTTACATGCGGTCCTCGCCGGCAGAAGACCAGACCAGACTAATAACTTAGCTACGCTAACGAGCCGCTCTTAGAAATGGAGATCCACGTCTCGAGCCTCTTCCCGGAGATCTTAGCGATTATTTTCAACTACCTGGACGTCAAAGGCAAAGGCAGAGTCGCACAAGTATGCATGGCTTGGAGAGACGCATCGTACCACAAATCCGTCTGGAGAGGAGTAGAAGCCAAACTCCACCTGAGAAGAGCAAACCCGTCGCTGTTCCCCAGCCTCCAAACCAGAGGCATCAAGAAAGTCCAGATCCTCAGCCTGAGGCGCAGCCTTAGCTACGTTATCCAGGGCATGCCCAACATCGAGAGCCTTAACTTGAGCGGATGCTACAACCTGACGGATAACGGCCTGGGACATGCATTCGTGCAGGACATCCCGTCACTGAGGATGCTCAACCTGAGCCTGTGCAAACAGATCACCGATTCCAGTTTGGGCAGGATCGCGCAGTATCTAAAGAACCTGGAGCTGCTGGATCTGGGCGGATGTAGTAATATCACCAACACGGGGTTGTTGCTTATCGCCTGGGGCCTTCATAATCTCAAAAGCCTGAATTTGAGAAGCTGCAGACACGTTTCGGACGTAGGCATCGGACACCTGGCCGGCATGACGCGCAGCGCCGCGGAGGGCTGCTTGAGTTTGGAGCACCTCACTTTGCAGGACTGTCAGAAACTGACCGATTTGTCGCTCAAGCACATTTCTAAGGGCCTAAACAAGCTGAAAGTCCTAAACCTGAGCTTTTGCGGTGGCATATCCGACGCTGGCATGATCCACCTGTCACACATGACCCAGCTCTGGACTCTGAACTTGCGTTCGTGCGATAACATCAGCGATACGGGAATCATGCATCTCTCCATGGGCGCTCTGAGGCTGTACGGGCTGGATGTGTCGTTTTGCGACAAAGTGGGCGACCAGAGCCTGGCTTACATCGCGCAGGGCTTGTACCAGCTCAAGTCCCTGTCGCTTTGTTCGTGCCACATCAGCGACGACGGGATCAACCGGATGGTCCGGCAGATGCACGAGCTCAAGACGCTGAACATCGGCCAGTGCGTGCGGATCACGGACAAGGGCCTCGAGCTCATAGCGGATCACCTGACGCAGCTGACCGGCATAGACCTGTACGGCTGTACCAAAATAACGAAAAGAGGACTGGAGAGAATCACGCAGCTGCCCTGCCTTAAGGTGTTGAACTTGGGACTTTGGCAAATGACCGAGGACAAGGGTTTAGGAGACTCGTCTGAGATCCTGCCCTGCTACACCTCCTAACTACCTCAGCGTCGCCAGCGATGTCTTGGTTTTTCTAGAGACGTGTATTATTTTATGAAGACGTCGTGTACTTTGTTACTAAGCCTGTTCGGAAAAGAGGCTTGATGTAGTTCAAATTGAATCAGCAATAAAACACTGAACAGCCTTGCTAATGTTATATAGTCTGACGGTCCCCTTTGAATGCCTTTGTGTTTTTCTGTACTTTGTTTTAGAGCTTCATATTGAGGTAAAAATGTCGTTTATTCTCATTTCCACTGACAAACGCGTTTTGTCACTGCCTTTAATAGTATTTATCCTGAAATACCAGCATTATACTGTAACCTGAAGAGGAAAAAATGTTTACCATGTGCGTGGACAAGGACGGAAAAGTTGCTTGTTGGTTTTATGTGATTCCTCCCTGGTAAAATGGAACATATGCAATTTAAATTGTTTAAAAAAAGGCCAGTTTGCTTGTTAAAGATGTCTGTTTATTTTCTTATGATAAATGATTAAAGCTCAAATTTGTTTTTAACTAAATTTTTCATTACTGATATTTAAATATATATATATATATATATATATATATA